>NC_090440.1:278297186-278601353 GCF_031143425.1 Pleurodeles waltl
CACTTTTGACCTCTGATCATCATCTGCCATCTATTTTGGACATTTGCAGTGCATTCTGCTTTATGTGTACATTTGTTGACTCCAAGTTTCACACACAGTAAGCGAGATAAAACGATTCACAAACAATGTAAATTGGCAAACACCTTCATGGTGTAACTTTTTAATTCAAGTGGAACACTCTCACAATCGCTTTTCATCATAGATAATAATTCTTTTATGAGGATCCACTCACTCTATGTGTTCCGTGTACTTATTTAATCAGATGGTGTGGCTCTTCTACAACATCCCAATTTATATTTATGATTTTAAATAATATGTTTCAGAGGCTTACTATCAACTGTTCCAGGTTTAAAGGATCTTTTCTGCACCACATTCCAATCAAACCTACTTTCTACATTTTGTTTCTTCCAGTTGTGTAATTATGGTGTCATTCATTATAACGACAACATTTGTGTACTTTAGCAGAATAACAAACTCTCCTTAGAAGTTTAAATGAATCTACCACTCATTGGGAATCCTTACTTTCTGGTAGTAACAGCCTATCTAGTTGATCACTACTAGGAGTGCTGCGTCTCTCATAGGATTACTTTTAAAATGCCCTAACATATGTCTAAGTGCTATTGTCTAATCGATGAGGGGTAGCATAGACATGTTTGGTATGGTTATAATGGTAGTGAGAAATGCTGCTTACTGGTGTCAATGGATTTTTTATGACCATACACATAATTCCTTAAGGACTGTGCACTGGCCTCACACAAAGGGCTCGTTTACCCTTCTCTGATGTCTGGAGCCAGTGCTGGAGGAGAAAGGGGATACTGCTGGAACCGGTTAGTACTGGTTGGAACCCCTTCTCCCACTTTTGTGGAGGCTGAGCAAAAGGAGTATAAGTACAGGGGGTCTCCCCCCCATAGAGAGAGACTAATTGACTAAACTGGACACTAGAGGCTGGTAGGAAGACTGGCCAGGAACCACCATGGGACTGTTCTGCTAGTTCACTGATGAGGACTGCCACTGTTTATTCTGTCCCCTGCTGGCCTGATTGCTGGGTCCTGCTGCCCTGTGGTGCTCCACCAACTGTCGCGAGGGACTGGATGGTGTGCCCTCCCACTTTCTGTCCCCTTGCATTTCTCTAAAAGCAGGTGCTTTTACGATCTTTTTTTTTTTTTTCTTAGTTCGAGGGAAGTGCTGTATTGTACTTCCCTTGCTTTAGGGTGTGAAGAGCACTGTCTTTTATTATGCCTAAGTGTGTGAAGAGCTCTTCACTTGTCCTCCTAAGCACCGGAAGAGCCCTCGTGGCAACGCAGTTGTGGCCCCCCTCCCTGACGCTGAGAAAACAGAGAGGAGCCAGCCGGCAGCCTCTCATTGAGTGTGAATAGAGCACTCATTGGTCATTGCCCGGGGGCACAAGTCACCACCTGCTTTGGTGCTTTCACCGCTGCAGCATCAAGAGTCCTTTCCCACCAAGGGCCCATGAGGCCGCAACCGCCTGCAGTACCAGAAGAGTGTGGAGGCCACCCTCAGCGGGTTCAGGGAAAGTTGCTGACATACACTGTTTCAGAGGAAGCCTCGAGACGCACTGCTGGTTGGGTGCGGCTTCAGAGCCAGGAAGCTTGTCTACGGCAGCCGTATTCCCTCTAGTGAGGTTATCCACAGAAGGCCACATCGTCCAATCCACTCCCTACAGACGAGGGGCCTAAGGAGGATGCCCCGCCGATGTGGGCAGCCTCTCCACTGACTCCAGAGTCAGGAGGCTCGTACCTCCCATGAAGGGATCACCGCTAGTTTGTTCAGAAAATCTATGCTTGAGGGTCCGACTCCCCGGCCCTGCGTAAATTCCCCTAACCCTGAAAACAAGAGGGCAGACACCCCGGGGGTGGGGAGATATCATCCTTGATGTACATTCACTACCTGCCTGGAGTAGTTACCGGGCAGGAACTGTGAGCCCGAGTATGGTCTGAGCACCTGATTTGGATGCGCAACCAGTAGGAGCCTTGCAAAGGATACACTGGGTATTTTGCAAAACCCACGCAGGTGCGCAATAACCTTTACCTACAGGGGATTTCCCTACAATCCTACGTTCACTACTGTGCCGTTTTCCCTCAGTATTTTCCCTGTAGCTTATGCCCTGACGCTGTTGTATGCTTGGTGGCCTTGGAAGGGGCCAATGTATTTTCAGGGTCTACTTTGCCTGCAGAGGGAGGGCTAGATTTTATAGGACAGGTGCCAAGGAAATGTTTTTACAGGATATGTGCTATAATGTTTCATCTATGACATTATTGGGAAGATTTATGAAAAGTGGCACTGCACCTAGTGCAGAGGCACTTTTCCTGCGCCTCTTAGCGCCCCCCTAACGCCACCATGGTAGCACCATATTTAAAATACGGTGCACCATGCCGGTAGTTAGGGTGACTAGCGTCATCATTTTTTACCCTAGTCTGGTGCTTTGAAGGATTAGTGTAAAAAATGATGACACTAATCCTGCAAAGCACCCAGAGGCCCATTGTCATCAATAGGATCCTCTTTTTAACGCCTGCACTTAGCAGGTATTAAAAATGACGATACAAATGGCGCAAGGGAATCTCATAGATTCCTTTGTGCCATTTTTACAGCCCCCGTAGCGCCAGAACGCCCCCCTTGAATACATTTAGCCTAGTGCAGGCATACTGTGGCACAAGGGGTTACAAACTGGTGCAATGCAAGCATTGCACCACTTTGAAAATATGGCTTGGCATCTTTCCCCTTCCAAGGCCACATTAGCGTAAAAAAAAGAAGCTAATGTTGCGCTGGAACGGTGCAAAGCCAGCATAAATCTGGCCCTTTGTGTCTGAGGGGAATGGTTCATTTCATGTACACTCCTGATGATGTTGTGGCAGTTATGATAAGGTGTTTATTGTGATATGTGCATTTTTGGTAATAATGACAACCTGACAACCAAAACTGCGTGTTTTGGAGAATACCAGTAACCTATATATTTACCTGACTACTGCTTATTTTCGCTGAGTACTAGTAACCTATGTAATGTTCTGACAACTGCTCGCGTAGCGAGGTGGTACTGATGCATGTCGTGTTTGGTCTAATGATGTTTTATACAGTACAATTTATTTTTATATAACTTGTCATTATGTCTTCTTTATGATGTATTTATTGTGTCACATGCGTTGTGCAAACGCTTTTCACATTGTCTCTGGGATACACCTGACTGCTCATGCCAAGCTACCAGGCAGAGAACAAGGGTTACCCTGGGTGTGTAACACCCTCACGCTGACTAGAGTGGGTGGGTGCTGCCTGGCTTAGGTGCATACCCTACCCAAACAGAAACCCCATTTATAACAGTTTCCCGTTACACTTTTTAGCCATCTATGGACATAAACCTGGTTGTACAAATTGTTAGTGGTTTTCTTGTATTTAATTTTTTCCACAGCAATGGATATCATGCACAACACAAGCATGTTAATTGAAAAGTATTCCTCACATTTCGAGAAAAATGTTCTAAATATTGAAGATATTTGGTCATTTTACCCTTGTAAGAAGTTTCCTTTTTCTGCGCAGTCTATCATGGATTTTTTTGTGCATTTTTGACCATGGCCCTCATTACAACATTGGCGGTAAAAGCCGCTTACTGCCGTGCAGAAGACCGCCAACACACTGCTGCAGCCGCGGAAAACCACCACAGCTATCATGACCCACATTTCGAAATCCGCCAACACCCACACAAGTCCGCCACACCAAAGGTCAGTGATAAACTGGCGAAAACAAAACCTTCACCGTCACGCCAACAGAAATACGCCCACACTATCACGACACACGAATCCACGCAGCGGTCTTTTAACCGCGGTATTCCATTGGCGGTGCACACCGCCACGCTCAAAATACACACACATATATACAAAACACAGCCACATTGGACAATTCAAAATACACACACCTGATACTCATACACACACCACTCCCACACACTCAATACAATATAAAACACACACCCACATCACCCACAAACCCTTACGACAACAAATCACGAACGAAAGCCAGAGAGAGACACTACCACCAACAACACTAGCATCCACAGGCACACAACACCATCACCCACATAACTTCCACGCACCTCACGCAACACACCACTACATCTCAGCACACTTATCACCCCATCACCACCCCACACATCACCTACACCACCCCATGGCATGGCAAAGACACCCCAGGTTCTCGGAGGAGGAGCTCAGGGTCATGGTGGAGGAAATCATCCGGATAGAGCCACAGCTATTCAGAGCACAGGTGCAGCACACCTCCATTGCAAGGAAGATGAAGCTATGGCGAAGAATAGTGGACAGGGTCAACGCAGTGGGACAGCACCCAAGAAATCGGGAGGACATCACGAAGAGGTGGAACGACCTACGGGGGAAGGTGCATTCCGTGGTCTCAAGACACCACCTGGCGGTTCAGCGGACTGGCGGCGGACCCCACCTCCTCCCCCACAACTAACAACATGGGAGGAGCAGGTCTTGGCGATTCTGCATCCTGAGGGCCTCGCAGGAGTAGGTGGAGGAATGGACTCTGGTAAGTCAAATCTCAATTATTACATCCCCCACCCTACCTGCATGCTATCACATACCCCCACCCTCACCCACAGCACCCCAACTCCTCTCATATGTCCCAACATCACAAACCACCCATCCCAACATCAAGCCCTGCATGCAACAACAAAGCATGGACACCCATCACTAAAGCATGCCCACTGCACATACCCATACACCCCCCTAAAACACCATCACACAAGCTCCCACACAGGAATGCAAGCACTGGGGTACACGGTCAGCCACCCATTGCACACCATGACACACACAGATGTAACAACCATCCTTTTATACCCCTGCAGGACCCCTACCCAACGTCACCGGACAGGAGGGTCCACACATGTACACACCACCAACAGAAGAGGCCCACAGTGATGACAGCACCTCTGTCCAACTGGATCTACATGACCATCCCGGCCCATCGGGGACCTCGGGACAGTCGGTTCCCATCACACAGTCACAGGCCACTACAGACCTTCCACCCTCTGGAAACACCAACATAGCACCCACCCAGCGGGCCCATACCTCCGTCCCCAGGACACGTCAATCAGCAGTGTGTCCAGCACTACAGGGAACCCAGGATAACCCACCACCCTAACAACAACAGGGACCTGGGGGCAGTGTAGTGGGCACACGGTCTAGGGGACGGAGGCCCAGGAACACAGGGGAACTGGGAGGGCTGCTGTGCGACAGGGGGCGGACAGGCCAAGGGAAACCACTCTCCACGAGGCCCTCTCCTCCATCATGGGAGCCTACCACCACTCCCAGGAGACGATGGCAACGGTACTGGCCAAGTTTCAGGAGACCCAGCGCCTGCAGGAGGAACAGTATATGGGCTTCGAGAGGAACTCAGAACCATCAGCTCCACCCTGGGCACCATCGTAGGGGTGCTGAAGGAACTTGTGAACACCAGGAGGGACACTGTGGCACTACAAGGGGCCCCTGACACTAGCATGGACAATGAACTGCCCACCACCTCCGCCGGCGCTAGTGGACAGGACGCCCCGCCACAGGACCACCACACCAGCACCCCACCACCTGCAGAGGGAGAACCACCCTGCAAACGGTCCCTGAGATCCAGGACAAAGACAGCGCACGATGCCAAGACCCCCGCCAAGAAATGAGACCACCCTGATTGTCATCCTACTGTCCCACTTTGTCACCCTGTCCATACTTTAACTGCCCCAGCTCCACTTCCTATGCCCATATGGGCAATGCACCTGTGAGACTAATAGACTGGACTCTGCCATGGACATTCCTCCGCCATCACCCCTCACCATTTCACTACCCCCTCCAATATTGAGCACTTAAATAAACACACCTAAAGCACAAAATGATCTGGAGTCTGTCTGTGATTTCCAAATAGTGTATTAGCAATTACAGTGACAAAATGCATTTTTAAATAGTAATGTCAACATACCTATGTCACACAGCTCTAGTCCATGAGGAATCGAAGCAGATGTCACACAGTGGGACCCACATCTGTGAAATCGTAAGGGAAAGTGACAACTCAGTGACCATACACTGGGTGAAAATGACAGACAGTACAGAGGTAGTAGTGTTAAAGTACATGTAGTATGCAGGTTTGTATTCTCACCTGTGTCTCACTGGAAATATTGCAGGATCACAGAGTCCCTGTTGTGCATGTCTTCTTCCTCTGCATCCTCGTCTTCACTGTCCACAGGCTCCACAGCTGCCACAACACCACCATCTGGACCATCCTCCTGCAGAAAAGGCACCTGTCGTCGCAAAGCCAAGTTATGAAGCATACAGCAGGCCACGATGATCTGGCACACCTTCTTTGGTGAGTAGAATAGGGATCCACCTGTTTATATGGAGGCACCTGAACCTGGCGTTCAGGAGGCCGAAGGTCCGCTCGATCACCCTCCTAGTTCGCCCATGGGCCTCATTGTAGCGTTCCTCTTCCCTTGTCCTGGGATTCCTCACTGGGGTCAGGAGCCATGACAGGTTGGGGTAGAGTCACCTGCAAATGGTGAGGGACAACTGTTAGACACACACCAACTCTTAGGTATATCGCCAGACCCAGACAACCATTCCCGCTGACTTGCTTCCAGGTGCTCACCTAATAGCCACACACGGTGCCTCTGGAGTTGACCCATCACATAAGGGATGCTGCTATTCCGCAGGATGTAGGCGTCATGCACTGAGCCAGGGAACATGGCATTCACATGGGAGATGTACTGGTCGGCCAAACATACCATCTGTACATTCATGGAATGATAACTCTTCCGGTTTCTGTACACCTGTTCACTCCTGTGGGGGGGGACCAAAGCCACATGGGTCCCATCAATGGCACCTATGATGTTGGGGATATGTCCCAGGGCATAGAAATCACCTTTCACTGTAGGCAAATCCTCCACCTGAGGGAAAACGATGTAGCTCCGCATGTGTTTCAGAAGGGCAGACAACACTCTGGACAATACGTTGGAAAACATAGGCTGGGACATCCCTGATGCCAGGGCCACTGTTGTTTAAAATGACCCACTTGCAAGGAAATGGAGCACTGACAGCACCTGCACTTGAGGGGGGATTCCTGTGGGATGGCGGATTGCTGACATCAGGTCTGCCTCCAACTGGGTACACAAATCCTGGATTGTGGCACGGTCAAGCCTGTAGGTGATAATCAAATGTCGCTCCTCCATTGTCGACTGGTCCACCAACGGTCGGTACACCGGAGGATGCTGCCATCTCCTCACATGTCCCAGCGGAGGGTGCCTATGAAGGACAACAGCGAGCACAGAGTCAAACAACTCAGAGGTACGTACCCACAGTTTACACAGAACACCATTCATACACAAAAGGTGGCCTGTATGTGTGTTGAGTCTAGGCCTTGGTCTGTGTGACGCAGTTGAAAATGAAGCCATGTGGGCCCCTGAAATGGCGGCTGCCTGACCTGTAAAGTGGGACAATGGGATGTGAGGTAACTGCGCTGGCGTTGTACACCATCGCTGTAGGCGGTCGAAGACCGCGGCGCAATGCTGCATTGGTTAACATTGGACCCTATGGGACCCAGGAGCCAATGACGATCTACGCGGCGGTGACGGTACGCACCGCCGCGGACGTGACCGCCATTTTCTATCACTTCAATCACTCGATACCTGATCTTCGACAGGAGAGGACCTACACTGCAAGTGCTGCTGTGACCTCGGTCTGGAAGAGACAATGGCTCGAGTGTCTGGGGAAAGGGCCCCTGCCTTCACATCGGAGGAGTTGGAGAAACTCGCTGATGGGGTCCTTCCCCAGTACAAGCTACTCTACGGTCCTCCAGGCAAACAGGTAAGTACACAGGGAGCATGTTGTATGGGCTATGCCTGTGTGGGGAGGGCTGGATGTAAGAAGGAAGGGGGCAGAGTGCTGCATGCATGAAAGACGGTGAATGCATGTGCCACATGGCAAGGGTAGGGTTGGGGGCCAATCACTTTGACGGTGCAGTTGGTAATAACTTCTCTTTTTCCCCTGTACATTTCATGTAGGTCAGCGCCCACCAGAAGAAAGTTATTTGGCGTGCCATCGCCAAGGAAGTCCGGACCCTGGGGGTCTACCACAGACGGAGCACCCACTGACGTAAAAGATGAGAGGACATTCGCCGCTGGAGCAAGAAGACGGCAGAGGCTCAGCTGGGGATGGCCTCCCAACATGGGAGGGGTGCCCGTCGCACCATGACCCCCCTGATGTTCAGGATCCTGGCGGTGGCCTACCCGGAGTTGGATGGGCGCTTGAGGGCATCACAGCAGACACAAGGGGACGAGTACACTCTCATTCAGCTGACTTTGCACGCATTACGAGGTGTCTGGGTGGGGGAGGTGGGCTGTGGGTTTCCCTAGGCCAGGGTGTGTTCCGTAGGCAAGGCCCCTCCGTAAGGCAGGTCATGTGGCACCC
This sequence comes from Pleurodeles waltl, assembly GCF_031143425.1. Taxonomy (NCBI): domain Eukaryota; kingdom Metazoa; phylum Chordata; class Amphibia; order Caudata; family Salamandridae; genus Pleurodeles; species Pleurodeles waltl. The sequence continues at coordinate 278,305,658 of NC_090440.1, forward strand.
CACCCCACCTCTGTAGAGTGCCACGTACAGCTATTCATGCCCCTGTGTCATCTATGTGTGCAGATGTCATCCATAGCCTTGCAGTCCATTTCCCTGAAATTGAACAGTGGAGCCCAAGAGCGCGGCGTAGTGCAGGGGGCTTCTGTGTCTGTCGTGTCCGCCAACGGTAGCGGTAATGCATGGACTCAACAGGTCTTTCTTCTGTCTTCCCCCCCTTTTTTTGGTCTCCCTGTTCTTGTGTGCATTAGCATCATCAGGCGGAGGAGCAGTGGCACGGGAGCACAAGGGAGCTGCATCCCACATGGCCCTGGAGGGCGACACTATGGAGTCAGAATTCACCAGTGGGACGGAGGGCGAGGGGAGCTCCACGGCGGGGACAGGAGCTGACACCAGCGACACGGACTCGTCCTCTGATGGGAGCTCCCTTGTGGTGGCGGCAACATCTGTGCCCCCCACATCTACAGGTACAGCCACCACCCCCCTACCAGCACCGCCCTCCCAGCAGCCCGTCAGCCTTTGCCCCGTGCCTGCTCACCCAGCAGGGTGGGCATCACCTTCGCCCCAGGCACCTCAGTCCCTGCCCCAGTCACCCCTGCTGCCCTCAGTGAGGAGGCCATTGACCTCCTCAGGTCCCTCACTGTTGGGCAGTCTATCATTTTTAATGCCATCCAGGGTGTAGAGAGGCAGTTGCAACAAACCAATGCATTCCTGGAGGGCATTCATTCTGGTCAGGCAGCCCTTCACCGAGCTTTTTAGACTCTGGCCTCAGCACTGATGGCAGCCATTGTCCCTGTGTCTAGCCTCCCCCCTCCAACTTCCTCCACCCCAACCCAATCCCCTGTACCTCTGCCTATCCCAAGCACACCTACAGACCAACATGCACACATGTCAACACACAGGGGTAGCTCTAGCAAACATAAGCACCACACATCCCACAGGCACTCACGCAAGTATCACACACATGCAGACACACCAACATCCACTGCCTCCACTGTGTCCCCTTCCTCCTCGTCTCCCTCCTCCCTCCCTGTCTCGTCTACACTCACACCTGCATGCACTACCTCTACAGCCACTACGTCCCTCTCCAGCACACCCACCACCACACCCCGCTCATGTGCAGTCACCACCCCCACTACCATTCACACATCCCCTGTGTCCTCTCCCAGTGTGTCTGTGATGCCCCCTCCCAAGATACACAAACGCAGGCACACACCCACCCAACAGCCATCCACCTCACGACAGCCTCCATCGCATGCACCTTCACCCAAAGTCACCAAATGTACACCTCCTACAGCCACCACCTCTTCCTCCACTTCCAAACCCCCTCAAGCTACCCGTCCCAGTGTGTCCCAAAAACTTTTCCTGTCCACCCTTGACCTCTTTCCCACACCTCCCCCACCCCGTCCATCTCATAGGTCCCGAAGTAGCACCTCAGCCACAACATCTCCGGGACCAGTGGTGCCTGTAGTCACCGGAATGTGGAGCGCACCGGCCACCAGGGCAGCAAGTGTGGCACGGAGCCACAGCACACACAGTCCCCCACCTGTGAAGCATCAGAAGTTGGCCAGTGCCCGGCGGGAGAGGGGGAAGACTCCAGCCACCAAAGCCACTCCCAGGGGTCCCGGTGGGAGTGTGGAGTCAGCTGTGACACCTTCCAAGGTGGGGAAGGGTCACAAGAAACCCGGAAAGTCTGGCAAGAGCAGCACAGTGGAGAAGACCACCATCATCCCCGCTGCCCAGGAGGCCACCGCCAGCCCCATCCTAGCTGCCCAGGAGGCCACCGCCAGCCCCAGCACAGCTGCCCAGGAGGCCACCGCCAGCCCCAGCCCAGCTGCCCAGGAGGCCACCGCCAGCCCCATCCCAGCTGCCCAGGAGGCCACCGCCAGCCCCAGCCCAGCTGCCCAGGAGGCCACCGCCAGCCCCATCCCAGCTGCTCAGGAGGCCACCGCCAGCCCCAGCCCAGCTGCACAGGAGGCCACCGCCAGCACCAGCCCAGCTGCCCAGGAGGCCACCGCCATCCCCAGCCCAGCTGCCCAGGAGGCCACCGCCAGCACCAGCCCAGCTGGGCCATGAAGGACTGCCAGCAAAAGGCCCGTTGGGCCATGAAGGACTGCCAGCAGCTAAGACCCTGCAAAGTAGACCGCCATCTGAAGCTCCGCTGAACAGGGCACCGCCATCTGAAGCACTGCTGAACAGGGCACCGCCATCTGAAGAACCGCTGAACAGGGCACCGCCATCTGAAGCACCGCTGAACAGGGCACCGCCGTCTGAGGCACCGCTGAACAGGGCACCGCCATCTGAAGCACCGCTGAACAGGGCACCGCCATCTGAAGCACCGCTGAACATGGCACCGCCATCTGAAGCACCACTGAACAAGGCACCACCATCTGAAGCACCGCTGAACAGGGCACCTCCATCTGAAGCACCGCTGAACATGGCACTGCCATCTGAAGCACCGCTAGCCCATGAGCGGCAGGGGCACTGACGCAACTGGGTCCGTCACGGGGTGAATGATGCACTGTGGCCACCATGCCCCCTCCAGAACCAGTGGGAACTGTCATCCACTACCTCTGTCCTTAACAGGATGAAGCACTCTGGGCACCAGTCCCCCTCCAGAACCAGTGGAGAGATCCATCCACTACCTCTGTCCTTAACAGGATGAAGCACTCTGGGCACTGGTCCCCCTCCAGAACCAGTGGAGAGATCCATCCACTACCTCTGTCCTTTTTTTTTATTTTTGAATATATTTTTATTGTTTTATCAACCAGGTGGTAACTTACAAATAATATAACAGAGATTACAGTATATTCGACACGCGTTGTTCATACCAAACGTTATACGCACATATTGCATGTCTCAGTTCAACCGCAACCCAATTTGGGCATTACAGATTATATTTTTGAATTATACAGTAATTTTTGTATGTGCAAAGTTGGTAGTTGAACAGAGAAATGTAGCAAAGGACATTAAGTGGAGAAATAGAGTGGGGACGGCGGGCACAGCCGAAGAGGGGAGGGGAGAGGAGGCAGACGGGAGGGGGTGGGGGTGGGAGGCCGCAGCGGGGCGGGCCGGATGCCGGGAGGGGAAGAGGCAGCGCCACTCGTTTTCCTATTCTCCAGCGAACCTTCCGGGGGTTCCTTCACAGGTTATTGCAAATTCTGTATTGGTGTATCACTACCCTGAGCGTGTCGGTCAACTAATGTGGTAATGATTCCATTTTCCGCGGAAGTGACGGGGGAATTGGTATTGTGTTATTTTAGGGAGGGCGAACGTCATCTTTGTTTTCTGCAGCTATCACGAATGTGTTCCATACCTCTAGGCCTTTTACTAGAATACCTTTAACCGACAAATTTTGTAGGGTCTGCGTCTCTGCTTTTGCCCAGCGTATTACCTCTTCTCGCCATTGGGCAACCGTAGGGGCGCCCGGGGCCTTCCAGTGCATGGCTATAAGGCGTCTATATAGCACTAAGGCCAGGGCGATGCATTTATATGATCGTTTGTGTTTCTTGGAGTGTGGTGTTATACCCAGTAAACATACTTCAGGAGTGGGGGATAGCGTGATATTCGTCCATTCAGTCAATAACGAAGTTATAGCTATCCATGTGTTCCTGACAGGGAGACATTCCCAGGTCATGTGATAAAAGGAGGCTTCTTCTGTATTGCATCTGGGACATGTCTGGGGTGAAAGGGGGAACATGCGTGTTATACGGTGTGGAGTTAAATAAGTCTGATGTACATAGTTAAACTGTGTATATCGAAAGCGGGGATTGCGCGGGACCTCGCGGGTCATTCTCATCGCCTGCTCCCATGAATTAAGTGTTAAAGGCTCTGGTAACACACTATCGCATCTGTTTTTTGCCTGTTCCTGTTTGTGTTCGGTTTGGGTGGTGAGGATGCTATATATATTTGAAATGCTTGATGAGACGTTGATGTTCCCCAGTAGCTCATGGAGCAATGGGGAGACCTCAGGTTCCGCGTTGCCTTTTTTCCATGGCTCGCGCATTACCTGTCTGATTGCGCCATAGGCTATGAAGCCCCCCTGACCCAATTCGTGTTTGTCGGCTAATGTTTCATATGGTTGAAGTTGCCCGTCTTGGTAAATGTCTCCAAGTGTGTGTATACCTCTGCTGACCCAGGCGTTCAAACCCAGAGTGACTGCAATATTCGCCAGCAGCGGGTGTGCCAATAGTGGTATCCTGGGAGAGTACTGCGGGTCTTTACTGCTTTGCAGTGCATAGCGTCCCCAGGCCCAGTGTGCAGTGGTCAGTAGCATATTACTTGTGTGTCTAGGGTTTGTCCGATTCATAAGGTATTGCAGTACTTCCGTACCTTCGAGAACCGCCAGCACCTTCTGTGCCTCCGCGCAGGTAGGGTTTCCCATCCAGGTGGTAATCCATTGTACCTGGGAGGCTGCATAGTACGCTTCAAACTTGGGGGCGCCCAGCCCCCCTAGATTGAGTGGTTGAGTTATTTTTACTAATGCGACGCGTCTGCGTCCCTTGCCCCATATTAGGTCTGTTAATAGGCTATTCAGTTGTTTAAAAAAGGAGCTCGGTAGTATTAAGGGCAATGCCTTGAAATAATAAAGGAGGCGTGGGAGTACTATCATCTTTGCAATGGCGGTTCTGCCCATAGGAGACAATGGAAGTGAGCACCAGAAGGGCAAGGAACCCCTCGTTGATCTGATCACTTGACCAAGGTTGCCATCTCTTAGATCTTGGTTGTCGTGAAATATGTTTACACCTAGGTATTTGAATGTGATATAACACCATTTCAGGCCCCCCAGGCTTGATTGCGTTCTGAGTATCTCGGGAACCGGGCGCAAGGGGAATATACAGGACTTTGCCCAGTTGACTGTTAGCCCGGCTACTGCACTGTATTCTTTGAGAAGTTCCAGCAAGCCTGGAAGGGACATAGCATGGTCGCGTAGAAAAATCAGCGCATCATCTGCATATAGGGAGACTATCTGGTGTGACTGGCCATCTAGGATGCCCCATATAGGGGCCATTACCCGTAGTCTGGCGGCCAGGGGCTCGATGGCTAGTGCGAATAAGAGTGGGGATAGTGGGCATCCTTGTCTGGTACCTCTGCCGATGTTGAATTTATCTGAAATCGTGTCCCCGATCCTAACCCTAGCCACTGGGCCTGCATATAGTGTTTCCACCCAGCCGATGTATATTCGCCCAAAGCCCATTTGGTTAAGTGTTTCTATTAGAAAAGGCCATCCCAATGTATCGAACGCCTTTTCGATATCCAGGGAGACTGCGACTTGCATCTCCTCGTTTGCTGGGGAGTTTCCCATTAGGCGTAGCAGATTCCTGATGTTGCTGAAGGTGCTGCGCCCGAGTATGAAGCCTGCCTGATCTTGATGGACCAGTTCAGCTATGCGTGGTAGCAGGCGGTTGGCTAAGATCTTGCCTAGTAACTTACAATCAGTATTTAGCAATGATAATGGCCTATATGAGCGAACATCTAATGGATCGCGGCCCGCCTTCAGCAGTACTGCTATCAGCGCCTCCCGGCACGTGTCGGGGAGCTGTTTTCGATCTAGAGCCTCCCTTAACATTGCTAGGTATGGAGTCAAAGTCTGGGGTTGAAACGTGGTGTAGTATTCGATGGGAATACCGTCACTGCCAGGTGCTTTGCCATGCGTTAACTGTTGTAGTGCGTGCTGAATTTCAACTATCTCTATTGGGCTGTCTAACTCTGTCGCTTGGTGGGCAGATAGACGAGTCAGGGTAATACCACCGAAGAAGTCTTCTAGTTGAGTATTGGAGGGAGGTGGACGTGGTTGATATAGTGAGCTGTAGTACTCTCGGAAAGCCTTGTTTATCTCTACCTGCGTATTCACTATCAGCCCAGATTCCAGGCGAATAGCTCCTATGGGGAGATTCCGGCGTTCATTGTTTATGAGCCATGCTAATAATTTGCCAGATCTGTCACCTTCAGCGTGTGTGCGAGCTAAATAGTGACGATAGTCGTAATGCCTGAGGCGGCTATCTGTGTCGGTCCATTTAGAGCGCATGTCAGTAATTTTCGCTAGAGTTATGGTGCCTTTAGCAAGTTCGCATTCAGAGGTTTGGATTTCTTGTTCCAATGTTCGGAGATCGCGCACTAAAGTCTGACGTACTCCGACTGTGGTTGAGATACAAACCCCCTTTATGACTGTCTTATGTGCGTCCCATTCAATAGCTCTAGAGCTAGTTGTCCCAGCATTCGACTTAAAGTATGCTGATATATGAGTGGCTATGTCCTTCCTGAAGGGCGGGTCTTGTAATAATTGCATTTGCAGTTGCCAGGTTGGGATACATGAGCGGGGCTTGCCCCATCGGATTTGTGCTTTGAGTGGACAGTGGTCCGAGGGTACCCTGGCAGAGTACTCTGCATTCGTTATTTTATGTGTTATGTTCTGTGAGGTGAGGATGAGGTCTTTCCGGGTAAACAATTGGTGTACTGGGGAATAGTAAGAGTATTCTCTCTTATGTGGATGTAAGTGCCTCCATACATCAGTCAGCCGTCGCTCTTCTATCCATGTGCTTAATGCTAGGGAATTTTTCGTTGGAAGGGTGGCCACTAATGGGGGATGAGATCTATCTTTATCAACTTGTGGAACGCAGTTCATGTCTCCTCCCCAAATGCATGATGTGGTTAAATCGTTGGTTAGTTGTGATATCGTCGATTGTAAAATTCACCTTGCTTGATATTCGGGACATATAGGGGGTCATTCTGACCATGGCGGTAATTACCGCCATGGCGGAGGTCGGCGGTAGCACCGCCAACAGGCTGGCGGTGCACCGCTTGGCATTCTGACCGCGGCGGTTCAGCCGCGGCCAGAAACGGAAAGTCGGCGGTGTACCGCCGACTTTCCGCTGCCCGTCTGAATCCTCCATGGCGGCGGAGCGGATTCTGACACCCCCTACCGCCATCCTGTTCATGGCGGCTCTCCCGCCATGAACAGGATGGCGGTAGGGGGTACCGCGGGGCCCCCGTAAGAGGGCCCCAAAAAGTATTTCAGTGTCTGCCCAGCAGACACTGAAATACGCGACGGGTGCAACTGCACCCGTCGCACCTTCCCACTCCGCCGGCTCAATTCTGAGCCGGCATCCTAGTGGGAAGGTTGATTTGCCCTGTGCTGGCGGGCGGTCTTTTGGCGGCCGCCCGCCAGCACAGGGCAAATGTCAGAATCACCGCCGCGGTCTTTCGACCGCGGTGCAGTGTTCTGACGGCGGTACCTTGGCGGACGGCCTCCGCCGTCCGCCAGGGTCAGAATGACCCCCATAGTCCATTTATCACGAGCTCCTCCCCGTCCAACAACCCCTTTAATTGTATTAACCTGCCTTCCTTGTCTTTTATGCTGTGTTGTACTGTGAAGGGGACCCCGGGGCCAACCAGATCAGCACTCCTCTAGCGTAGGATGAGTCGCCTGCGCTATATATTGAGCCCAACCAGCATTTTTCCAACCGGGCTGCCTCAGCAGTTGTAATGTGAGTTTCTTGCAATATTGCTATGTGTGTATGGTGGCGCTTTAGAAATGCATGTATTCTATGACGTTTGCTAGCGCCGGCCATGCCCTTCACATTCCAGGTTATTATGTTATAAATAGGTTCCTTGTTCATTGCATTGTATGGGAGTTGGAGGGGGCCATCCAATCTGTGTTAGCTCGACCCCCCCCACCCCATGGGCCCCCCCCGCCCCGCCCGCGCCCGCCCGTCCCAAATAGCCCCATCCAGTGCCCAACCATCTCCCGCGTGTCAGTGAGGAAGAAGAAACCCATAGTGGGTTAAGAGTGGAAGAGAAAAGAGAAAATATTCCAACCAAAAGGATATTACGGACAGTGTCCGATCGTTAAACGAAGTGGCACAACCGGTGCCTAAGATGACTTCCAGGGAAGTCAGGTCCGTTCGGAAACCGTTCAGGTTTAGGGGGTCGTGGATTGGACGAGGTCGGGCCCTTGAGAGACCCACCTTCAGGATATGCCTCTGCCTCTGCTGTACCAAGCTCGTTTGTTCGGTTTGTCAAGGATTCAGTCATTGCCTCTTTGGTTGAGGGCTGCAGTCCGCTGAAGGTTCCCAGGAGTAAGCCCCGATGAAGAAGGCGGGTTGCACCTCAGTTGTCGCCGCCGCTTGGGGAGGACCGTGGACGCCGATCCTTTAATTTAAAGTTCGTCAGCCGATCATGGGGTAAGGTCTGGGCCCACCAGCAGTGGGGAGGGGGTCTGGCTTGTGTCTCCCCCATGTGAGGTAGTGTCATTGGTATCCGATTCGCTCCTAGGGTCCATCATCGCACGGGCAAAAGAGTTAGCGTCTTTTAGTATTTGTGCTTGGTCTAACGCCATTTGCGCTTTAGTGGGGCGAGAGGACGTTTTAGGTTTTTTCCTTTTCTTTCGGGGGCGAGCGGTAGTCCATCCTTCGGTTGGTGTGTCTTCTTTGGTTGGGTCTACCAAGCCCCTTGCATGAATCCATGTCCAAGCATCTTCAGGTGTAGGGAACATTAGGGTTGTCTCGCCCATTACTATGCGTAGTCGTGCTGGGAACATGAGAGAGTAGGTAATGCTTTTTTCACGCAACAGCTGCTTGATCTTGTTATACGCCCCTCTTCTGCGCTGTATCTCCATAGTGTAGTCAGGGTAAGCTGTGACGCTGCTATTTTCCAGCTGGAACTGGTCTGAGGTTCTGAAGCATTGGAGCACTAGGTCTCTTTCCCTATAGTTTAGGAAGCGTGCTATTAGTGGTCGTGGCGGAGCCCCAGGGCGGGGCGGATTGCTCGGGATTCTGTGCGCCCTTTCGATCACTGGTGTTGTACCAGGGAACTGTTCTGTGAGTATGTTTTTCAGCCAGGACTCCAAAAACACCTCTGCTTTAGGGGATTCCATATGCTCTGGGATTCCAAGGAATCTGATGTTGTTGCGTCTGGAGCGTCCTTCAGCTTCTTCCGCTCTGCGTTGTAATTGAGCTATGTCCAGTTCCACTTGTTGCATTTTAGTTTTCATTTCCGATACTTCTGGTTGGACGGTTTTCAGAGTCGTTTCAGTGTCGTGGACCCTTTCTGCTAATTTGCGGTGGTCAGCGCGTAGCAGTGAGACTTCCAGTACTGCAGTGTCAATTTTCCCTTCCAACGAGGATTTAGTGTCCATTATTGCTTGCATTATTTTATCAGATTGGAGGGAATGCGCACGGAGTGTTTCAGCGGGTTGCAGGGAGGTGGTCAGTTGCATGTCTGGGTGGCCGGTTGGCGGGGGAGGATCGCCATCTCCTATTGGCCCTGTCTTGGGGTGTTTTGGCTTGACCATGTTTCCTTGTTGTTCTGTACTGAGTCGTTCCACTGGGGATGGTGGTTGGGGGTTTGCTGGGAGGGTTCACTTATACCTCCGATATTCTTTCCAGTTGTTTCCTTATTTATTAAGGAGTTCCATGGCTCTTGCTATTATGGTTTCCATTTTGATGTTCTTGAATTTGTTTAGCCTCCGTGGGCTAGGGCCCTATTTGTTTCATGAATGCCCCTAGCGTGGCGGCAGCGGGCCCCCCGGGCAGTGTGAAAAGCTCGGCTGGATCCGGCGCCCCGTGCAGTGCCCTGCGCCCGGTGGGGGGGTTATTCGTAAACCGAAGCTACGGGGGAGCCTGTAGCAGTGACCACCAAGGGCTCCACCGATGAAATCTGTGGGCTGTGGGAGGCCGTGCATAAGGTGTTCATCCTTTGGGAGGTTTAGTCTATGCACGTTGGGTCTAGGGCTCACATGTGGCGCCGTGATAGGGAACGATGTTTCTCCCCTCGTGGTCAGCTGGGTAGGCCCCGGGAATTTAATGCTGGCATCTACCACTATCAATCGGACGAGGAGTGTCTCACGCTCCCCTATTCGGGCGTCGGTTCGGAGGACGTTCAACAAGGGACGAGAAGGCCAGGCGCTCGCCCTACCCCCTCTTAATTCGGCACACTGTGTGCTCGAGCGTCGGTCCCGCGTAGGCAGCAGGACGGGCCCCGAGCATCTGGTGCCGGCATCCACCGCTCCCCAACGTTCCTCGGGGATGTGCGGCACGAAGGGCGCCTCCCGCTTCTCAGTCGCGTCGCTGGGGTCTAGAGATGTCCAACGAGGGGCGAGGGGGCTGAGCTCTCTCCCTACCTCCTCTTTGTTCTGCACGCAACGCGCTCAGGCGACGGCCGCGATCCCCTCCGATGGCAGCCGCTCCAATCTGGGAACGCCGGGTCCTCTGTGGCGGCCGCGCCCTCCGATGCGCCGCTCCCCTGGAGCTTTTATTTATGCCCGGCAATGATCGCGCTGTGATCCCAGGCGCTTTGGATCACAGCAGGGCGCAGGATTTTGGTATAACGGTGGGCCGAGAGCGGAGCTCTGCGATTAAGCTGCCGCTCCGGCCGCCATCTTGGCCACGCCCCTGCTACCTCTGTCCTTAACAGGATGAAGCACTCTGGGCACCAGTCCCCCTCCGGAACCAGTGGAGACTGTCATCCACTTGTGAGACTGTGGCTTTGCACTCCCCAGGATTGAACAGTGGGCAGACCACCCACTGTAGAGACTTGAGAGACTGTGGCTTTGCACTCCCCAGGATGGAACAGTGGGCAGACCACCCACTGCAAAGACTTGTGAGACTGTGGCTTTGCACTCCCCAGGATGGAACAGTGGGGAACCCACCCACTGTAGAGACTTGAGAGACTGTGGCTTTGCACTCCCCAGGATGGAACAGTGGGCAGACCACCCACTGTATAGACTTGTGAAACTGTGGCTTTGTACTCCCCAGGATTGAACAGTGGGCATGTGGCCCCCTCGTGGATTTGGTGTTGAGCACTCAAGCGGCTGAGGTGCCCCCCCTTTCCCTCCCCGTGAGGTGCCTGTTTTCTTGCTCTATGATGCCCCTGCAGTGTTCTCTCCATCATGGTCGGGGATCTTGTGTGGGCCTCGCCCATACCGTGTGGTCCCAGTGTTCCACGGACTTTCTTTGTGCAGTACCTGGACTACTAAGCTTGGTGTATATTTTGTTTATGGTGTATCTATATATTTTTGCATACTTGATTTTAATATATTACAATGGTTACACTCATTTCCTTTTGTCTTTGCATTCTTCCGAGGGGGTTGGGGGGTGTAACTATATTGAATCATGATGTATTAGTGTGTGTGTGTTGTGGTGGGTGTGGGTGGGGGTGGGGGTGTTGCGTGTGTGTGTCCCTGTTTTTTGCCTCACCCCTCCCCTGTGTCGTAGGTGCAGTACTCACCGTGGTCTTCGCCGCCAGCGTTCGTGCTCCTGGTAGAGGAGCAGGAAGACTATCGCAGGTAGGATTTGGAGTTCCGGTTCCATGGTGTCCTCGTTCCTCGTGGAGTGTGTAGAGGTGAGCGTTTTCCCTTCGAAATTCCTGTGTCCGCCGTGTTTTTATCCGCGGTGAATCCGCCCCGGAAAAGGTGGCGGATTGGCCTGTCATAATAGTGTGGGCGGTACATTGTCTCCCGCCTGTCTGTTGGCGGTGACCGCCGCACTGTTTGTTTGTATTGCCATGGCGGTCGGAGTGTTAAAGTGGCTGTCTTTGTTGGCGGTTTCCGCCACGGTCGTAATTGCAAATGTTTTACCGCCGGCCTGTTGGCGGTCTTACCGCCGCTTTAACACTGTCTGCCAGGGTTGTAATGACCACCCATATTTTTTGCTGGTATTATGGCTCTGTGCGCTGTGAAACTGCCACTTAGTGCCACAATGTATGCGCACTTTCCTCATACTAGAAATGTCAAATTAGTGCACCCAATGATTGTAATAACGCTTCAATCAGGCCATGGTAACATCGCAGACAGAGGGGTCAACAGTAACCATGTAGCAGGGATTACTCACCTGGAATGTGCTCAGAAATGAATTTTTAAAAAATGGCAACATCAATAGCTATATAGAGATCCCTAATAGGGGGATCACATAAACTGAAACCAAACATGTTTAGAGCTTTTGTCAGGTAGCAGGGATTGGGGTTTGGCTTACTGCTTTGTGTGGCCAGTCCACTTGTATGTGGTACTTTATGTCTGCTCATGCTGGGTGTCCATCAGCAAAAGCTATTGGTTATTGTGAAGTGCTTGCACTTTCTAGACTGATGCTGCATACATGTGGAAGATACACATGTGGCAGCACTTTTTCCAGTGAGCTACAATATCCAGAAGGCCACCAACACTTACGTATTTCTAGAAAGATGGTGAACATCTATGATTATTCCAGATTTCCCTTGCAGAGCCCTGTTGTTTCTTCTAGTATTGTTTGTGTGGGCTATTGCATCACAGAGAAATATCCTAAAATGTTGATGAAAACAAACTTTGAACTATTTTCTTGAACATTACTATGTCCTGAGAAGACTGGGCAGGTTTTTCCAGATTTCCCTTGCACAGCCCTGTTGTTTCTTCTAGTATTGTTTGTGTGGGCTATTGCATCACAGATAAATATCCTACAATGTTGATGAAAACACATTTTGAACTATTCTTTTGAACGTTAATATGTCCTAAGAAGCCTGGGCTTAAATTCTCCTAAACTCCCTTGTCAAGAAACAAGGAAGACTGCTAAAGTGGATCATTGCATATACTTTTACAATGTCTTGTATAAGATATAAGAGTTTTAGTAAACATATAACATTGCTAAGATTGGAGTACAGCAGGACATTAACAGTATCGGTTATCCTTCCAGATTTAACACGTCATGTTGTTCATCTTTTTCAAGAGAGTTTGGTGTGATGACACTTGAGGTAGTTATCCAAAGCACATGGAACAGTTATAGTGAGATATTTATTGTGTGTGCGTAGAAAGTACAAAATGTTGATTACACAAGATAGTGATCAGGTATATCAATATACAACTCAAGATATGTTTTGTAGTCTTAATAAGACACTTAAGATATCTCCTATGCCTTGTAGGGATTTACTGCATTATATAAACCTCATACACCAGCCGAGTGAAGGGGCAGAATTGCTGGAGTTTTGTTGCACTGTTTTCTCTCTTTTCCCATTTGCTTTTCCCTGATCATTGGTGGAAGTAGTGAGAGAGAGCAAGGGACATTGCTCCTGTTGATTCATAAAGACAAGATTAGTGCAATCTAATAACTCGAAGCATGAAGAGAAAAGAGGACAAGGATTCTGCAGATGGTGGAAGGCTACAACCATCTTGGATATGAGATTCTGGATAAATTTGCAGGAGACTGAAAAGGAAGTGTTGAAAAAGGAGTTTGCTTTTGGTTGGAAAGTTGCCAGTACTGAGTTTAGGGAATTACTTGCAAGTTCACAGGATAAGAAATTCACCTCACTGCTACATTCTCAAGACACTACTTGTCCTGTTAAGAAACATCAAGAAGGAAGAAAACCCTCTGTGGCTGATGTCGAAAAGAAAACCCAAAGACCGGTGGCTACTGCTGGCACCCAGGGACTGAAGCTACTCACACAAGGTCAGGTGGCTGGCTTCCTTTTAGACTGGACTTTGAGAGAGCACTGACTGTTAAGAGATCTGGTGCTGAGAAGACTTGGGTGTGGATTTGAAGACTGTGGCAGAGACAAAGAAACACTTTTCCAGCAGCAGGAATGTGGTGGGACTTTAATTTTCTCAACCTCAAGAGAACTGGAACAGTATGTTGAAAGTTCCCCACGGTGGACAGGATATTCTTTTTAATCCCGCTCAAATCTTTTGCAACAAAGCAAAAGTCTTCATCAGGACCTCATTGTGTCTAATTTCATTGAGTCCTGTTTGGCCACAGCATCCAGCCTTGCCCTGCAGGGGAAATTCAAGAAGCAAAAAAGTGACTAAGTTTGAAGATAAAACTTGGGACTGGAAAGGGGTAGTGTATCTATTATGGTGGCGAAGTGACCTTGGCAGTTGGACACAGCTTGTTCCGTTTGCTGCTTTTGGTACCAAAACAGAAGACTCATTCAGGAGCTTGACAACAATGCATTTGACTTTAAGGGAACCTTGCAGGCTTTAGCATCCTACCTTGTCATACTTGAGGACTTTGGTAACGGAACAAAATCTAATTCTCAAAGTAAAAACTTTATCCTATGTGAGCCGCTTGGGCTACTCAAACCCTATTCCATTGCAGTTAATCGGAAACTGTGCCATGCTAGCTGTCAATTGTGAACCCTGACTTCCAGTTGGCGTGGCTTTTTAAAATAAAACTTTACAAATCTGTTGCTTCTATTTGCATTATCCAATTTTAATCATCGTTGTGTTCTTTTGCTTCTTAACATTTTCCTGATTCTAAATTGGTCTGGGCATTTTATTTGTTTGTTGTTTGGTATTCCTTGAATTTAACATTTATTTCTCTGGGGAATTGCCTGCTGTGTGTGCCGTAGTAAACAGAGGTTACTCAGGGATTTTAGATACGTACGTTGTGAGCTTTGTTATTATGATGGTAGTGAATCCCTCTCCCAAATTAATGACCCAGTATCTCACAACAAGCCCCCCTGACAAAATTGCCTGAACCTGCAGGACCACATCATCTTCAAAAGATAATGGCATTTATAAGGCATTCACACACAACACACTACCCTACATAGCCATAAAAATTGCTATCTCTGTGAGCCATAATAAAATGCAAAGTCATGGTGTTCTCAGGCTGGAAATCAAAAAGTTGCAAAACAGAAAGGACTAGAAGCCAGGACTGGACCTATCAGCATGTGCTCCCAGGGCCACTCGTTCTCTACGCTTGAAAAGAAACAGAAAATTATGGCCCTCTGCCAAACTCCCAACAGGGTGTTCGCCGCCATATTGGTGACCACCCTGCCGGACCTATTAAGCGTTTCCCACTAAGCCGGCAGGCGGAAACCTTAGCTTCCGCCCGCCGGCACAGTGGGAAACATGCTATAGCATTGTCTCCAGCTCGTAATCAAACAAGCGAAAATGCTGTTGCCCGCAGGGTGCACCAGCTCCCTAGCAATGTTCACTGTCTGTACAGGAGACAGAGAAGATTGCGATGGTGCTAGACAGGGGTACCCCTGCACTGCCCATGCCAGCATCTAGTCCCTTTCATACTCCACTAAGAATCTCCTTAACATCTCAGGTGAAAACATGCCATAATAAAATCATACATGATGCCTCAGTGTGCATATCTATAATGCTAAGACGAGATACCACATCTAGCAACTGTATTAATTAAAGGGATGGAAGCCTTGCATAATTAGGAGAAAATCAACAAATACTTTTTTCCATAAAGGAAAGGATGCAGAGAAGAGATTTAATAAATGCACAAGTCTAATCAGGAAATACCACGAAAAGGATAATTCATAGAACAATATAAATCTAATGGACATTTTCTAATATTAATGTGAAAAATTGTATTTTTGGACACCTTTGTTATAACATGAATAACAAGATTTCTGTTTTTATTTTCAAGGTGGTACTTGCACCTGTGCCTCAACATGTAGTGAGCATCCGGACGCTTGTCAAGCTGCATTACAGACAGGTGAGGTCCTTGATCTGACGTGTACAACTAAGGAAGTATTGAATTGCGTCTATCAGATTCGTGGGAGATTACAAGTGGGATCTTGAGGGTCCCTTTGGAAATGAGGACTTACTAGGGTAATTGGCCATTGTGGATCTGATTTGCCTGTAGTACCCCGTATCTCCATGGTTGTCACATTGAAATTTCAGCAGTTTTCAGCAGCCAACATCTCTGTGTGAAAACAAACAGACCCAAGGGTGTACTGAGCACCTCTTAATTCTAATGGGGCCAGTAAGATGTGTTATTGACCCATCAGAATTAAAAGGCTGTCCTCAAAGTCTACAGACTAGTATAATTATCAAGTTTTATTTACAAAATTGTAGCATTGTCTTTAAAATTGCTTCATGAAATTTGCAGTAACAACGTTAATCAAACCACAGGTGAGTTGAGGGGTGCCTACCTTAAACAGAAAAATGGTATGTAAACTGATCAATTAATACCAATGTCCTAATTATGAGTGCCCCATAATTCCAGGAGAGCCTGTAATGGGAGTTATTGGCAACATCGAGGCATTTTAATGTCATTGATAGAGAGTCAAAGTTATGGAAGGTCTCAGTGATGGACTAGAACTAATGCTTGTTTCAATGTTGAACTATTTGTATGTCTCAGTGATGATGGTTGAAGCTATTACATATATCCCATTAACTGCTGCACAAATGGAAAACGTTTATAGTCACCTGATTACCACTCATTTTACCTGTTACACACCTGTTTAGTCTTATAGTAAAATGTATTTGTTTGATCTGGGTTTAACACATTAATGAAATGATAAACCTTCATTATTTTAAAGTAATTCCTTTCCCCAAAATCACCAACAAAACACTATTGTTACCTCACTGCAAACAAATGTGCAAACATGCCATAACAGTTACTGCCTTCATAATAAAAAGTGAGTACAGAACATCTGCAAAGGTGAAACCATATGTTACTCTCAATTTATTTCTAAATATTACCCCTTCAGTTCCTCTGTACGATTTTGTAGTGGGAAGTTGAATAAAGTTCTAAAACTCAAAAGTACATTTGTCAGACATTGATGGTGGGCTACTCCTGATGAACAAACTTTCCTTTGAACTGGAGCAAAAATTTCACCAGTGGAATAAGTACCAATGCTTCATCTTCCAAGAGCACCAAGAGGATGAATCTGCATGTTGGGTTATTGTGATGATAAAAACACAAGGTTGAGAAAGCTCTCAGTGACTAAACATGCCCCTCTGTGGCTTATGTTTGGCACAAGGTCAGACTGTGTGGCTTCTTAATTTAGGTTACCTCTTTGGTTATTTAAACAGTTTCTTTCTCTCCAGGTGGCAAGTTTGTTATTTTCAGGATGGGCAATGATTCACTTTCCGAAAACAGCTTGTTGGTACAAACTGTGTAGATATTGCAAGAATTTAAAAAAACACTTCAGTCAAGTGATGGTAGTAAAATAGACCTCAGATTGGCTCCATATCACAGCAGGCACTTCCCGTAGCTGTCAAAATGCATCAGTAAGTTTAGTTCTCTTTGCTAACATCTCTTTCAAGTGTTACCAGATGCAACACAAATTTTCAATGATTAAAATTGATATTGAGTACCATTAAACTGAACATACTAAGCAATTTTTAAAAACAAGGTAATATTTCTCTTAATTGTATCCTGCTTATATAGTTTCATTTCAGGGTATGTTTTACTGATCAGTGATCAAGGAAATCAACAATGAAAGATTTTTTGAATATTACTTATACTAAGGGACTGGAATCCGGACATACAAGTCTCTTGCTTCTTCTATACAGTGCCATGCATAAAGCATATCACACATCCATGCCTTCAACATTCAGAATTGTTACTGCAGTCTGTAACCTTTCTGTATCCCTTTGGACTCACAACTTCCAAGTCACACAATCATCAATGTACTTTGGTCTACTGCTGTATGCATGATGGACATGTTTTTGGCCCGAGTGATCAACAGTGGCAGAGATTAATTTAAATATTCCTCCCATCATTATGGGCCCGATTACGACATTGGCGGTCAGAGGACTGCCAATGCCACAGTGGAGGTCAGACCGCTGTGGTTGCGGTGATCCGACCACCACATTACAAGGTTGGCTGGCAGACCCACCAACCTACTGCTGTCCCCACCAGGATCTTCAATCCCACAGGCTGACAGCACGTGCAGATTGTAATCAGCCAGAGCTGCGCTGAACGCTGCACTGCCCTGCTGATTACAGCCTTGTTCTCTGCCATCCTTTTCATGGAGGTACCATAGGTAGAGGGGGCCACAGGGTGGCCTCCGCACTACCCATGTCAGTGGCATAGTCTGTGCAGGGGTCCCCCTACCACCACCCTCGAAATGTGCACTGTCTGCTGTGCAGACAGTGTGCATTTCGAGGGTGCTGGTGCCTCTGCGTGCGGCAGCATTGCCGCTGGCTCAATTATGATCCAACAACAATGCTGTCGCTACTTTCCCACTGGAAAACACAACAGAGGCCTAGATAGACCCAAACCAGTCTGGGGTTACTTGTGTTCCCATCTGGAGGAGACCTGTGGCTTGGCAGTTTGGGATAGAATTTCCCCATTGGAGCAGGACCAAGAGTGACTGCATATGGCTGGTCCCTGTCTTTAGTGGCATGATGAGCAGCAAATGATGCACATTAATGTGACGGAACAAATACCAGTCACTGAGATTAAGTAAAGCATTTTGCCCATCACTTGCTGTTTTTTTTTTTTTAAAAGAGGGCAGAGCAAAGCAGAAGGCAGAGTACCAAATTTGTTGCAGGGTTACGGTTTACAGTTGGTTGACACATGAGAATTGCCTTCCTCTTCTTATTTCAGCAATCAGATCCAGGTCTGCTAAATGTTCCGAATGTCCAATCTAACTTTAGTGTACGAAAAAGGTTGACTTTTAGACAAGCAAATTCCAGGGGACCTATTCACAAACTGCAATTTGTAGTATGTCTAGTAATACTACAGTAGTAGTATTAATAAATGATGTTTATAAATTCAGATGTAAATATCGACCTCTCCTGTCATTTCTATAAGGATATCCTCACTTTTGTAAGTTGCTTAGGAGTAAATGTGGGAGAAACCAGGGGCACTGATTGAAAAATGGGCATACTTTACTGAAAAGTAGATTGGGTTTAGGGGAGAGTAAGGAAGTGTTGAGTATTAAGGAGGGTTAGGGAAAAGGCATACACACACCCACAAAAGAGTAAACCTATTGCTATTCCTAAACTGAACTTTTAAAGTTACTAGAGCCAAAAAAGACCAACAAATGAGTAAAGGTACTGCAGCTCTGAAATACTGTAAGTCCAGCACCACACATTGCCAACCACTGGTACTGCAAACTCCTGTCTTACAAATCAATAGCAGTAGGGACTTAAAAATCCATAGAAAATAATAATAAATTATATTAAATTAATAAAACTATTTAAAATATATATATATGTAATGTAATGTTAAAAAAGTAAACATGAAAATAATAATTGTTTAGTTGTAAAATGTTTGAGTAATCTTTTTTAATGCTCTACATTACTTGTAATAACTATTAATATGTTATAAAAATGTTTTTTCTTACTTTACTTTAGGTGGGAGTTTGTATAAATTGAAACTTATAAATAATTTATATTTAATTTAATACAATTAAATTTGTTAGCTATTTAATCCATAGCAATGCTGTAGTGTTTGTGTTAATTTTGTTTTAAAACAGATATATTAGTTTACATTAATATTTAACATACAAATATATATACTATTTTTTTCAAGTTAATTAAACTTTTTATTTACTTTTCCCTGTACTTTTCCACAGAGATTTCTGCCATTGAGGTGGAGCTCACCCTATAGCTAACTATAGTGAAATCTAAAATGTGTAATTAATTTGTTATATTTGGGTTAAATGCAGAATAAAAATACTACAGCACTATTAACTTAATTTTGAATTAACTAACACATTTAAAAATATTAAGTTAATGAAATGTATTTGGTAAATGTTTGTGTTTACCTACTGCATGTTAACAATACAAATTGTTAAGCATAGAGTTTATTAAAAATTAATTTATTTTTAAAATAAAGTTACATTTATTTTTAAATTGCATTAAATTAGAGTTATTTAAAAATGTTACCATTAAACAAAATGTATTGTTACAATAAATATATATATATATTATGTTGTTTCCGCTGGTCAACCCAGTGGAAACAGTGCAGCGGCTTTGGCCTCAGCTCCCTTACGGAGCCGAGGCCAATGCCACTGCACACCAGCACCATCCTAATGCGCACTGTCTGCAGAGCAAACAGTACGGATTCATAGGGTGCTGGCAGGGGGGTCCTCTGCACTGCCCACAACATGGTCATGGCAGTGCAGGAACCCCCTCGTAGCCCTCAGCACTGGCTTTCCGCCAGGCTTGAAAGGCTGTCAGAAACTAAAGTCATGATAAGCACGGAGGTGCCTCCGTGGCTGACCACAACCTTGACCACCCCTGACTTATTGGGATCCATGATCCTGGTGAAGGCGGCGGTCCCCGGTGATCCGACCCCCAGGATCGTAATCTGGAGGTTGGACCGCCAAACTCAGAATTAGACCCTTAGTTGTGTAGAGAGGCCATTCCTTGTTGGTGAAACCGAACAGCTACTGAAGGTAGTACATGGGTTAAGAAAGCTGGTTCTTTCTTTGCTCATGTCTGTGTTGTACTTGGGAGTAATTTACCAAACAGTTTCCCCTTGCGTTGCTAACGTGTGTCACAGTAAGTCAGTGATGACATCAGGACTATACTGAGTCATTAATTTGTGGGAAAGTATCAAGAAAAAAATGCAACAACAATATTTACTTGCAGGTGTTTGTAGTGATAGTATTCCTTCAAGAGGGAACATACCTAGGGCCAGATATACAAAAGGATATAGTTGTTGTTGTGGTGACACAAGAGCAACGTACGCCTTAAGTGAGATTTAAAATGCCAAACAGAGTCACCTTGTGCAGCTCTGCATGGCATGGTAAATCTGGAGTAACACAGCGTAGAGTGTGTCGCTACCTTGTATTACTCTGCCTTGGGAATGTGTTTCATAGGTGCATTCCCACGCATCCACCCATGTATTTTGGCACACTCCCAGATTTATTACCATTAGTAAGCCTCAGAATAACAAAAAGCTATGCCTTCTCAGGGGAGATGCAAAGAAGAGAAAAAACTTTATTTCTCCTCATTTTTCTCTTTTGAAGTGTTATGCATTCTGTGGCTATGTCCATTCCTGCACAAAAAACAATCCTGCCTGCAATGACAGCACCCTTGCAGGATTATGCATGCATTAGTGCTAGGCTGCACTGTGTGCACCAGCTTAGGGAGAGAGCAGGAATGCACCATATATTAGTAGATACGTCACATCCCCGCACCCTCCATATGGCAGAGGGCTGCAATTTCTCTTGCAGCGTTGCTCTGCACCACATCTTTGTAAGTCAGGCCCTTGGTAAATTGCTCTACATTGTCAAGACAATTCAGGGGGTCCAAAAGAAGAAAACTCAAAATATGTTTAGAGGACGCTGTAAGAATGTTACAGCCTGACTGGATTCAGTACAGAGGGCCAGAGGCATACCATTCCTACATTTTAAGCTCAAGTATGAAGTAGAAGCTAAAGCAGAAGACAGTGATCACATTACAGAGGTGGAATTCCTTTAGATTCAGTTCTAAAGGAGGTGGAATGTCATCACCATCATAGTTGCCAAGTTCCTCTTCACATACCAGGAAGTTGAATTCACAAGATTAAAGGGATGTATGAACTGTGTAGGCCTTAGTGTGGCCTTCCCCCAAAATATTTGCCTTTCGCCCTCCAATTTTTCAGAATTCGTTTTTGCTGGCCTTAGGACTCTGTGCACTTTACCACTGCTAAAGTACTTGTGCTCACTCTCTAAAATATGGTAAAATTGGCTTACACCTGATTGTATACTTAATTCACTTTTACGCTCTGATAAAGTAGTAAATCAGATACCCAGGGTCTGTAAATTAAATGCTACCAGTGGCCCTGTCACACTTATGGGAGAAAGCAGAAAGCTGCAAGAGTGAGCTGAAGGGGCAGGGAGTGGCTTTAAATGGATTGAAGAGGCCCGAGATGGCTTTAGGATCACGCTGCCTCAGTTTTCCGTGTTCACACATTTAATTACAGCAGCCGGATGTTTAAGACACAGGCTTTGGGCACTGGAAGGTTTTTATTTACAACTGAAGCACTGTGTAGCCCATGGTGCATGGTGCTGTGTAATTAAAAGGTTGGAAATTTACTTTTATGTTTTGCATGTCCTGGTAGTGAAAAACTCACAAATTTGTTTTTCAGTGCTTTGAGGGCTACCTCTCCCATAGGATAACATTGGGTTGCTTTATTGCATTTAATAAGTGCTAAATTTTGATTGGTGCAGGCAGGAAGTTCATGTTTGGTGTATGAAAAAATGTAAAGTCTTCTTTAATGGTAAACTTGTATTTTAAGCCACATTTTTGAAAATACCACTCTTAGAAAGTTGGGAGTTTCCTAACCTATTTGATGCATGCTGCCTGGGTCATATGACTGGGTGTACTTTTTAGTTGGACTTTGTTCATTCCTCATAGACAGCCACAAAATAGAGATTTTGGGGGTCATTCTGACCTCGGCGGTAAAAGCCGCTTACCGCCGGTCACAAGGCCGCCACAATACCGCCGCGGCCGGGGTCAGCCGCCACGGACATTCTGACCCACAACTGCAAAACCTCCGAAAATCCGCCCTCCACTGCAGTCCGCCACATCAGCGGCCAGCGGTAAACTGGAGAAGACCAAACCTCCACCGCCACGCCAACAGAAATAAGCCCATCCCATTATGACCCGCAAATCCACGCGGCGGTCATTCAACCGCGGTATTCCATTGGCGGTAGACCCACCCAGGTCAAAATACACACACCTTTACAAACCCCTACCACATTGGACAATTTGAAAGGCACACACCTGAAACACATACACACACCACTCCCACACATCCAATACCATATAAAACACACACCCACATCACCCACAAACCCCTACCAACAAAAACCAGAGACGAAGGCGAGAGAGACACACATCAGAGAATAGATAGCCAGACACACAGAGGCACACCGCAACATCACACACACCACATAGAAGCACAAAGCACCACACACCAACACACACATCATCACATACACCACCCCACACCTCATACACCCCACCCCATGGCACCACAAAGGCACCCACGCTTTTCGGACCAAGAACTCCGGGTCATGGTGGAGGAGATCATAAGAGTGGAACCCCAGCTCTTCGGCTCACAGGTCCAGCACACCACCATAGCGAGGAAGGCGGAGCTCTGGCAGCGGATCGTGGACAGGGTCAACGCGGTGGGACAGCATCCCAGAAATAGAGAGGACATCCGCAAACGATGGAACGACCTACGGGGGAAGGTGCGCTCGATGGTCTCGCGACACAACATCGCAGTGCAGAAGACTGGCGGGGGACCCCCACCCACTCCACCCGAATTCACAACATGGGAGCAGGAGGTACTCAACATCCTGCATCCTGATGGCCTCGCTGGAGTACACGGAGGAATGGACTCTGGTAAGTACAAGGCCAACCACTTCACCCCACCCCCAGCATGCTAACCCCCACCCTCACCCCCAACCCCCCAGCACACATCCTCCCTGAGAATGTCTCCCCAGCACAACCCACCCAACACCAACCCCTGCATGCCACCCCCAAACTATGGACACCCATCACCTAAGCATGACCACTGCACATACCCATCACCCCCCCCACAAAACACCCTCACAACATCTCCCCCAAGGGAATGCCAGCACTGGGGGACAAGGGCACCTATAAAACGCAAGCTAATGCACACACAGAAACAATAACCATACCCTCTTACCCCATGCAGGACCCGAACGACAACACACCGGTCAGGAGGGACCAGAAATGTCCATCCCACCCCCGGAACAGGCCACTAGTGATGACAGCAGCTCTGTCGACCTGGAACCTGACGACCAGCCCGGACCATCGGGGACCTCTGGGCAGTCGGTTCCCCTCACCCAGACACAGGCCACTGCAGACCCAACCCCCTCTGGGAACAACCGCACAGCTCCCACCCAGCGGGCCCATGCCTCTGTCTCTAGGACAGGTCAAGCAGCGGTGTGTCTACCACTACAGGGCCCCCAGGGTAACCCACCAACCCAACAACAACAGGGACCTGGGGGCAGTGGGAGTGGGCACACCGTCCAGGGGACAGAGGCCCAGGGAAACAGGGCAACTCGGAGGGCTGCTGTGCGACAGGGGGGGAAGGAGAGGCCCAGGGAACCCACTCTCCAAGAGGCCCTCACCACCATCATGGCTGCCTACCACCACTCACAAGAGACGATGGCAACGGTACTGGCCAGGTTCCAGGAGATCCATGCACAGCAGGAGCAACGCTACATGGGGTTCAGCGACCAACTAACCAACATCTCAACCGCTATGGGGAGCATAGTCCAGGCCCTGAACCGCATAGAGGACACGTTTCGGGACCATGTGGCATCACACCGGGCCCCTGTCACTAGCCAGGAACAGGAACAGCCTACCACCTCCACCGGCGCTAGTGGACAGGAGGCCCCACCACAACGACAGCCCCCCAGAACCCCACCTCCTGCTGAACAAAAACCGCCCCGCAAAAGGAGCCTGAGATAATAAAAAAACGACAGAGTAGGATATCAACTCCCCCGCCAGCATCACATACCCCCTGAAGTCCTCCCACTGTCCCACATGGCCACCCTGTCAAACCTTGAACTGCCCCTGCTCCATCCTGCCACAGGCGTATGGACAATGCACCTGTGAGACTGAGAACTGGACTCCGCCATGGACATTACTCCACCCCCACCCATCACTGTTTCACCATCATGTACCAATATCTATGCACTAATAATAAATCACACATTGCACTGAAATCAATCAGGACTCTGGCTGTCTTATTTACAAATGTATGACACATTACATATCAATTACGTATTGTGAACATTGTGAATTACACATACCGAGGTAACTTAGCATTAGTCCATGGGCCAACCAAGCCGAGGTCACGCAGTGGCTCATACAGCACAGAAAAGGGAAGGGAAATTCAAACATCATGTCCATAGGTCTGGGGGGAAACCGACAAAGTTGAGATGCAGGAGGCTTTCAGGAAATGTAAAATGGCATGGGTGATCATTACCTGTGTGCTACTGGAAATACTGTGCTATTACTCTGTCCCTGTTGTCTGTGTCGTCCTCTGAGTCTTCCTCCTCTTCACTCTCCGCAGGCTCCACAGCTACTTCAACACCACCATCTGCATCATCCTCCTGCAGGAAAGGGACCTGACGTCGCAATGCCAGATTGTGAAGCATACAGCAGGCCACGATGATGTGGCACACCTTCTTTGGTGAGTACATCAGGGATCCCCCAGTCATATGCAGGCACCTAAACCTGGCCTTCAGGAGGCCAAAGGTCCTTTCGATGATCCTCCTAGTTCGCCCATGGGCCTCATTGTACCGTTCCTCTGCCCTGGTCCGGGGATTCCTTACTGGGGTCAGTAGCCAAGGCAGGTTGGGGTAACCAGAGTCACCTATTAGCCACACACGTTGTCTCTGTAGCTGCTCCATCACATAGGGGATGCTGCTATTTCGCATCACATACGCGTCATGCACTGACCCTGGGAACTTGGCATTTACATGGGAGATGTACTGGTCAGCCAAACAGACCACCTGGACATTCATCGAATGATAACTTTTTCTGTTTCGGTACACCTGCTCATCGTCTTTTGGGGGTACCAAAGCCACATGGGTCCCATCAATGGCACCAATGATGTTGGGGATATGTCCAAGGGCATAGAAATCACCCTTCACTGTAGGCAAGTCACCCTCCTCTGGGAAAATGATGTAGCTCCGCATGAGTTTCATCAGGGCAGACAACACTCTACTCAAAATCTTTGAAAACATAGGCTGAGACATTCCAGATGACATGGCCACTGTGGTCTGGAATGACCCACTTGCCAAAAAATGGAGGACTGACAAAACCTGCACCAGAGGGGGAATCCCTGTGGGTTGGCGGATGGGGGACATCAGGGCTGGCTCCAGCTGGGCACACAGTTCATGGATAGTGGCTCGGTCAAGTCGGTATCGTAGTATGATGTGGCGTTCTTCCATTGTCGACAGGTCCACCAGCGGTCGGTACACGCGAGGATTCCTCCTTCTCATCGCAAGTCCCAGCGGACGGTGCCTAGGAAGGACAACATGGAGCACAGAGTCAGCCAAACCACAGGTACGTACAGACAGCTTGCACAGTTAAAGAATGGCAATGGGTTGAAAGGCGTGTATGTGTGGCAATGCAAGGCCTAGGCCTGTGTGTCGCATTCAAAATTAAGCCATGTAGGCCCTTGAAATGGCGGCTGCCTGACCTGTGAAGTGGGACAATGGGATGTGAGGTCAATGCGCTGG
Organism: Pleurodeles waltl; assembly: GCF_031143425.1. Lineage (NCBI taxonomy): Eukaryota > Metazoa > Chordata > Amphibia > Caudata > Salamandridae > Pleurodeles > Pleurodeles waltl. The sequence continues at coordinate 278,331,536 of NC_090440.1, forward strand.
CGGGGCACACCGTGGCGGTAGGCGGTCGAAGACCGCGGCGCAAAGCCGCATTGGTTAACATTGAAGCCTATGGGTTTCAGGAGCCAATGACGAAGTGCGCCGGCGGTCGCGGTACGCACCGCCGCGGTACGCACCGCCGCGGGGTGACCGCCATTTTCTATCTGCTTAATCACTTGAGACCTGATCATCCACAGGAGAGGACCTATACTGCAAGTGCTGCTGTGACCTCGGTCTGGAAGATACAATGGCTGCTGCGACTGGGGAAAGAGCCCCTGCCTTCACGTCTGAAGAGTTGGAGAAGCTCGTGGATGGGGTCCTCCCCCAGTATGCGGTACTCTACGGTCCTCCAGACCAACAAGTGAGTACACCGGGTGCACATGGAATGGGCTATGCCTGTGTGGATTGGGGTGGATGTAAGTTGGTGGGGTGGGGGGCGAATGAGGAGTGCAACGCCCGACACATGAGAGCATGTGCCATATGGCAAAGTTGGTGGGGGGGGCCAATCACATCTAACATGCAGGTCATTGATGAATTCCTCCTTTCCACCCTGTTCATGTCAAATAGGTCAGCGCCCATCAGAAGATCGAGATTTGGCGTGCCATCGCCAAGGAAGTTCGGAACTTGGGGGTCCACAACAGACGGGGCACCCACTGCCGCAAGAGGTGGGAGGACATCCGCCGCGGAACAAGGAAGACCGCAGAAACACTGCTGGGGATGGCCTCCCAACCTAGGAGGGGTGCCAGTCGCACCATGACCCCCCTGATGTCCCGGATCCTGGCGGTGGCTTACCCAGAATTGGATGGGCGCTTTAAGACATCACAGCAGACACAAGGGGGTGAGTATCAGCACATTCTCCTATCTTTCTGCGCAGTGGAGGCGTCTGGGTGGGGGAGGAGGGCTGTGGGTGACATTAGGCCAGGGCGCTTTCTGTAGTGTAGTCCTCTCCTTTAGGCATGGCCCTGTGCCCCCGGCCCCCACCTCGGTAGGGTGACAAGTACAGCCATTGAAGGTCCTGCATCTCCCATGTGCGCGTTTGACGTCTCTTGGCCTGTTGTCCTAGTCAGTAGTACTGAGTAGTGTACCCCGAATGCGCGGCTTAGTGCATTAGGCTCCTGTGTCTGTCCTCTCCGCCAACGGTGTTGACATTGCATGCACTCAACCTGGTCTTCTTTTTTCTCCCCCCACCCTTTCTCTTCATCTTCTTGTGCATGTGTGCATTAGCATCATCAGGCGGAGGAGATTTGGCATCGGAGCACGAGGGAGCTGCAGGACACAAGGCCCCGGTGGGCCCAGGAACAGACACCGAGGGCACCAGTGATCCGGAGGGCGAGGGGAGCACCACGACGGGGACCGCTGGTGAGAGCAGCGAAAGCGACACGTCCTCGGACGGGAGCTCCCTAGCGGTGGCGGCAACATCCGTGCCCCCCGCCTCTACAGGTACAGCCGCCACCCAGCGCACCAGCCCCGCCCTCCCAGCAGCCCCTCAGTCTTCGCTCCGTGCCGGTTCGCCCAGGAAGGCGCGCGTCTTCTTCGCCCCAGGCACCTCAGCCCCTGCCCCTGTTGCCCCTGCTGCCCTCAGTGCAGAGCTCATTGACCTGGTAAGGACGCTCATTGTTGGGCAGACGACCCTTTTGAATGCCATCCAGGGTGTGCAAAGGGAGGTGCAACAGAGCAATGCGTACCTGGAGGGCATTCATTCGGGTCAGGCTGCCCATCAACGAGCGTTCACTGCTCTGGCCTCAGCACTGACGGCAGCCATTGTCCCTGTTTCCAGCCTCCCTCTTCTTACTGCCTCCAGCCTTTCTCTGTCTCCTGTCCCTCAGCCTATCCCATCCACACCATCAGACCAGCCTGCACACACCTCAACACCCAAGAGCAGCTCATCCAAACACAAGCACCACAGATCCCACAAACACTCACCCAAGCAACACCCAGATGCAGACATGCCAACAGCCACTGCCACCCCTGTATCCCCCTCCTCCTCGTCTCCCTCCTCCCTCCCTGTGACGTCTACACTCACACCTGCATGCACCCCAACATCAGCCAGTGCTTCCATCACCACCTCACCCTCCAGTACAGTCCACACTCGTGCAGTCACCACCCCCACTGCCATTTACACGTCCCCTGTGTCCTCTCCCACTGTGTCTGTCACCCCCTCTTCCAAGACACACAAACGCAGGCAGCCACCCACCCAACAGCCATCCACCTCACGACAGCCTACAGCACCAGCACCTTCACCCAATGACAGCACACCTGACTCTCCTACAACCACCTCCTCTACCTCCACTTCCATCTCCACTTCTCCTACCTTTTACCTTGGCCCTAAAAAACTTTTCCTGGCTAACCTTGACCTCTTTCCCCCCGATGAGCTCCCCCATCCATCTTCAAAGAGTCCCAAGAGCACCGCAGCCACCACCAGCCCAGCTTCGGGTGTCACTGTTGTGCATGGGCTCTGGAGCCCACCCTTTGCCAGCAGTGACACATCCATCAGCAGCAAGGACACGTCCAGCCCCCCCCCCGGCAAGAGGACCCGCAAAAACAAGGGCCGCCGTGCGAGGACCGACAGGGCTGCCCCCAAGGAGCAATGTGCGGCCACTTCACCACCCACACCATCTAGGGGAGGCAAGGGCCCGAGAGCCCCATTAAAGGAGCGGAATGGCAGCAGGAGCGCGGAGAAGGTGGACCCCACATGCCACATCCCAGCTGGGAAGGAGGACACTAAGGAGGCCAGGAGTCCGTCCCCGAAGGGTCCAGAAACGTCACGGTCTGAGGGCGAGTGAGACGGGAGTCCAGGCCAGGTCTGGCTCCCTTGACCTGCTGGATGAGCACCGCTGAACCGGGCCCGCTGTGCAGAAGAGCACCGCTGAACAGGGCCCGCGGGGCAGAAGAGCACCGCTGAACAGGGCCCCGCCGTGGAGATAGGCACCGCTGAACAGGGCCCGCGGTGCAGAAGAGCATCGCTGAACAGGGCCCGCGGGGCAGAAGAGCACCGCTGAACAGGGCCCCGCCGTGGAGATAGGCACCGCTGAACAGGGCCCGCGGGGCAGAAGAACACCGCTGAACAGGGCCCCGCCGTGGAGATAGGCACCGCTGAACCGGGCCCGCGGGGCAGAAGAGCACCGCTGAACAGGGCCCGCCATCTCAAGCACCGCTCCGCTGGGCCCTTCCTGTCATGCACCGCTCCGCTGGGCACCGCCGTCTCAAGCACCGCTCCGCTGGGCCCTTCATCTCAAGCACCGCTCCGCTGGGCCCTTCTTCTCAAGCACCGCTCCGCTGGGCCCTTCCTATCATGCACCGCTCCGCTGGGCACCGCCGTCTCAAGCACCGCTCCGCTGGGCCCTTCATCTCAAGCACCGCTCCGCTGGGCCCTTCCTGTCATGCACCGCTCCGCTGGGCCCTTCCTGTCATGCACCGCTCCGCTGGGCCCTTCATCTCAAGCACCGCTCCGCTGGGCCCTTCCTGTCATGCACCGCTCCGCTGGGCACCGCCGTCTCAAGCACCGCTCCGCTGGGCCCTTGATCTCAAGCACCGCTCCGCTGGGCCCTTCCTGTCATGCACCGCTCCGCTGGGCACCGCCGTCTCAAGCACCGCTCCGCTGGGCCCTTCATCTCAAGCACCGCTCCACTGGGCCCTTCCTGTCATGCACCGCTCCGCTGGGCACCGCCGTCTCAAGCACCGCTCCGCTGGGCCCTTCCTGTCATGCACCGCTCCGCTGGGCACCGCCGTCTCAAGCACCGCTCCGCTGGGCCCTTCATCTCAAGCACCGCTCCGCTGGGCCCTTCTTCTCAAGCACCGCTCCGCTGGGCACCGCTGTCTCAATCACTGTTTATGGTTCACTGTGCCCACCATGCCTCCTCCTTGACCAGTGGAGACTGTCATCCACCTGATGGACTGTGGCTTTGCACTCCCCAGGATGGTCCAGTGGGCAGCCCACCCACTGTAGAGACATTGAGAGACTGTGGCTTTGCACTCCCCAGGATGGTCCAGTGGGCAGCCCACCCACTGTAGAGACATTGAGAGACTGTGGCTTTGCACTCCCCAGGATGGTACAGTGGGCATGGTGGCTCCTCGTGGATCTGGCGTCGTGGACTCATGTGGCTGTGGTGCCCCCCCCTTCCCTTCCCCCTGAGGTGCCTGTAGTTTTTACATCTGATGCCCCTGCAGTGTTCTCTCCAAAGGACTCAGGTCTCCTGTGTGGGCTTTGCCCTTATTTCTCAAGACTTTGGCCCACGGACATGATGAATTCGTAGGATGTGCAGGACTTGGTACTTCAGTTATACACTGATGTGTATGTCATTAGTTTTCTTGTGAATATCTTTCATGGTTGTACGATAATTTTCTGGAGCTTTTTGGTACATAAATATTTATTCCAAATTGTATTATGTCCTAGCATTTTTCAGGGGTGTTTGGGTGGTGTCACTGTGACTTGTTGCTCTGCATTGGTGTGTACATAGTTGGGGGGGGGGGGTGCATATGTGTGTGCCCGTAACCTTTCGTCCTCCCCCTCCCGTGTGTCGTAGGTGCAGTACTCACCGTTGTCGTCTGCGCCGGACTTCGTACTCGTGGTAGATGAGAAGGTAGACGAGAGCAGGTAGGATGTTTAATTCGGGTTCCATGCTGTCCTCCTTCCTCCTGGAGTGCGTAGTGGTGAGCGTTTTCCCGTCCGTAGTCTGTTTCCGCCGTGTTTTTATCGGCGGTGCTCCCGCCCCGGAAAAGGTGGCAGATTGGTGAGTTGGAATAGTGTGGGCGGTACATTGGCTGCCGCCTTTCTGTTGGCGGTGACCGCCGCGCTGTTTGTTTGTACCGCCGTGGCGTTCGGAGTGTTAAAGTGGCTGTCTGAGTTTGCGGTTCCCGCCAGGGTCAGAATCCCATATTTTTAACCGCCAGCCTGTTGGCGGGTTGGCCGCCGCTTTAACACCGACCGCCAGGGTTAGAATCACCCCCTTTATGTGTTCCTGGATGGACTATCACTTGTAGGTTGGTGGGGCAGAGATGGGCACAGCCCCACATGAAAATCAGCTGGCTTTGCCCTGCCTTCACACACAAACCTCAACACTACCTCATTGTTGTTGTGCACAGGCTGGAACCAGGTCAGGTGAGGCAGGAAACTCCAAAAGGAAAATCTTTAGAAATGTGTCCTACTTCAAAGAAGGCAAATAGGACCCTCAGACCCACTCAATTCACTTTCTGGACCTGCAGAAGGACTCTCAGAGGACTGCCTATTGTTGCAGCATCTTGTGTACTTCAGAATAGTGCTTTGCTGCACCTGAAAGGCTCCAACCATCTTGAACCTGCACTTGGACCAAGGCTGAGTGTGTCCTGATCCTCCAAGTCGTGTCTCTCCAGTCCTGGACCCTTAAAAGTTGTTCTAAAGGTGCTCAGATAGCCAGAATCCAAAATGTGGGACTTCAAACATTTTTGGCTAATACGTGCTCTGAGAACTGAGAGGCGAATGGGACCTTCCTGCTCATCAATCGGCCTGAGGTGCATCGCCAATCAGCTTGATTTCGAGGTATCTCCTGCTATTTCTCTGCAGCAGCAGATCCTGTTCAGCGGCTCTTCGCAAAAGGGGTTATTGGTCTCATGGAGCCCTCATCAGCTCCAGCTTCCAACGTCACCCCCTTGGAGATTTTAGATTCTCACAAAAGAGACTAAGCCAGAACTTAGAAATGTTCACTGTGTCTTCCTCCAGCAGCTCCCCCATGATGATGCCTCTTCCTCAGATACTGCCTTCCTGCCCCATTGATGTTTACCTTCCCAGTCATTTTTTCCATTACATTTCTTCTAAGTTTGAAGGTAAGCACCACCCGGGCCCAATCTATTTCATGTATCTGACCCATGCATCATCGAAGTAAGACATATTTTTGACTTTGACCCGGTCTCGCACTACTAGATGTTGGTGGTTGGTGCTTTGATGATCTTTTAGGCATTCGTTTTTATCTTAAACTTAAAAAATGTATAACTCTGGTTCTATTGATTGGATTTTTGTCATTTTTGTGTCAAATAATATATTACACTTTACTCTATTCTTCTAAATTGGTGTGGAATTTTTCTTGTGTTCTGTTTCTGCTTTATTACTGTTGTGTGCTGCATAACTTCTTTACACATTGCCTCTAAGTTAAGCCTGACTGCTTTTTTGAAACGTTACCAGAGAGTTAAACACAGGTCAATTTAGTGAATTTAGTGGTTCACCATGACAGGGATTGTGGCTGTTGCTTGAGCAGAATTTCCACCACAGTCAACCAACAAGCTACTTTCTGGTAGGAGACATTAAAAGAAATTGGGGCCTTATAGTTTGGTGAACAGATTCATTCTTAATATACTTGTAATAAGTTGGGCACAATATCGGTCATGTTTCTAAGGGAGGACCTGTCCCCAAACTTTAAATCAGGCCCTAAGTTTGCCCATGTATCCCCCAAAAGGTTTATTTACTTCTAGATGTTAATTGATAGAAGCTGAAGTGGGGTAACAGAAACACATTACCACTGAAACCCAATGTTTAACATGTTTGTTTGGAGCTACATGGTTGTTGGAGCCAACTAGTAGAAACTATTTGATTGTCAAACATGGATTAAAATCCCTGTTCAGTAACATCTGAGACAAAATGATAGCAACACCAAGGCCCAGTTTACAAAACATTTTGCAGTGTATTTGCTTCATAAACTTCCCTGAAAGTATGGGTTGCCATGCATTCTCCCATGTTTTTTTAATATAAAACGCTATCTACTAACATTAGTGGATAGGGTTTTGCACAAAAAAATAACACCACTTGAAAGCAGACATTAAAAAGCTGAAGTGCTTTTATTTCATCTAACTTTTCCCGCATTGCATGTGTGCTGGACTGTACAGCACACATCCAATGTGTAAAACATTTTAAGTTATTCTAGGCAATGCAGTATGATGAAATCAATGGAATTATCACATTTTGATTACCCCTACAATTTTCCCGATTTGAATTATGAATTTGACTTACTGTGCAGTGCTCGGCAAGAGAATATCCACATTGCTGGCTGCCTTCTGTCATTTACATACATTGCCACATTAGGCTCATAGAGTCACCGGTTGAGCTTTAAATGCTAAATCATAAACTCAAGAAAGAAGGAGGAGGGACTCACGTCGTATCTGTTTGTGAGTAGTCACAATAATGCATGTTTTGTTTCGGCCAAGAACCCAGACCCTTATATAGGAAGCCAAAAGCAGAATGTGGGCTACTACCAATGTGGGCACAAAGGTAGAGATATCCTTATCATTGGTCGGTTTAAGGGCAGGCCTTTGGACGACAGAAGCTATACCTGGCTGTTGAGCCCTGTGTCCTGAGTTGCTTGTGTTCCAGTTCAAGGAGGTTGTGGCCTGGCAGTTCAGGCTGGAAGGGTCCCATTGGAGCAGAATCAAGGCTGATTTGCATATGGATGGGTCCAAACTTAGGTGACACATAACGATGGCCTGTGATGCCTCACAGAGTAATTACTAGTAGCTGACATTATTTCAAGCTTTCCATCTATCACTTGTTGTATACTGCTTTGGGGATTTCTATGGTGAAAGTGAATTTAGGATAGCCTTCACCACAACACACCTATACAATAGGAAATGGGTCACAATTCTGCAAAATTTCAAAAGAAACTGCCTTGAAAGTTTAATTTGACGCATGCAGTTACCATCATCCCTCGCTCGCTGTTTTTACCCTTTAAATGATCTTACATAACCTACTACTATGGGACAAAAGCAGAAGAAGAGATGAAGATAAAATCACTCACCTGCTTCCTCCACTGAATTATTCCTGCCTGCCTGAAAACTGGAGAGAAATGTACCCAATTTTTTATTTGACTCTCTAGGTCCAAAACTTTTATCAGGTCCTGTGGCAGTAGTCTCTAGATCATCCCCAGTGGTATAAGGTGTAGCCATTGAAGCCTGATTGTCTCTGACAAATGTCTCTTCTGAGGATGAAGAGAAAAGAATGTCTTGGCACAACGAAAGCTGTAGTTTTCCGGGCTGATAACAATGTACCACTCACACTGCCCAGTATGGAACTTCTGCCCTGTGCCTGCAGTGTACAGAAAGGTTTATGGACAAAGAAAGCTGGTGATGCTGCAGATAAATTACAAGAACCAGTGGAACTGATCACTTTGCTAAGTGCTAACACCGAAAGTGTGAAAAGCCCACCAGCAACTTGATCCCTTAGGCTGGTACCCAACAGAACTCCAGCAACTTAGCATATAGCAGTTTCTTTTTAAACTTGGTCCTCTGCGCAAATTCACCTCTGTAGCAGAACACAATGGCCAGTACACCCACAAATGTTGTAACTTCAGCATCCTCATCTTAGTATGCTTTCCCTCTCAGGTGTGTTTGGCTTTAGATGAAAGTAAAGTGGCTTCAGCACAGGAGTTAGGAACAACCGTTTTGGCCTTGAATGTAAAAAAAGGCTGTCCTTGCACCTGTACAGGGAATGGCAAAGATAGAGGCTTGCGTATCCTGCACCTGCACCCAACTATCTATCACAAGATACACTTATTAGGGTGTGCGACACCCCAAACACCCCTCCTGCAGCTACGCTCCTGTCCTTTTCACTTTGGCTGGGGAGAGTTTCTTCTGCTCCTAGAAGCAGCAGCCCACAGCCTCTGCAGCTCTACTAGGAATTTCAGGTGCAATGTCTCTATGACCAAAATTATCAAGGGCTTGAAGCAGTATAGCCCTTGGGATCTCATGATGGAGCCAAAAGCGTACAAATATACAAAGGTAAACACCATCACATTTGTACACCCTTGAAAGGATGCAAAGCTGAGTCTGTCTTTCTAGTATTCAAATTTGTCATCTTCAGATCACTGCAGATGTCAGGGGTGAATGTTTAGTCATCTTGTGTTGCCAACGTACTCCAACCCTATAGACAAACCGATAGAGTATTTTGCACCCTACCTAATTACGTCATTTAACTGTGCACCTGTGTAGTCATGTGGCACATTGGAGGCCAAGTGATGGTGAAAGAGGTGGGCTAGGTGCTCAAAGCAGCACCCACCATTTATCTGATTCCTTTGGGCCCTACTGCCTCAGAGAATACTAGAGATACATTTTTAGGCAGCACTTGCCTTCGTTATGCTTCCATGGGGTCGTAGACATTTCAGTGAAATTGCACTGCCTGCAGCCACCATGCCTCCTATTCGATCTGGTTTCCAGAATTGTGTGGGAAATAGAGGAAGCTGCTACCTTGGAAGGCCTTCCATTTTAGTAGTAACAAATTGATTTGCCCCACTATGTTGTCACTTCAGTTTTTAATGACTTGTTGCACTTTGATTACTTTTAGGCACAGATTTACTAAGGTTCTGAGACAGCGCTATCATGACACAGAATGACAAAAGAGGTGCAGCAGTGACTTTCCAGCGATAAAGCACATTTTTCTCAGCAGCAAATGCACTTTTCCCACTTTGAGTCAGGGCTTGACTAGGGGTGGATCAGTGCAGAAACCTGTAGGGTTTCATGCAAATTCCGATTAGCCAATGCAGCCTGTCCTGACTTTGTGCCAAAAATTAACACCTACTAGAAGTAGTAACAAAGGGGAACGTGCTGATTTCCAAAAAATATGATGCATTCCATGTGTTCTGCAATGCACATCCAGCGAGTGAGACCCTTCTGCAGTTGTCTCCACATGGGAATTTGTACTGGAAGTGTACGCTTCCAATACATCTCTTACAAAAGACAGAACACTTTTGTTTGTGCCATGGTTTGTGTGCGAACGCCGAGCATAGCACTAACAGTAGATCGAGGTTTGTAGATGTAACACTGCCCTGAGTTTCTCCCCTCGTGCAATGCAACTCATCAAATGTCGATGGTGCGCTGCATTACGTGAAATATCAGTAATTTGGGCTTAGCTTTAGCGGTGGCCTCTCGCTCAGATATGCAATCCTCAGGTAAAAAAACAGATGTTTGAAATATTGTATTACGTCATGTGGCCAAATACCATGAGCATGACCAGATGCAGAAATGGTTGTTACAATGTCATAAAATGTAGCTTTTTTGACGTTAGTCATCAGCCAGGGGGAACTGCTGGCTTTCAGAGCTGGCAACTCCCATTCTTCAAAGTGACTCTCTGTGCAGCATTGTGTGACAAGGATGAGATTAATCTAGCACATTCCCTAGGGGAAGGCCATGAATTTGAAACACTTACTTCAAATTATCGCAGGGTTTGTGGTCCCATTCTGTCAAAACGACAAGTTCACGGACTGCTGCTGTAATGGTTTGAACCTCACTGTAACGTATTGACGCATTGGGTACACTCGTTCCACTCTAGCACTTGCATTGTCGCTCACACTATGACTTTCCGAAGGTCACACATTTACTCTGCAGCTTTGCGCAATTTCACCTTCGCCCAATACTCGCCTTGTAGTCGCTCTGATAGTACTGCTATCTGGAGAATAGCATGTGATCGAAGTCGAGGCTGTTAGTGCAGGTATCTTGTCGGTAGAATTGTTTTTATTTAGGTGTGGTTTAGCAGGGCATGTGTAGAGATAACAATTCTCCCTCTTCCCAAACAGCATCAGGATGTCCTCATTACAGCACCTCACCCTAAACAGGCGTGAGAGTTTTAAAACAGCGAAATTATAAGTCTTTTTGAATGAGGGTAGCGTCAGGCCAAGATGTTGAAAGAACGATTCTTATTGGTGGGCAGAGGTCGCTGCATAGCAGGTCCTAATGTCAAGGGCAGTCATGACAGCCATTCTTCACAAAGTTCACCGAGAGGTGACGTGTTCATAATGAGATTCTTAAACTCACTGCAGGATTACTAACCCGTGACCTGAGATGAGGTTGGGAAATTGAGCTGCTGGTTCGCCTCTTTCCTTCACCTGCGCATATATTCTTTATATACCCATCTCTCTCTCTCTGTCACTCTGTTTCTCCATCTCTCTTTTAATATACAGTGTGCTTCTGATAAGACGTTTTCACTGACAAATTGCGTTAACCCTTTGCAGAAATTAAGTAACGCTTTTTAAAGTACCATTCCGTTTATTTTTCATTTCGCCTTTGCTTTGTTTCGTAGGAGTGACTTATTTTACGATATTTCTTCCCTTTTGTTTATAGCTCAATTTCCCAGTCCTCATACTACGACAGCCTCCGCTTGTCAGGAAACCGTATGCAATTTTTTCTCAACTGGAAGACAAAAAGATACAAGGAAAAGTAATCTGCAGTTAAAGCCAAAAGTCTTACAAAATGTATCCAAAGACCGGCCTCACTCCTTAGTGGATCTTAAAGCCTACAAAGACACAAAAATATTGGTTGCTAAATTTTTGGAACATTCAAATTGCAGCCTCCCTCCTGAAGTGCGGCATGTAGTGAACAGCATAAAATCTGTCATAAAATCTGATGAAAGACACATGGAAGAAGCCATCTTTAGTGCCAACATACTAGACCAGGTATTGTACGTCTTATTAAGTGTTTATTCTTATGCTTAGAAATACGGAGCTTCCCTAACTGAAGTGGGTGACAGTTTTAGTACTATTATTTGCAAACAGCAGATATGCAATTCATTCAGTGTCACTGACGCCAAGTTTTTTAAATCTCTGCAGAAGAGTCACTGCATATCTTGATAACATATCTGCAGTCAAATGTATGCTTAAGTTTCTATTATCAGGACATTTGGAGATGGGGTTCTGCTTGGTCCCTTAGAACTAAGGATTTACTTGCTTTGTGTATTCTTTCTGCATTATTTTCTAGTAATGCTTAAAGCATAGGTACGCTGGAGATTTAACTGATTTATTGATTTATTTGCTTTTTATCCAAAATGTAAAGAACTAAGGGGGTTATTCAAACTTTGGAGGAGGTGTTAATCCGTCCCAAAAGTGACGGAAAAGTGACGGATTTACCACCAGCCGTATTACGAGTCCATTATATCCTATGGAACTCGTAATACGTCTGGTGGTATATCCGTCACTTTACCGTCACTTTTGGGACAGATTAACACTCCTCCAAAGTTAGAATAACCCCCTATGTCCACAGTGGAAATCATAACACCAAGGGATCCAATGTAGGTCCAGGTAGGACGGATCTATGTCATTTTCAAGATAACCACTAGCTAGATAAATTAATTACATTTAGATTTAGGACCATATGTGCTCTATAAATGTGTATTTGCACTCATGCAGTGCAAAACATATATATGACATCCCTATTTGTAATTTTGACCACCTTGAGAAGGACCCATATTGGGTCAAAATGTATTGGTCTTTGCCGACCTGGACATTAAAATTTCCTCACGGAGTGGAGTGCTGCGAACTTCTGTCAAAAATGTTGTTTTATGCATATCACCCAGTGGCGGTCACCACTGGGTAGTTGTAGTTAGGACCACGTTTCTGTAGAGAAGTCATTTTTTAGTTTCCTTATAACTTTGGCACCATTTAATGAATCTTCATATAAGTTTCCCCAGAAAATATCATTACCTCAGCTCCTTCCTGGAAAGTTTTGGGTGGTCCATCAAGCGGGAGCTGAGAAAAAGGTGTGGGAGTTCCAAAACACATTTTGTCAGTTCATTTTACCATAGGAAAATTGAACAGCATTACAGCAAAAACTGCTGAACAGATTTACACCAAAATTTGGCAGAAAGCAAGATCTTGGTTCAGAAAGTGTGATATTTGTGATTTGGTGTAAATCTGTTCAGTATTTTTTGAGAAATCAGGCCACAAAAACTTTGTACATATCACATTGCAGAGGATCTGCAGAGATAAGAGATCTCAAGATGAGATATGATTGGCTGCCATTACATCAAATGTTGCGGCAGCCATCTTAGAACTCGAGACCCGTCCCAAGCCCTGAAAAAAGGTAAAACAAGATACAAGAGAACAGTGTAGGCATACCCTTCTCTCGAGGCCTGCTGAGGAGGGAGAGAGGGGGAGTCCCAAAGGGACCCACCCTGGGCTAAAAATGTTTTCTCTAAATTTTGCAACAGGTTTGAGGTGTATCTGCAAACCTACAGCAGAATTTTAGAAAGAAAAACACCTTCTGGGTAGGCCAGGACACAGGATGTGCCAAATTTAGACATTTTAGGGGAGGGGGCATGTGGCTACCTCCATAAGCCTTCAGGAGGCCACAGGAACCCCATCCGTTGGGACCGTGGTTAAGTGAATGGGGAGTGGGCAAAAGCTCCAGGGACCTCATCGCACAGGGAAGATTCAAAACTAAATCTAAGGGGGCATGCCCCCTCCCTAAGCCTACAAAGCCCCCTGGTACACCATTCCAAAGAGCAGAAAGTATTTTTAAAAAGGGGACAAGGTGGGCTGTCCCCTCGCCAAGCCCTGTAAGGCCCCTGGGGACCGATTCTCCAACGGCCACTATTTCCAATAGGGGCAGGGGGACATGAGGCCCCCCTTTCTGAGCCTTTAAAGGGCCTTGGGACCCCATCCCCCAAGGCCGGCTCAAAATGAGTCCTGGTGAGCCTACTCCTGGAAGCACAGGCTGGGGAAAAAAAAAATGCATTCCCACTAGAGGTGTGCAGGGAGCTCCACCCTGCTGGCAGAGCTAATGGAGTTCTTGGAACTGAGTTAGTCCAAAAACTCCACTTGCTCTGCCAGCAGAGCTCACCCAGTGAGTACTGCAGCCGAGGTATGGGCTGCACAGCGCAAATGCAGACAGTCTGCGCTTGCACCGTGCAGTGTACACCGGAGCCCGAGAGTAGGCAAGAAGCCAGAAGGAGGCAGCCACTGCAGACTCGACGTAGGACAACAAGGAGAGAGGATCCTCTGGAAGACCCAGGTAAATCCTTGTCTCTTCTTTTTTTTTTTTTGTGCACACTGGTACACAAAGAAGGACTGTAACAGCAGCTTTTGCTGAATTCAGGCCAGGGCCGTAGGCATTGAAAGCTGACGTTTCAGGCCTCTTGTGTACTGGTCTGTCCCGTGTGCACTGCCCATGGAGGCAGGCAGGTGCACAACAGGCCTGGCAGATTTCGCTGCCTATGGCCCTGGCCTGAATTCAGACCAGGGCCATAGGCAGCAAAAGCTGCTGTTTCAGGCCTCTTGTGTACCGACTGTGTACAGTTCACACAGGCCAGGCTGGTGCACAAAAGATCTGAAACAGCAGCTTTCACTGCCTACAGCCCTCTCCTGAATGCGCCCGATCTTGGAAGCGCTAAGCAGGGTCGGGCCTGGCTAACCAGGCCTGTCCCTGCTTAGCGCTTCCGAGATCTGCCGCATTCAGGACTCTGCGGGTCACAGAACTTCGCCTATGCGAAATTCCACAGAGTTTTTATTCAACTCTGCGGAATTCCATGGAGTCGGAATCTGTGAACTCCTCCCAGGCCTAATTCCCACAAGACAGGAGCTGAAAAAATGCTCCCTCTGGGTGGTAGCACCCATTTGTTTCATTGTCTCTGCTCTTGCGGATGGGAAACAGCGATTGCTTCCACCTGGTGGGTGCATAGAAAAATACCTGCTGCACTCTCCCACCTCAAAAAATGATACCAGCATGGGGATGGGGTCCCTGGGGTCTGTAAAGGCCAGGTTCGGGCACAGCATGCCCCCCTTCCCGTAAAAACTTAGGAGATGGTGTCCCTGGGGCCTATAAAGGGAAATAAACAAAAGAATTTCCAACTAACGTTGGCACCAAGGATGGGTGCTGGCAGTGGAACCAGTAGCCTCCCCACAGATGACCCTGTAGAAACAAGTATATTGATGTCCTTGATGGGCCCGGGACAGCCAAAAAATAATTTAAAAAAATAATAAATGAGTGGCTTCTCCTGCTGCTCACCTATTATTCACTGCTTCTTGCAAGTAGAGTCCCATAATGCCCTGCAAGGGCTTTTAAGCATATTTTTTCAGCATGGTGTGCATCCTAGAAGAGGTAGGGGTTGAGGCACTATCAAGCATTTTTTTAATGTTGTAGAAGGCTGCAGGAAGTGCAGCAGTCCCTCAGAAACATTTAAACAAATGGTAAGTCTCTTGTGTCATTAAATCCATGACCCCAGGAGAGCTTACCATATGTTTTTAAAGCCCTGTTGGCTGGATTTCTATACTCTTCAAGTGAAGTGCAAAGCCCCCTGTGGTTAGTTGCAGCCAGGTCCTGCACCCAACGTACACCAAAGTCACTGAAAAAAAGGTTAAAGGACCCTTGTAGCACACTGATTTAAAGAAAAAAAAAACTTAAATTGGCCAGTTATAGTTATGTCAAATATCTCAAACTCATGTCTTAAGTTTCTATAACTCACATCATCACCATGCACTGCTAATAACCCCCCATATTGTATCCACCTCTTCTATCTTTTGTATGCAGAGATCTTTACTCCGACTGCAGAGATCTCTGCACATGTATGTATATGTTGTAGTAATAAATGTGGGAGTTGCTGTGTGAATGTGTTACGCAATCACTTCACACATTGCCTCTGATGATAAGCCTGACTGCTCTGCGCCAACCTACCAGAGGGTGAGCACAGGTTATCAGGTTATCTTTGGTGTGTATCTGACTTGCCCAGACTAGAGTGGTGGGATCTGCCTGGCATAGGTGCATACCCAAGCCAACCAGAAACCCCAATTCTAACAGGCAGCACCTAAGCTCCTAACGGAGAGAAGTATGCCTTCAATGCTGCCATTTATATTTGACTTGCAAGATGGCTCACATCCAAATGATGCTCAGTGGTGACTACAACTATTTCTTGTAAACTGACTTAGACTGCTTTCACGCCAAGCTGTTTTATAAAATTATTGAAATGATTATGGTGCTAAGCATGTGATGGATGAGCAGACCAATGGTGACTGCTTGATGCTATAATTCAATAATATTCATTCTACTCCCTGATGTATAACATAAATGTCAGATTAGATTAAGAACTGTGTTCCATGTCTACAAGGCAGTGTCACACAGACTGAACAGTTGGATAGGACTCAGCTGGATTTTGTCATGTTCAAGATTGCAGGCCTCATTTACAAGAAACTGACACATTGGCCCGATGTGTCAGATTTCTTGTGCTGCTCAACTATTCCCTAATTACGCCTTGGGTGTGCTGTATTTTACTATACCGAGCTCCTTGGTGCACATTTTCACAGATGTGTGAGAAATTCTGATGCATCTGTGGCACGAAACTGATGTATTGCTGGACTAGCGTAAAAGAACAACCCTACTCCAGCAATGCGAGGAAGGCTCCCACCGACAAAAGCCCTGCGTCAGTTTAATGCCTACTCTGAGCAGACGTTAAAATTTTGAAGCAATGAAGTTGCAGAATGATGCAGTGAAATTTTGTAAATTTCACTGTGTCAGTTCTGCATTGCTTCTTGCCTGGGAATGCCTACCTTGCATATATGATACCTGGTGCAGGTATAATGTGACGCAAGGGTTTACAAACTGACGCCCAGCACCACCGCTGTGTCAAACAAAATGATGCAACATTGGCACCTAGGCCTTGTAAATGAGGTCTTGAGCCTTTTGTGAGTTCTGGAGAGACTCCGTACAACATTACTTTAGGGAAAAGAGGGCACCACTTCTGATGTATTATTTCATTAGAAAATCTTCAAGGTGGAACCAAGGAGGCCATTAGGCAACTGTATTAACTCAATGGTATTGTTGATCAATAAATCCACACTGCCCCAGCATCTCCATGTCAATAGTTCAGTCTTAGAACTCAAAGGGCAGCACCTAAATACTGAACCTATGACCCCTCATATGAATTTCAGAATCAGGGAACTCCAACAGAGAATGAAATGGCAGATTTGGGATACTGGGCAATGGCTAATCACTTTTCAGAGTGGGAACATCTTGGCTTCAGGACCCTTCTGGGTTGATAGAGATTCAACAGTTACAGTACACACAAGATTCCTTGCCTGGCAATGATTCATAGTTTCATGGATTCTCCATTTTGTACAATTAGTTCATTTGATACTGCATCCCACACATTTGTAATTGTTCCCTTCTATGGTTCTCCTGCATAACCCCTTTTGGGCCTAATTATGAGTGGCATAGATAGTTCCAACCTGTGCATAAATCTCTGTTCACTCATGCTTTGCCATTATGAGTTTGAAGGTATTTAACACGTGATAATTATCAGATGTGTTAAATAACTCAATCTTTGTTACATTTCCGCAGGTCGACCCTGAGAAATATAACAGGGGGAAAGCATATAGTATTTACCATATCATGTGGATTTTGGTGTGTTAAATACCAAAATCCACATGTTATTCACCAACAACTCGTCATAGGTGTTATTTATTGCATGCGATTCATAAGGTAGTCCCCTGGTATTGGTATTCATCAGGTGTGATAAATGGCTCCTAAACCCATAATTAGACCCTTACTCTTTACCTTGTGCGCACTCACCCCTGTTTGGGGTAAGTTGTTTTCGGAGCAAGGCCACCTTCTTATGATCTTTGGTCCACAATATGTGGGCATGCTGGGGAGCAACAATTGTATTTATATAGACCTCTCCTATCATAACTGCACCGCTTGTCCAAGATTCAGGTAAGCTGGCTGGTTTTACGGGGTCTGTGGTTGTTTATAAAAGAACATTCATAAAGTCATACTGTATACTTATCTCTGCGTCTTTCTCGCACTCAATTAACTTACTCCCTAACCTACACCCTCTAATAGTGGGTTATTAGGCTTATTTGCAGTAAAATGCTATTCCGCCTCAGGCTGTTACAGACCTGAGACAGCAAGCACTCCTGTGTTTTCCCTCTCTCTTCCCTGTTGTTGCTGCCCTTCTCTAGTGAGATATTTGAACAAAACTCTCAACGAATCTACATCTTTGTTGAAGTTTAACAGCCCATCCTAAAGAGAGAAAAATATCACAAACGTTGTACTCTGAGGGACTCTTAATTACTTGCAATGCTAATGAAACTTGAACAAAGGGGCTCACCGATAGCACAAAAATGTGATAGGGGAGAAATTATATTTGCCAATACTAAAATAAATGGCACAGTTTAATGACACATTTGTAGTCTACTATACTGAACATGACAGATGATTGGACACAGTGATCCAAGTGAGTATAGAGGTTAATAGGAAACTATTAGGGAAATTGCCTCTTGGCTTACACGGCCTACATGTGGATTTGTACCTAGCCTACTCCGACATATATCCCCTGCGACTAGTGCAAATATACTCCACCACGTTAGTGAAGAGAAGCCTCACTGATGCAACATGGGAGGCTTTGCTTCTTACCACCCCCCATAGACATACCTCTTATAGTCCCATCTCCAGGCGGAATTCAGATTCCAAAATCTAAACTATGCTTCCAGCTAAGAGACTACGGGTTAGAGATACAAACACATTTACTAGTCATAAACCCTGCAGTTCGGTAAGTCACAGGGGTTTGGACCAGTAAATGTGTTTTTTGAATGTACTAAACCCATTTAGTGAGTCCTGCGTCAACACAGCCAGTTCAGTTTTACACATCTGACTTACTATACCCCTAGGGAGGTCAATAAGATATATTTGACAAGGTCTTCCTCATGCATAGGCTGTTGATATGGCAATGTTGTGTCTTATAATGTGGGAATTTTTAGAAGTGATACATTGTTGTAAGGGGCTTACTGGGAGGCAGAAGGATTGTGTACCCCAGTGGGTTGTGTTCTTGGCCTTTTCGTGTGACCGAAAGCCAAGGAAGCAGACACCAACAGGCCTAATCACAAACAGCAACTTATAGTATGACTAGTATTATTACAGTAGTATTACTGATGCACTATAAAATGCTATTCACATATCTACGGGGGAGGTCTATGCCTCCACCTCTTCTATCTTTTGTATGCAGAGATCTTTACTCCGACTGCAGAGATCTCTGCACATGTATGTATATGTTGTAGTAATAAATGTGGGAGTTGCTGGAATATGGCGCATACTACTAAAGGGGAGAGGTTAGAGAATGAACATGGATTGGTTTAGAGTGTAGAGATGGTTTTAGGGAAGAATGTGCACTCCCCTACAAAATAACCAAGCCCATTGCTCTTCACAAACAATCCTTATATAGTTACGACAGCCACGAAGGACCCAAAACAGTTGCAAATCGAGGAAGTCCAGCACCACACATTGCCAAACACCAGTATTGCAACACCTTCCCATAGAAAATATTGGAAGTAGGGATTTATATTAAGACCCCAAAGGAAGTGATGTTAAAATAAATACAATTGTTTACATCAGTGGTTCCCAACCTGTGGTCCGCGGACCCCCAGGGGTCCGTGACACATTCCCAGGGGGTCCGCAGGCCTGAGTTGGCAGGAAGACACCTCTCCAGCTGGGGCCTCCCAGAAACACGAGCGTGTTTTTCTATTCATTACTTTATTTATGCAGCAGTTTAAAAAGCACTTCAAATTCATCCACCAACTTTCACGCAAAAAATAAAAAGGTAAAGAGAACTCATATGATTAATGTTCCTGCAGGAGAGAGATGGGAGGTTTGACTAGCGATAGTTCTGACTCATCTAAGGTAGCGCAGAGGGTTAACATGCCTGCTGCAAAGAACGTACATTATGCAAAGAACAATATTTTATGTGCACGGCACAGTGGGTTACTGCTTTTGTGACAGATTATTTTGTCACTGTGCATTTCATAAATTACAATCGTGATGTAGCACAAAGAGCTATGAACTGCGGTCAAAGAGCTGCATGCAACCTGCCTGGCAGAAATTAGCAATTTATGTCAACAAATGTTTGCTTGCATAGGCATACATTCTTATTATTAAAGTCAATGCTAACCACAGTGTTATGTTCTGAATCCCGAGTTTGCACATCTCCAAACTAAGCACGCTTACAAAATGCCTACCAGTATAAATGACGTGAATACTACACTTTGTAGTCCACTGTAAAGCGCTCCAACACCCTACAGTGGTATGAGAGGTGCTATTAAACAAATGAATTACATGTGACAGAGAGGTTATGAAGAGAAGAGAGGCCCTTATGGTTTTACTTCCTTTCCCCACCACATTTATATGTGAAAAAGCTTCTCAGCTCTTATGTACCTAAAAATAGAAACAAATGGCTTGGGAAATGTAGAATCTGACCAGAGGATTCTGCTTCCCTACATAAAACCAAATATTGAAAAGTTAGTCATCGAGATGCAGTATCGACCTTCCCATTAAAATCTTTTGATTTTTGTGCATATTTTCAAAATAAAATAATTATATCTTTAGTAATTTAAGTATTTGTTTGGTGGGTTCTTGTTTGTGTATTTTTTGAAAATTACTGTTTTAATTCTTGAAATTTAAATTGTACAAATTGCTTGGGGGTCCCCGGCTTTCAACAGTGATTCGGTGGGGGTCCTCGGGAGTCAAAAGGTTGGGAACCACTGGTTTACATTATTTAAAAAATCAATTATTTAATGTTAAAATCATCTATTAATAAGACATATGTATTATTTTTTAAATATTTTAATACCGTTCTAAATTATAACAATGAATGTAACAATAATGTCTAATTAAATGACTTTCAATTAATTCTAAACATTATTTTTAATGATGTTAATATACAATAAAAAATATTTTCTTTAGATGCAATTCTTTTTTTAATTCAAACTTCAGAAACATCATTTTAGTTTAATATTTACATCAGTTACATTTGTTTGAATTAAGTTATTACTGTGACATTTTATTATAGTATACTACATTCAAAATAAATATATCAAATAATTAGTATTAACATTCCAGATAAAAATATTTTCCTTAATTTTTAAGAGTTTAATAAACTTGTAAACTTTTCCCTATACTTTATCATTTGGAGATATTTGCTATTTCAGGGGGCGTGCACATGTACATCCACACTGTTGAATAACTTTACACTCTTAAATGCTGAATAACATAAAGTAGTAAATCTACTTGTAGTGAATCTACAAATGTAGGGCCTGGTTCACAAAAGTAACTTTCGCGTTTGAGTAATTTACACTCTTAAGCAAGTTTAATACTTTTTGACTATTCACAAAATATGAGTGTAAATTTACTTGAAATGTGTACTAACATGTTACCACCAAATAGTCCAAATTGAAGAGCATGGAGGCTCTTCACACATGACAGTAGCTACTCACAAAGGTAACTTACACATTTAATGTACTCAGAATTTGGAGTAACCTTACACTCGGATTTTGTGAATAGCAAAACATAGTGAAGTTACTCAAAAGTGTAAGAGTCATTTACCATCCTCTCAAGATAAGATATCTTCTGTTGAATGGCAAACTTTATGCATACAAATGAATGTACTGGCAAATTATTATGAGTTTCCTTGCAGAGTACTATTTAAGAGGCCATGTTTTTTTTTGGAATTGTGAATGGAAAGCAGGATTTTCAATGCACTGTTTTTACTGAATTTTTATAAATGCTCCTCATGGAAAGGATAGTCTCCAAGTCCAACTTTAGGATGTTGAGTTCACTTACTTCATTCACCTGCTGATTCCAGCTGTTGGGGACAGTCCAAGAAATTAGCAGATCGTGCTATGGGGTGAAAAAGAGCAGTGCTACTGGTGAAAGCAGGCTCTGTCGATGGAGCAAGTGGCCTGTGCCAGTGGAGAGAGTTGCTTGAAGTTGGTGACTGTCTCCTTAGAAAGGTTTTGGGCACCTGCACTTATTTTACATATATATATATATATAAATTTATATATATATACTCACACAAAACCATTTAAATTCAACAGTTATAGTTATACTTATTTCAAGACATTATCTCGTGATTTAAGGTAACTATAACTCGTGCCACGCCATGCACAGATTTCTTGTCCCTATTTCTAGTGCAAATGTTTCAGTTATATTATCAATGATGTCACAGAAGATGTCATTACTGATGTAATATGTGAGGTAAGTAGCAATGTGTGGCGAGGGAGCGAATAACTGCAAACCGAGGGTGGGCACTTCGGGACATAGGAAGTCGACCCTTGGAGGGTGGCGGTCCCCAGGGGCAATTATGGCTAGCCCTGTGGAGGAGTCCCTGGAGCCAAAATTGGCCCAGGAGGGGGGCAGCACAGCTGCCCTCCACTTAGAAATTATCCAAAGCCCCAGGGAGGTGGTGGTCTTCGGGGCAAGGCAGCCCCTCCCTCTACTCAGTTTTTCCATGGCACCTGGGGAGATATCAGCCCCAGGGCATAAAATGTGCCCATGAGGGGGGTCCATGGGCCCCCTCTTCATTTAAAGGCCCATCACTGGGAAGGTCGTGGTTCTCGGGCCGTAAACAGCCTTTGGTGTGCAGCCCTCCTCCACCATATTTTCAGCCTGCCCCGTGGAGGTGGTGGCCAAGATTGCCCAAAGGGAGGGGGGCAGCGTGTGCCCCCCCCTCAAAATATTAATTAAAAATTGTCCCAGGGAAATGGCCCACCCAGGGGCTGGGTTTAAACAAGGGCGGGAGGCCTTGCTTGTTTTTTTTTTAAATGATCACATGGATTTACAGATCCTCTGTGATTTTCATCGTACAACTTACCTAAGAAATGCTCTATGGCCCCGGCGGGGTCCCACCAGTAGGCCAGCGGGTCAGGGTATTACAATCCTGCTCCCTTCTCTTTTCTAACTTTTGTTCCGGAACTCAGAGTCCGTCTTTCTGGTTGGAGTGTTGGCAGCCAATCAGATCTCAGAATGAGATGTGTCAGATCCGCGGAGGATCTGCAGCTCTAGAAATCTTTATTTTTTTCTTTAAATATCTCAAAAACTACTGTACCGATTTACACCAAATAACAAAAAAAGATAATTATTGACCAAGCTCTACCTTTCTGCCAAATGTGGTGTAATTTTGTTCAGCAGTTTAGCTTGTAGTCATGTTCAAAATCCCTATAGAAAATTGCATGGGGAAAACCTGTTTAGGGGCCCTGTCTTTCTTGACCCCCTACTTGATGGATCACCACAAAACTTTCAAGACAGTAGCTAAATGAATTAGCATGCACGATTTCAATTTTTTTTGACTCATGCCCAAAGGCAACTGTAATTCACGCCCTTACCATGCACAGTTTTCTGGGCAATAATTTTATTGCATATGTTGCAGTGATAACATCAAAGATGCCATAGAAGGTGTCATCAGTGATATAAAGTGTGGAGTAAGTAGCTGCGTAAGTTGTAGTTACCTTAGGGTGCAAGTTATACTTACTTGAAAAAACTCTAACTATAACTGCTGAATTTCTAAGGTTTTGTGCGAGTAAATTCAGAGCCTAAAAATATTGTCCCTGTAACCTTTGTTTTTTCAGGAAATTTCTATGCATTTTTTAGCACGCACAAACATGAATATAAGCATTGCTGCACACAGGCTTTGGCCGTGTGCAGCAGGGTTTGGTCACAGGCCAGGCCTGACAGCCAACCCTCCTGCATGCACCCAAACCCAAGCATGAATATGGATACAGTGGATGTTTTTTTTCTTTCAATTTTTTCTAGATTCGCGAAACCTCAAGTGGATACGCGAATCCGGTATCTATCAGTGAGTCTGCGGATCCGCAAATCGGACCAAAACAAAATAATTGGGCCACGAAATCCCTGGCGGTAAGGATACTGGTGACAGGAATACTCATTCCTGTCTCCACACCAGGACTCCCCAACCCCCCCCATGCAGGACCCTCAACCCCATCAAATGTCCTCCACCCCCCAAGCAGCACCACCCCCACACCCCTGATGCCCGTTCTGACCCCTCCACCCCATCCCTGTTCTGACCACCCTGCCCCATCCATGCATGCACACACCACACTCACATACATCCATGCAAACATCCATGCTCAATCATTCACACACACATGCACACATGGCCACGACACCCCCACCACCCCCACATATAGGCATTCACAAAAGCACACACACACTTGCACACATCCACACAAACACACACAATACCACCTACCCCCTCCATTCACACACACACACCCCCCCATTCACGCACACAACACTCAACACCCCCCCTATCGGACAATCACCTTACCTGGTGGTCGCTGTGGTCATCCGGGAGGGAAAGGGGTACATGGAGCTTGCTCCGCCGCCAGCGCTCCACCAACACAACACCCCCACGTCATCTACAATATTGTAATGCAGCGGGCAGGGTTGTGGTGATGTGGCGGTGGCGACGGAGCAAGCTCCACCAGACCGCCGACTACCAGTATGGCTGCTGGCTGCTTCCCCGCCATATAGTGGCGGAGAGCAGCCTGCAGCCACAATATGGCAATCTGAAGACCGTCAACACTGGCAGTCATATGGCGGAGGTGACTTCAGCGGTCTACAAAATAGACTGCTAAAGTCATAGTGAGGGCCAATGTCTTTAGCCCCGGGGAGGGTGGCATTCCCGGGGGGGATGGTGGCATGCAGCCACCAGCATACACAATGTCTTCAGTCCCGGGGAGGTGGCAGTCCCTGGGGTTGAAGGGGGGCTGCATAAGCTTCATTCATTGTGAATTTAACCCTGGGGAGGTGGCTGTCCGGGGCTTTTGGGGTGGCCATATGGGCCCCTCCCAATTTTAAATAAACACTTTGACCTGGGGAGGTGGTGGGTCCCTGGGGCTAATCTAGGCCCTAGGAGGAGGGCCCTGTTTGCCTCCTCCTTTTCCAATGCCCCCCTAACCTTGCCCACCAGGGGGCTGTTTACAAAACAAGCGCGGGAGCCCATCCTTTTTTTTTTTTTTTCATTTTTGCCCAGATCTGCGGATCCACTGCTACTCTTGGTGAAAATTTAAAAAACAAAATGCATTTTTGCTCGGGGGACCCCAGCACCAGAGCTAAGAGGTCAGGGTGTCCCTATCCTGGCCCTTTTTTTTTTCTTTTTTTTCTGGGACTCAGCTGAAGCCGAGTCCCAAGATGGCTGCCAAACCTTGGTGATGTGCTGGCAGTCAATCAGATCGGAGGGTTCGCGGAGCCTTCGCATCCCTATATATACAATTTATTTTTTTCTTTAATTTCTTAAAATCTACTAAATGCATTTATGTCAAATAACAGAAAGGGCATTTTCTGGACAAAGGGCTACCTTTCTGCCAAATTTGGTGTAAATCCATCCAGTGATTCGGCCGCTATTCCTGTTCAAAATCCCTATGAAACTGCATAGGGAAAAAGTGGTTTGGGACCCCCCTTTTTTCTCAGCTCCTGCTTGATGGATCACCTCAAAACTTTGCAGACAGCAGCTGGAGTGGGTGTCGTATTTTTTTTATTTGTTTTACATTTCGGGAAGATTAATTAAACAGCTCCAAAGTTATGAGTAAAACAAAAAATGCTTTTTCTATAGAAACTATGGCCCAGAAAGTGCCAAAAATAGCAGCGCCAGTGCCAGTATTAAGAAGAATAAGGCGTACCCTTGCATTTTCCCCTGCGATGGCACTGAATTAGGCTGCCTAGGGCCAACGCAGGCATCCTTGCACCGTAGTGCAAGGGTTTCTGCGTTGAGGGGATAGATTGTTCATGTGCAGGAAGGTGCCCCTTCCTGCACATAATCTATAATGACGATTTGCCACTTCTATGTGTGCTGCAAAACACAGCACACATAGAAGTACCAAAGCACAATTTAGAATGATTGTTTAAGGACACCTTCCTGCATGTAAACAATTGTCCGTGGCATTTTTCTTCTTCTATGTGTACTGCAGAATGCAGTTTCGGCTGGACTGCTCCCATGGGGAACAGGGTCAAGACTGATTTGCATATGGCTGGACCCAAACTGGGGTGGCATGGTGAGCAAAAGAATTAATGGATTAAACCCATATCTGTGACTCAGGGTGAATGTTTGATTGGTTCTGCATTCTGTCCATCATTTGTGCTTCTTTGCTTTTGTTGCCATAAGTGCGGCGGGTATGCCCAGATGTGGGTCCCGGGCTCACTGTGCCACTAGATTCAAGCTAGTCTGGCTGATGAAGGGTGATACCCTGAAACCGGTCCCAGGATGCTTGTTTCCGGTCCAGGAAGGACCTGGCCTGGCAGTTCAGGCTGGACTACTCCCATGGGGAACAGGGTCATGACTGATTTTCATATGACTGGGCCCAAACAGGGGTGGCAAAAGAACGATGGATTAAACTCAGGTCTGTGACTGGGGGTGAATGTTTGATTGGTTCTGCATTCTGTCCATCATTTGTGTTTCTTTACTCGTAAATCGGAGGCAGCGTCAAAAGTAATGGGTGTTGTGGTGGAACGCCCACAGCAACACCCATTGCACTCCCCTCTGATGCAGAAAACTGCGTCGGAGGGGCCCATATTTACAAAAAAGTTGCAGTACACCTCCTTGTAAATATGGAGCAGTGCTTAGCCCCACTGAAGAATCACGAAAAGAGACACTCTGGTAGCACTAGGGGCTCTTAAATATGCCCCATGTCTTAACTATAACTACCTAGTGACGACCGCCACTATGTTATATATATATATATATAATTATATATATATATATATTTTATAACAAATTAAGAACCTGTTTCAATCCACGTAATAATAGATCAATTAAGTAAATGCTAATACGATTGAAGGCAAACATTTTTATGAGATTTCTTTTTTTCATGATCTTGTTTCTGTTGTGTACATGTTGAGTCATTTTATTATGCTATATGTATTTTTATTTTGTAGCTTTACATGCCACCACAGGGCAAAGGTTGTTCTGAAATGTCCAATCCCGTTTACAATGAAATGTGTGAGATTGTTATAGGAAGATACATTTTTATATTTGTTTTTCTAAAGGCAAATAATATATAATTGCAAAGGGAAAACACTAAAACTATGCATTATTGTTGACCCTACCTAAGCTTAATAATGACGTTTCCTTTAAATAAATGATAAAATTACAAACTTCAACTGGCAAAATCCACATTGAAAATATTTTGTTCTTTTGTTCATCCTCTATTTGCAGGTGTTTACAACCTCCCAACAGAATGCGAACACCTCTAGGAAGAGATTGCAGGAAGACCTTCACCTTCAGAGCTGTGGGGCTTTGAGTTCCCCAGTAGTCTTCCCACGAAGGACAAGCTTAACACAGAGTCTAGAACGGGACAGACCGCACAGTTTAGTTAGTGTTTGTCGGGAGACCATCCTTTGATGATTAAAATGGAAGAAAAGCTCCTTCCTGCATACTAGAATGCACAGGTGTGTGCAAAAACGGTTACACCGGTGATGAACTTATTAACATTTTGGCATTTGGCCAGATTAAAATGAACAAGCAAAAGCGTCTTCCTTGTTGACGTCAATATTATATTGTTCAGCAGAAGGATAGTGCTTCTGTGAATGTCAACCAAGATTTGCAAAAACAAAAAGATGACGCTGTAACTTGGAACTAAAACCCTTTTACAAGCAAGGCAGATTTAATTTATTTGTTTTTAATAATTATTCAGTTGCTGCTGCAATGTATATTTCTTGAAGCACTTCACAAAGTAAGATGAAACATTGTACAACTAAAAGTTGTATTACATGAATGTACCTCAAAGTGTTATGATTATGATCAGTGTTTTAATTAAAATATGTTTTTGAAATGATGTGATTGATTGCACATTGGCTTGAGCTGGTTCAGAAGCTTATTTCTGGTCAATAAATGAGTTTTATCGAAGTGTAGAGGGCGAGAACGTACCATCCAATAGCAAAGGCAAATGTGGTATTTAAAGCATAATAGTTCCTCTTTTTCAGAATGTGAGAAATAAAACTGCTACTTGCAGATGAGCTACTGAAGATTTTATCTTCAAACATCGTGGATTGAATTCCTAGGTGGTATTTCTCAATGACATTGTATAATGTATCCAGGTCTCTCTGGCCTTTGTAGTGGTTCCCATGTATGACAAAGATTGTTCCTCCCAGTGTATTATGCACTCTCGTATTAGAATGCTGCTCTAATTTAGGTAAGGTGAGGAGTGTTTCACTAGGGTGAAGGGCAGACAAGTGCATCATTAAAGAACCTTTTTTATTTACATCTTGACTGTACTTCCTTAGTTTTGCATGGAACCGCAGGAGCTGATCGATAAAGGTCACGTTGATTCATTTGATACCTTGATTGCAAATTTAAATGGAAAGGGAAACGAAGCGATACACTAAGTATTAACAGTCTATTCTGCCCTCACCCTTGAAAATACCAAAAAGGACAATAAATATACAAGTTAATTTTTCTTTTTTTCTTTTGGTTTAAGTTATTTTTATTGGGATTTTATAAAACAAACAGTAGAACTACAGTACAGAGGGAAGAAATAAAGATCTCTCCTATTGGGGTATGATGAAGGACGTTAGTTACATAATGAGTTATCAACAGAGGTATGTTATCAAAGAGGCATATAGTTGTGGCAAACCTGGTATCTTTGGAGCGTGGAGCTGTGTTGGCCTGGGTGTCAGAGGTAAAATAAAGTGCTATAGGGTTAATAATTAGAGTTATTGTGATGTGGGATACCCAAGGGAGTATCGTGTTATAGGAGGGAAGAGAGGAAAGAAAAAGGGGACTGAGGAAAGTAGAAGAAATAGAGAGAGGGATGTTAGAGTAAAGAAGCAGAAATAGAAAGAGGGAGGTTAGTAGAAAGCAGAGAGCGTAGAAGGGGGAGCAGAGGGTGGTTAGCTGTATGGGGGACAGAGAAGGGTGGATTGGGAAGGGGATTGGGGAGAGGGGGTGGAGGGCTGGCAACTATGATGTATGTGTCTAGTTTCAGTCAGATTGTTTGCTTTTTCTTTGAGGGAGATGTTAGGAAGGGGTTTAATGAGTTGTTGGCACCCCTGGTGGATAGTACCCATTCCCACTAAGCTTTAGTAAAAACTTTGCAGAGGTTTGTCCATTCAGAAAGTATGGCTTTAATGATGATTGGTATTAGTATTTCCCATGCGATACCACTTTTTTAGTCTAAACGTTTGAAGAGTTTGGGGGTTTGGGGGAGACAAACCAGTGCTATAGAGGCGAGGTCAGGTATCCAATCTATCTGAAGGATCTTCGATATTATGGACCAAAGTTCAGACCAAACCTTTTTGCTGTAGGTTCAATCAAGCAGCATATGGGGTAAGTCAGCTGTGGGGACTTTGCAGACCCAGCTTATATAGACTGTTGGTGATCCAGTGGGCCATGTAAGTGGTCCATAGTTTACATTGAGCTAGTTCTGATGTGGGTTCATTAGATGTTAGGTTGGTCAAAATTGATGGCCAGTTAAGGGACAGACTCTGTGTGATGTCTGCTATATTTAAGTGGGATTCTCCTTTATCTTATATTAAATTGGTTAGGGAAGAAGTTGTGGAAGTTAGTAAGGAGTAGATTTTAGAAGCTATATGCCCTCCCTTGGCAATACTCTTCAGTGTTGAAGGAAGGTCAGGTGTTTTTGGGGGTTTGTGTTTGGTGATAATAATTTTAATCTTTAAAAAGGTAAAGAAACCAATTTCAACAAGTTCCAATCTGGATTTGAGTTGTGAGAAGGGTATGGTGTCTGAAAGGGAACCTAGATCTCCTATAAAGAGGATGCCTTTGTGAACCCATTTCTTTTCAAATATTGTTTTGGTCTCTGATTTAAGGTTAGCGTAGTGCCATAATGACTAGTGTGTCGAGTGGCCTATTTTGTTAGGAAGTTTATTGTCAATTTTGTGTAGAGCTTGTACTGTGAATACTTGCAGAGTGTTCTGTCTTTATTGCCTTGGTGGTTATGAGGGCTGGGAGGGATAGTGGTAGGGCTAGGGAGATTTCTATGTTGACCCAAGTGGGGAGAGCTATGTAGGTTGGTGAAACAAGGTTGAAGCCCCTGTCTCACTAGGAATGCCATTTGGAATCTGCAGTAGTCAGGGAGGTTTAGGCCTCTGAGTTTCTTTGGGAGGCATTCTTTTTTTAAGGCTATTCTTGGTCCTTTGTGGTTGTGTATGAGATCTATCTTGCTGAAGAAGTTATCTGATAGATGGATTGATAACATGCTGATGAGATCATCATTTTAATTGTTTTAATATGATTCACCAGGTGACAAATCTGGCAGACTATTTATCAAGGAGCCCTTTTATTTTGGTTAGGGTAGTTTTTTTATTGTGATCAAATTATTCTCTGAGATTTTGATTGAACCAGAGGCCAAGGTATTTTATTTTGTCTGGGGACTATTTTAGGCCAATTTCCCCTATAATTGACTTGTTTCAACGGATGTTCAGGGGCAGACCCTCCATTGTATCCTTATCAACGGTGTAACCTGAGACAGCAGCATAATCCTAGAATGCTATCTGCATATGCTGCCAGTTTTGTTGTCCATCTGGGAATGGGATACCTGGAATGTAAGGGTTCTCTCAAACTTTTATGAGCAGTGGTTCCAGAGTAAGAAGGAAGAGGAGCGGTAAGAGGGGGCAACCTTGCCTAGTGCCTTTTGCATACTGTAGCTAGTTGATAGGTATCCGTTGATGTTAATTCTGGCTATTAGTTCCTTGTATAGTGCCAACATCACTTTTAGAGAGATTGGGGCTGAGATTAAATGCTGCGAGAGTGGATTTTAGGAAAGACCATGTAGGAAAGTTCTCCATTTTGCCATGGTCACCCCAAAATGTTTTGGACAGATTCTGGTGGTTAATGGTGATTACTGACTCTTGGCTGTTCCCTGATACTGCTTACCAGTCCCAGGGCCAGTGTTCTGTGTAAAGTGGATATGCAAATTAGGCTAATTATAATTGGCAGTCTCAACCTACATATAAATTCCTATAAGTCCTGTTAGACTTTTTATCCGTGGCGTGGTCTCCCTTAACTTTTTGCCTCTGTCCCCCAGGTTGTTGATGTGTGCTGGACTCTAATTGTAATGTTTTTGTAACTCTAGGCACTTTACCACTGCTAACCAGTGCTAAAGTGCAAGTGCTCCTTTGCAAAGTGTGTATGTAATTGGCTTATCCATGATTGGCATATTTGATTTATTAGTAAGTCCCTAGTACAGTACACGAGAGGTGCCCAGGGCCTGTAAATCAAATGCTACTAGTGGGCCTGCAGCACTGGTTGTGCCACCCACTTAAGTAGCTCTGTAATCATGTCTCAGACCTGCCATTGCAGTGTCTGTGTGTGCAGTTTTAACTGTAAATTCGACTTGGCAAGTGTACCCACTAGCCAGGCCTAAACCTTCCCTTTTCTTACATGTCAGACACCCCTAAGGTAGGCCCTAGGGAGCCCAAAGGGCAGGGTGCAGTGTATGGTTAAGGTACGACATATAGTAATGTGTTTTATATGTCCTGACAGTGAAATATTGCTAAATTCATTTTTCACTGTTGCAAGGCCTGTCCCTCTCATAGGTTAACATGGGGGCTACCTTTAAATCTGATTAAAGTGTAGATTCCCTTTGGGAGTGGATGGACATGTGGAGTTTGGGGTCTCTGAGCTCAGAATTTAAAAATACATCCTTTAGTAAAGTTGATTTTAGGATTGTGTGTTTGAAAATGGCACTTTTAGAAAGTGAGCATTTTCTTGCTTATATTATTTCTGTGACTCTGCCTATTTGTGGATTCCCTGTCTGGGTCAGTTTGACAGCTGGGCTGGTTGCACCTCACACTAGACAGTGACACAAAGGGAGCTGGGGTTTAGTCTGCATATCCTGATGAGCCATCTGTGCTAAGAAGGAGGGGAGGAGCGGTCACTCACACCTGAAAGGGCTGTGCCTGCCCTCACACAATGCAGTCTCCAGCCCCCTTGTGAGTGTCTAGGGCCTGGCCTGGACAAGGCAGGATTTCACATTCAAAAGAGACTTTACTTTGAAGTAGGCCTACTTCAAGGGAAAAATTGGGTATAAGAAGGGCACCCAAAACCACAGACTTGAAAAACACTTCTGGAAACAAGAGGAACCTCTGCCTGGAGAAGAGCTGAAGACCCGAGGAAGAAGAGCTGCTCTGTCTGTGACTGTGCTTTGTGGAGCAATCCTGCAGTTGCTGCTTCTGCCAGAGTAAGAGGGCAGAGACTGGACTTTATGTACATTCCATCTTGAGAAGAAATCTCCATGGGCTTGATCTAGAGCTTGCCTCCTGTTGTTTCAAGTGTCAGGGACAGCAAAGACTTCTCTCTGCCAGCACCTGGGGTCTCTGGAGAGACTCCTACTCTGCCCTGTGGTGCCCATCCAGTTCCTAGGACCCTGAAAGGAGAAGCTGACAGACTAAAGACAAGGAAATCCACGTACAGAGCGCCTTGCGGGGAAAAGATCGAAGTGACTCCGATCTGCGGCTGAAAAAAATGACACGCCGCCGGTTCCGCAGCTGAGAAGCGACGCACGCCGGAAACGCGACCGAAGAACTGATGCACAAAGCAGGAGAAAAGACGTGCCGCATCACTGACGGAGGCTGGGAGATCACCACCTGCGCTGTGGGGTTTTCGGATCATCGTGCAGCTGGATTTCCGACTCAAATACCGCTGGGCGTGGAAAAACAACAAAAGGCCTGCCCGGACCTGAGAGTGCTGACCGGATCGACGCATCGCTCTCCTGCGGAGAGAAGAAATGACACGCCCGACCCGGAAAAAGGAGAAACAACGCACGGTCCCACTTGTCAGTGGAATCAACGCATTGTAAGCCCTTTTTGACGCGCACTCGCCTGTGCTAGGTTATTTTTGATGCACCCAAGGTACTTTTTCACATTAACAAGGTTAGTGTGTGTTTAAAACTACTTAAAGACTCTTTTTGCATTTTTATTGATAACTTGACTTGTGTATTGTAGATTTTTGTTGTTCTGGTCTTGTTTTGTTTAGATAAATATTTCCTATTTTTCAAAACTGATGTTGTTTCATTTTGTAGTGTTTTCATTAAGTTACTGTGTGTTGGTACAAATATTTTACACCTAGTACTCTGAAGTTAAACCTACTGCTCTGCCAAGCAAGGGGGTAAGCAGGGGTTAGCTTAGGGTGATTCTCTTTTACCCTGACTAGAATGAGGGTCCTTGCTTGAACAGGGGGTAACCTAACTGTCAACCAAAGACCCCATTTCTAAGAGGGCATGCAGGTTTAGGGACCCCAACATAGGTAGTGCAGTCATAGGTGCACTGCTGAGGTGCCCAGTGAGACTGTAAAGGCAGGCCTGCCTTGCTGGCTGTTTTTAAACTAAAGTTATATGCAAATTCGACTTTGGAATTAAAAGTACTTCCAAATCCTTAAACTACTTTATTTTCGCATATATCAACCCCAAGGTGTGCACTAAGTGCCCCTAGGGTTGGTTGCTATGTAGCTATAAGCAGGGGCCTTATAAAAATTGCTCCATAAGCCCTGGTGAGGTAAAGTAGCCAAATTCCCTCACTGTGGTGAATGGGCTCCATAGGCTAAAATGGGGAGGCTTTGCTTTAATTAATAGAGTCCCAAAAGGAGCCAGATATTTTGAGTTTGGTATCAAACTGTTATAAACCCCACTACTTGCCATTGCTGGATTTAATATTACTAGCTCAGGGAAAGTGTTTTAGAACTGTACCTGAAAGCTGCCAACTTCAGCTCTGTAGTGCCCCTCTCTGATTGGACAGCCTCTGGCAGCCTGGCCAGACTGTCCCAATGAGAAGTGAAGTGGCTTGGGCTGGACACAAAGGAAGTGCCTGGGGGAGGAGATCTACCTCAGCTGATGGTGAAACGGGATGGGGAGAGCAGCCACACTGGTCTGAAAAGGAGGGAAGGGCATTTGGAGAAGCTCTGGACCTCCCTTATTTCCTGCAACCCCAGACAACTAGGTGCCCTCTTAATTAGATTAGGTG
Organism: Pleurodeles waltl; assembly: GCF_031143425.1. NCBI lineage: Eukaryota > Metazoa > Chordata > Amphibia > Caudata > Salamandridae > Pleurodeles > Pleurodeles waltl. Next base: position 278,365,007 of record NC_090440.1, read on the forward strand.
AGGGTAGGAGAGAGGTGTGGAGGATTTTGAGCCACACCAGTGGGTGGGCTCAGCCAGACCTAACCTCCAAAATTCAGTTGCAGCCATTATGAATTTTTAAAGAACTGGGACTGACATTTGCCACACTTCCCAGGAAGTGGTCATCCAAGGGGGGAGTGGCCTGCCTTTGATTAGACAGTTGTCCTTCCTGCTTTTCACCCCAGGAGAAAAGAGCAAGGATACATTTGGCAGAGCTGCGCCCACACCTCAGATCCCTACAAGGAACAACATCAGAAGAAGGAGACTGCCCTGCTGGACCCCTGACCTGCACCTTGACACTGCACTCTGAAGAACTGCACCAGCTGCACACTTGGGAGTCACCACAAAAAGGACTTTGCCTGACTTCAACTGGTTCAAGAAGGAACGCTGTGCTTGCTACAGGTGAAAAATAGCTAACCAGAGTCCCCTGCATCAAGTCCTGGAGAAACTAACCAGCTGATCACTGTCCAGTGGTCATTTTGGAGTTTGAGCCAGGTGCATTCTGGGAGTTGGAGTCCTAGCCCTCAAGAAGCAACTCAGAGCTTCTGGAATCTTGGGGTGAGCTTTGGTCTCCTAAAGGACCTCCAAAGACCTTCTGGAAGAAGATCCAGAAGATTGGAGAAGATTAGAGAACGTTTGGTAAAAAGCTCCAAAAAGGGACGACCCACCTTCGAGCGTCAAGCCAGCTTACGTTGACTGTGAACCGGCCTGACTTGCAGGTTCGTCCCGCTGAAAAGCTCCGGAATCCAAGACTTCCAGGATTTCACTGGGGCCTTCTGGAAAGGCAATCCGATGATGTTGACTCAAAATCGGCTTGCTGTGAAGGGTCGTCCAACGTCAGAGAGAAAAAGCTTCAAAAAGCGACAAAGTCCGAACGTAAAAAGTTGACCGGGTCTTCCCTTGCAGCATATCCGAGGAGGGCTCCAGGGATGTCGGATCAAGATTCAGCTTTGCCCCGGATCAAGATTTCCCTCCTGATAAATCGTCTAAGTCTGAAGATAGAATTCTTCATCATGGTCTCCTGTGACGAGTATCCGAAGAGGGCTCCAGGGAGGTCGGATCGGATTTGTGACTTCATCCTCCTGAAGAAAGTTAAAAGGTAAACTATTGACTAAGTCCTCCCGCTTGCTTTAGCCGAACAGGGCTTCATTGTGGTTGGCCTAAAACGTTGACTTTGCCCCGGTCAACATTCGACCAGATGTCCCAAGTGGTGCTTTTAGTTTCTAGGTCCTAAAAAAACATGAATTCTTTAAAAAATAATATCTCCAGTTCCCCTTGGCATGGGCAGTGCAGGGGTCCCTATGGACAGCCCTGTCACGCTTTTCACTGTCTGTATTGAAAGGTTCGATGGGTGCTGCTGCACCCTATGTACTGCAGCATTGCCGCTGGTTCAATTAGGAGCTGGAGTCAATGTTGTGGGCTGTTCCCCACTGGTCCAGCGGGTGGAAATTGACCTTACCAATAATCCACATTCCAATATTTTTGGTGTGCAGTGGTGGGATCCAGTACTTGTGTTCAGTATCACGCTACAGTTTTAAAGAAAACTTTCAATTATTGCATTTTTGTGTTTTTCTCTAAATTCTTGATTGCAATTTTTGCAAATGATTTTGTGTGACACCAAACTAGGGACCCATGGAGCTTGATCTGGCTAGCCTAGTCACAATGACAGCAGTCCAGCTTAGGGGGTTGTGTACTGAGAGGAATCCCAGCTGGCATACATAGATTTGGAGGCAGAGAAGCTGGCCCTGAAGAAGAAAAAGTGGGCAAGGGAAGAGAAAAAAGATGGTGCCAGTGACAGAGAAGCTGAGATGTCCATGGGTGAAGAACTTTGTCCCAGACTACCCAATTGGGTTGTTCCTGCTTATGTAGAGGGGGTTGACATAGAAAAATGACTGGGGGACTTTGAGAGGGTCCTCCAGATGAGAGGGGCTAAGGCTCAATATTAGGGTTCACTCCTACAGGAGCTGGTCCTCACTTCTGGGAGGGATAGGCTCCTGACCTCAAGGGAGAAAAAGCAGACTCATACCCTAGTATGAAGTGCTGCTTAAGTAAGAAGTTTAGTCTGACTCCAGAGTGTACAGGCTCAAGTTTAGGGACACCCAGAAGACAGCTACCCATTCCTGGGTTGATTTTGTGGACATCTCAGTTAAGGCACTAGAGGGCTGGATACAGTGCAACAAGGCAAGTACCTTTGAGGGGCTTTACAATTTGATTATGAGGGAGCACCTTCTAACTAATTGTGCCCAAGAGAAGCTACACCAATATCTGGTTGACTCTAAGTTGACCGACCCCAGAGAGCTGGGGAAGGCAGCATCTGACTGGTGGAGAACCAGAGTTAACCAGAAACCCCTAGGGGGTGATCAGAAAAAGGGAGGACATGGTTCTTCTCAGGGGAAGAACCAAGGAAAAGATGACAAAAAGTCCAAGGAGTCCTCACAAGAGTCCACAAAACCTCCTAAGGGGAGCACCGACCGAGCCATGCCACTTCTAAGTGAAAGCAGTACCAGGTAAAGCACTATGATCCTGTTAAGGCAGGAAGGTTTCAGAAGCTTGCTAAGGGTGGCAAGTGTTTTCAGTGTCCCCAGCTTGGACACAAAAGAGGGGATGCTGTCTGCTCCAAGGAGTGCCCCACTGGTGGGCAGTCCCATGTGATTGCTAGTGTAGGTGTGGGAGTAGAAGTTGGCCCAGAGCTTGGATCAGGGTACACAGAGTTCACCTGAGTGTCTGTGGGTGGTGTAGACATTGCAACTATGATCACCTTACCTCTCAGCATGGAGAGGTATAGGCAGAGGCCTAACGTCAGTGGGACTGAGGTGGAGGCTCTGAGGGATACAGGAGCCAGTGTGACTATGGTCACAGGAAAACTGGTTTCTCTGGGGTATTCTACCAAGTGACATATGTAGCATCAGAACCAAACTCCATCCCATGGTGAGCCTGGAGTGGGGAGGTGTGACTGGCCCTAAAATGTAGCAGTAGCTCCTGTCCTCCCAGTAGAATGCCTGCTGGGAAATGATCTACATGCATCTGAATGGGAAGAGGTGGAAAGAAGGTTCCTTGCACTTTTGCTGGACCTCCTTGAATATGTGTGTGCTGTGACCAGGTCACATGCATTATGACAGGGAAGTGCTGGACACTTGGACCCTGGAACAATGGGCCAAGCCTCCAAAACAAGAGAAAGGGCACTGGGTCTGGCTTGCCAGCCCCACCAAGTATAGAGATTCAGGAGGAATCCAATCCTGAGGGGGGAATCTGACCTCTGAGGGAGGGACCCTTATCCTGCAAGCTCTGCCTGACTTGGCAGTATTGCAAGGGGCAGGTGGGCCCACCAGAGAAGAGTAGTGCCAGGGACAAAGAGAGGCCTGAGGCAGCCTGCCTCTAGGCAAGAACAAGGGATGGTAATGGGTCCCACACGGGTTATTGGGAGGATGGAGTTCTCTACACTGAGGTAAGGGATCCCAAACCAGAGGCAACTAGGAGAGTGGTGGTCCCCCAGAAGTATAGAGAGTTCCTCCTGATACTAAGCCATGACATTCACTTAGCTGGACATTTGGGGCAGACCAGGACCTGGAACAGATTGGTCAACCATTTCTATTGGCCCCATATGTCAGAAAAAGTCAAGGAGTTTTGCAGGTTCTGTGTCCCTGCTAGGCCAATGGCAAGGCAGAGGGCAAGCCAAAAGCTCTCTTGATATCACTACCAGTGGTTGAGACTCCCTTTGAGAGGGTGGGGATTGACATTGTTGGTCCCCTAGACCCACCAATTGCCCTAGGTAACATGTATATTTTGGTGATTGTGGACCATGTCACCAGGTGCCCTGAGACAATACCCCTCAGAAAAGTGACTGCTCCCACAGTGGCTAGGGCCCTACTTGGTGTGTTCACCAGAGTGGGATTCCCAAAGGAGGTGGTCTCTGATAGTGGCACAAACTTAAGTCAGCCTAACTGAAAGCAGTGTGAGATGAGTATAGTGTTACCTATATGTTCACCACCTCCTATCATCCCCAGGCCAATGGCCAGGTGGACAGATTTAACAAGACTCTGAAGGGCATGATTATGGGTTTGTCTGACAAACTCAGGAGGAGATGGGATGTTCTCCTCTCATGCCTGCTGGTTGCATACAGGGAGGTGCCACAAAAGGTAATTGGATTCAGCCTCTTGGAGTTAGTGTTTAGGCACCCTGTAAGAGGCCCATTGTTCTTGGTGAGAGAGCCTTGGGAGAAGCCTCTCAAAGAGTCTAAGGAGAATGTGCTGGATTATGTGCTGGGCCTGTGGTCATGCATGGCTGAGTAGATGAAGAACGCAATCAGCAACCTGGAGGCCAGCCAAGAGCTCATGAAGCTCTGCCATGACCAGAAGGCTACCATGCTTGAGTATTACCCAGGTCAGCTGGTGTGGGTTTTGAAGCCTTTGGCTCCAAGAACTTGAGGCCAAATGTACTGGGCCCTATCCAATTTTGTAAAAGAGGGCTGAGGTCACCTACCTCATGGACCTTGGCACCCCCAGGAATCCACATAGGATCCTGCATGTGAACAGATTAAAACTCCACCAGGACAGGGCAGACATGACCATGCTTATGATCACTGATGAGGGAAAGGAGGAGGAGAGTGGACCTCTGCCAGACCGCCTATCCACCAATGCACAAGCTGTGTCAGTGGAGGGAGAGGTACTCTCTCCCAAATTGACAGCCTGGCAGCTGAAAGACTGCAGACAAGTTTTGGAGTAGTTTGCTGGTCTGTTCTCTCTGACCCCTGGACTCACCAATTGGTGTGTCAACGACATTAACACTGGTGACTGCTTACCTGTCAAGAATAAGTTGTACAGGGGCGTGGTCTGGCCACAGATGTCGATGGCTGTCTTGATCTATGAGCTCCGTGCGACAGTGAGCCCTGGATGGGGGCAGAGGTGCCGAGAGAGCTGTGCAGACAGCCACCAGTGTCTCAAGAGACCTTCTAAATGGTCTGGCCAGCCTTGGGGCCAAAGAAGGGGCGGCCCCCACTGCTAAGGCCACGCAGGATGGCGTAGTAAGATGCACGAAGCAGCAGCCTTGCGTGCCGCAGGGAGACTTGGAGGTGAGCCGGAGACCCACACAGAACCGGCACCAGCGGACCTCCACCAAAGTCACAGCAGCAAGCCCCCTCTTCCTTCTGGGAGGCCATTCCCCCTTCTCCACACACAACATTGTCGGGACCCTGACAGCTGGCGCAATAACCGGACTGTGGCAGTGCAGACAGGACCTTACTGTCGGCTGAGCGAGCTGGGGCCCTCGCTGGGGGGGGAGAGAGAGGGGCCCAGGGTGGAGTCACTGACCCCTCACGACAGTACAGTACTGCAGCTACGACCACCAGGAGGGCCGCTCACCCGTGCCCATCATCACTTTCGGACAGATCTTCTTCTTCTCCCCCACATAACAATATCAGGCTCTGCACAGCAAGGGCTACAGGCCACTCCACTCCAAATCAGTGGCCAGCCGGAGAGGGCCTAAGGGGCCGGGCAGGGCTCAGGGGCCTCCGGGAGGGGTGTGCCGAAGGCCCGCCATTGTCAACACAGCATTCGACGGTTCAAGGCCCCCCCCACCATTGGACATTATTCCCCCCGCCAAAACAGAACTGGAGATCAAGTCTGGTGAAGACCCAAGCCACAGGGGGAACTACTGGCTGCAGCAGAGATCCTGCATCTTTAGTCCTGGGGTACAGCAGGACGAAGGTAACCCCGCTTGGAAGGAAGACCTTGTTCACCCATTTGTCCTCCAGGATAGGCCTTCTCACATCTCCCCTTCACACTTACAACTTCCCCTTGACTGCTCCTTCAGGGGACTTCTCCTACACACCTCTTGTGGTCCCCGGCGCAACCAGACCAACTAGTGGACCTACGGAAAGGATGCCACCTGCCTTTCCGCTGATCCCAATGGGGGGCCCAGACCCAAACTGCTGGAGGTACCACAGACCCAAGAGGGGCAAGTAATCTAAATTCTAAGCTCTGAACTTTAAGCTATGCACGCTTATTATAGCACCTATCACCCCACCTACGCCCCAAGTGCACGTCCCTACAATGAGGAGGGGACCAGAGTGCCTCCATACTTAGCCACTTTTGCCACTGAGAATACATCCCTCTGTATCCTTCTTCAGCCAGCCCCACTAAGGGCCCTGTGCTATCCAACAGCTCAAAGCAGATCCTGACCAGTCAGTAGACCAGTGGAGAACTCCCCATTCACTCTAATCATTGCCTCTAACAGGAAGGCCTGAGCCAAGGTTACTGGAGGTGGAATGCAGAATGAGAGAGGGAATTCCCCAGGAGGAGTCCCCCTCTTTCACATCTACCAACCTAGATAGAATTAAAAGTATACAAAGGGACCTCCCAGCAGAAAAACAAACAGTGCCAGAAGCGACAGAGCACTTAGGAGGGAATTCTACTAGATCCAGAGATCCAAGACTGACAGCAATACCCTCTCCTCCCAGCGCTCTTGTCAGCTCGAAGCTACAAGCGAGGTGGCCAGAACGGCATCAGGGTGTGAAACAGCAGTTAAACCACTGCCCCCCTCCACCAGCATTGCAGTTCTTGGCCCCCATCTGGATGGAAATACTGTGTAGTACAGGACTGGATTGGGAATTACATCAGCGTACACACTGGGAAGGACTCTATAACCAAGGAAGCTGAGGGAGCGAATCTCTCCTCCCTCCTCCCCTCCTGCCGAACGGACCATAACTCAGGAACACTACCCCCAGGCTTTAGAGACACAGCCTCCAAACTGGGAACCTGGCCTAGAGATGCTGGTAAATCCACTAGTAAGCCAGCAAGACAACTTCTCTTCTCTGAAGCCCTAAAGCAAATGCGCTCAATAGCCGCTAACCAGGGAACACAACCAGTGGACTCACACAACACCATTGACGGCCCAAAACAGGACACCACTATGGAACCTATTCTCCAAGAAATCTCAGCTGTTGGTCACAGACTGGAAGGGATGGACTCCAAAATATCCTTACTAGCAGCAGAGACGAAATCTATACGAGTGGACATAGCAGGTTTTCAAACCCGAGTTCTGTGGCTGGAACAATGTGTCACAGCAGTAGAGGACCACCTAAATACTGTGCGTGATCGAGACCAAAAAATCCTATGCCTACACAGTAAGCTCATAGATTTGGAAGACAGAGGTCGCAGGGACAATGTCTGTTTTTTTGGAATTCTAGAACAAGCGGAAGGAGCGGACATTCAAACCTTATTGCAAACTAACCTTTCCACACTCACAGGCTTAACCTTCGACCCCCCCCGAAGGAATTCCAGAGAGCACACCATCTAGGCCCAAAGAGGCAGGGTGGCGCATCCCGTTCTCGACCGATCATCGCCTGTCTCCTGTGACACGGACAGGACCAGCAACTCCTCCTAACGGCCCACTCCCTCGGCCCATACAGGACCGAGGGTTAGGAGATCTGGATCACTGCAGACTTCTCAAAGGAAACAAACGTCCACCACAAGGCATTCTTGGTGCTCCGACCTTGACTCAGCCAACTAGAGGTGAAGTATGACTTGTTCGACCCAGCATGGATGTGGATCACTAAAGATGGCAAGTCATGAGATTTCTATGATCCGGAGGACCTACGTCATTACCTGGATGACCTCTCGGCCCGGGGTATGAACACGACCCCATCGGACCTCCACTCAGAACAGACCACGGACTTGCAGAATATATCGCCCTTACTCACTGCATCAGGAGACCGACACCGCATTGACAATGACTCTCATCCTAGAGGCAGGGACTCGGGGAGGCCAGGGAGAGCCCACAATGATAGACACCACGTGCTACAGGCAGTGGCACACCATATCCAAACATCAGAGAGGGACAAGTCTTGCTCCGCTTTGAAGCCTCTAAATGTCGCCACCTGAAACCGTGGCAGCCATATGGGAAATTAAAGACCAACGAGGTGAGATAAGATCATGAGGACTACGGCCCGGCAACGATGGATAGATGAGTACCCTACAACATGCTACTGAGGGATATGGCCGAGTAATGATGTACTCAGATTATAGATGTGAAACAATAGAGAGCTGTATTGCAATGCGTTGTATTGAACTGACTTGCATCATGCAGCTCCGGGCTCCTCTGGCTGCAGCACTTTCTGTCCTCCCTTCTCCTCTCCCTTTCTCTCTCCTTTTCCTTTTCTTCCCTACCTACTGCCCGGTAGACTCACCAGCTCTATGTCCATATTATGACGGGACACAGTATATTGTCTTTTGTAGAATGGAAATTCAACGAGGGGGATGTAAATGACAATGCATAGTTACTGGATAAGATGCTTCAATATGAACAAATGTTAGACAGGTATCTGCTGATGACCTGCATTTACTGTTCTATGTGCTATATGCTGTTATATTGTTTTAATGGTTATTAGAGGTAGGGGGCCACTGTTTCCATTACCACGGCTGCTCCCCCTCACTAGTATTGCCCGTTGGGACTATACATGTGGCATTATTCCCCATTCCTCATGTACCAGTTATTAATGGATGCTCTTGCCTGCCCTGTTGCCGTTCTTCTTCCCCCCATACCCAGAGGGGAGTAGTAGTGATAGTCGGAGACAAATGTGCTCTTGCCCCCACCTCTTTTCCCAGGGTGAGCCTCAGAGGCCTTCCCCTCCGTCCTCCCCATTTCAGTTAGCCCCACATGGCGTTTACCGCCATTCCTCTTATTATAGCAGTTTGCCACAGGTGCCCTGCCTCTGGCCGGGATCCCTCCCAAGAGCACCAGCTCCACAAGTTTGGACCCTCAGCCCACAGACCTGAACCCACAGGACTTTGATCCTGACCAAAGTGGGTAGGCCCGCGTTCCTCCCTGGTCGCATACTTTACCTTCCCTCTCCCTCCTGACTCCTTTTCTCATCTTCCCTCTCACCTTCTTTTCTTATCCCCTATGCAGCCCCCCTCCCGCTCTATTTTTATCCCCCCTTCCTATTCTCTTTTACTTCTTATCCTATTTACTTTATTCCACCATACCTTTCCACAACCACCCAGAGTGGCCACCCGAAGCCCCCGACCATTTGAGACCTGGTGTGATATTGCCCTCTAGCCCCAGACGCTAGACACATTGCCCTCCCTCCCATGTCCCCTCCCTTACTGTTGCGTACCCCACCCCGTCCCTCCACCCCATCTGACATTCCTACCACTGCCACCCCGTCAACCCCCCTCTCCCTCCAGTCTACCACACACACACCCGCCACCATCATGCCTGGCCAGACCCCACTCGCCCACTTTGAAGCCTGTCCTGGGATGTTAATGGCTTAACCTACTATGCGAAACAAAAAGTCAGTCAAAAAGGGCAGATGTGGCTCTCCTTCAGGAGACACATCCTAATGCAACAGAATTCAGTAAGTTGCGCTGGGTCAGGAAGGCAATATTTAGTTGCTGTCCTACGCCAAGACGTAAGTGGGACATCAAGGAAATGTGGAGTGGCAATTCTGATCCGCAAGACAGTACCTGCCACGCTGACTAAAACTTGGTTGGACCCGGAGGGGATATACGTATTCACAAAACTGAAAATAGGTGATTTATCACTATGTGTCAGATCCATATACGCACCTACGGGCCCCAAGCGCTTTTTCTTTCTCCATATCAACTGACTCCTAACTGAAATCGGGGCCACGCGCTACATTCTAGGGGGGGATTGGAACTTGGCCTGAGATGCAGTGCTATATAGGACCGGACCCATAGATATGTGAAATAACCAAGACAGAGCCATTCTCACTGACGTGTCTTCAGACCATGGACTAGTGGGCCACTGGAGACTAATGCACCCGTCCGACAGGGAATACACATTCTTGTCATCGGCACATGGAACTCAGTCCCGCTTGGACTACTTCCTCGTGACGCATAATTCAGTGACCCAGATCTGGAGCCTCTCGTATATTAGAGTGTGGTCTATCGGATCACTCCCCAGGCCTATTAAGATTCATGTCTCCACCTACATGCAGGACAATAAAGCTACAGTCTCCTCCAAAAGGGTCTTGTGGGCAGCGGCAAAGATGACCCTACGTGGGCAAATGATGCGTGATGCCGCACAAGCCAACAAGCAATGGGTGGCATGCCAGGTAGAACTAGAGCACAATATCATACACCTTACCTAACAGTACACAGCGGAGCCTTCTGTGCCAGCCCGTCAGCATTTAGAACAGGCCTGTATGGCCTTCAACAAAGTCTACACATCCAAGGAACTCCAACCCCTGCAAGGATGACACTACAAACAAGGGGAAAAGGCTGGTAGGCTCCTATTCCTGCTATCATGTCTTCCACTGGAGAGCTCCTTACCTAACCACAGGACATTGTCAATGAGTTTTCAGACTTTTATCAACGTTTGTATACCCCAGAAGAGGTTGCTAGTCCTGCTAGGGTGGAAGCCTTCCTAGAGAAAACCCATCTTATCTACCTTTCAGCCGAGGGACAAGCCCTCACCGATGGGGAAATCAAAAGGACCGAAATAGCACAGGCCATCTCCAACCTCCTATTTCATAAATCACTGGGTGAAGACGGTTTCCCCGCGGAATTTTATAAATGGGCAGGCGAGGAGGTGGTCGACTCCCTGTATGATGCCTTCCGGGAATCCAATCGAGATGGCTCACTGGGTGCAATTTCGAACTGGGCAGTGATTACGGTTCTATCCAAACCCAGGCGAGTCTCCCTCCACTGCGAAAACTATTGCCCTAGCTCTCTTTTAAATGGAGATATCAAAATCTTGGCCAGCGTCTTAGTGGCCCCGCTATGCAAAGTCTTTCCGTCCTCAATACATCATACACAGGTAGGGTTCGTCCTAGGACACACCTCCAGAAATCACCTGTGCACTCTCTCCCAGGCTCTTTGGGAAGCTAGAAACATGCCAGAAGAAGCTCTAGTCTTATCCCTAGATACGGAAAAGGCATTCAACTTCATTGAATGGGGCTATTTGTTTGCAACTCTGCAAAAATTCGGCCTGGGCTACCAATTCATTGCTAAAGTATGCCTACTGCACGATTGCTCTATAGCACAGGTCAATTGTGAAGGCTTTCTTTCAGACCCTTTCCCAATACGTAGGGGGACCAGACAAGGTTGCCCTCTCTCGCCTGTATTATTCTTACTTTACATTACATTCTTACATTAGCGACCACCATCCATCAATCTCCACTGCTTAATGGAACACCTATGAAAGGGGGGATCTGTAAAATCTATTCATATGCAGATAACATCCTACTTACTCTGCTAGACCTAGACTGTTCCCTCCCGGCCTTAATGGAGATCATTGATGGCTTTGCAACCCTCTCCAGATACCGAGTGAACTGGGAAAAATGTGAAGATCTGCCCCTCTCCCTCATCACCACAAGGGCAGCGATACATGGTTTCCCATTTCACTGGATGCAGCACCACCTTAAGCACCTAAGGATCCTTGTCAACTGAGGATTGGAGCATATGGTGGTTGACAACTTGGACCCACTCATTCCACGCATGAAGCTGGACTTTGAAAAAAGGTCCCACCTGGGACTCTCCATGTGGGACGGGGTACAGGCAGTACGATTGGTCACATTGGCGCACTTCACTTATGTATTAAGCATGCTTCCCATTCAAGTGCGCTATCACTTCTGAGACCAATAGATGCTGCAATCAGGGCCTTTGTGTGGGGTACCTCCCACCCTTGTCTACTATCGGCGAAACTCATAGCACGCCTCTCTTGCGGTGGCATGGGGCTCCCATCATTAGAACACTATGCCCTAGTCCTCCACCTATCCCAGTTAGCGTGTGTCTATGCTTCCCGTAACACCGGACCCACCACAATGGGTCACAACGGAGCAACTACTATCCTCCCATCTCAGTGGACTTAGCAGTCTAAATAATACATGCACCCCGTACTCCCGCCCCATCAACCCGATGTTGAAGACGATGCATGCAGCCTGGCACAGGGCACATGGTCTGTTGGACATACATCCCCTATTCCATTCTCGCGCCCCCCTCTGGGGAAATGAAGGTCTAAGGGGTGAAGGAGTTACCCTCCACTGGATGCACTGTAGCACAGCAGGCATTGCAACGTTGGGCCAAATCATTAAGAATGGTGCACTTAAACTGTTTGAGTGCCTAAAAGAGGAATACGGCCTCCATCCCACCCAGGAGTGGCAGTATCTACAACTTAAGCACTGCCTCCGACGCAGTATGGGGACTTCTCTGTGGACCCTCCAGGTTTCCCCTATTGTATCCTATATTAAATCCTGGGGTCACTCCAAGGGCGTGATGGTGGGCATACATGATGTTATTACACAACATCTATAATTGCAACCTCTCCTTGAAGCATTGCACTTAAAACCTCCAAACAAAATTCAATTAAGAGAACTGGACAGAGATAATTATGGCCATGGATAGGGGCACCCGCGAAGCTTGACTAAAGGTCTGCCTTCCGGTGGGTTTTCTTCCACATGCAGAGTGCTGGCGATGACCGGAGACCCGGTGCAATCTGTCCCACATCATCTGTGACTGTTCCTCAGTCCAACCCCTCTGGGATGTGGTGGGTATTACCCTCAAAGCCTCTATGACACCGCTCTCCTCTCCTCTCATATTCCTACACGACATGGGGAATCTCCCTGACTTGTCAGGTCTGCAACGCCAATTACTACCTATCGATTACCTAGCAACAGCCAAGATCTGCCTCCTGTGCCACTGGAGATCTCATGCCTCCGCCACCCCAGAAGAATGGATAGTGGCAATGGTACGGATTGCAGCCTATGAACATACGATATATAATATGCAAGATCAAGTCGACCTGTTTAGACAGACTGGGGCACCCTTTCAATGCCTCATAGGGAGTTCACTACCTGCTTGCCTCCACAGGCATTGCTATCACTAATACAAAATACTCCTGCTCCCCACCCATCTCTCCTCTATCTTCCCCCGTACTGCCCCAGGCCAGTACACCCACTTACCCTACCACTCCCTCTATAGCCCCTCCCCATATACCCCCTACCCCTTCCAGCCCGCCTGTCTCCCTAGATTGCGTTAAACGCCTGGTGCCCTCAGCTCAGCCCTCCTCAGCTCTTCTCTGCTCCTCTCTTTTCTCTCTTTTCCCTTCTTCTTCCTTTCCTTCCCTCCCTGGACCCTACCTCTCTGCCTTAACAATTCTATTACTCTGGCCTGTCACTTCTCCCCCTTCACCATAACTACTTCAAACACTTCCAAGACACTCTACTCTTTCTTACTCCTCTCTGCCTCTAAAAAGCTGTAGTCCCATCTGTTACACCGTACTCGATACTCCTTGGACCTATGGCATACAGTACTTATATATTCCGTCTTCAATTGTTACACACGACTATCTCTTACTGTCCTTCCTGTTAGTCCAGTAGATACCCTATACATGCCCCCAGTCCCATCCTGGCTTAAACTAAGTCCCCCTTCTTCCAGGCCTGCGAATCCCTGTGCATATCAGGACAGGCAGCCCAGAGACACTGCTAGCCACCCACTGACACAACCTCCTGCCTCCCAGCCGTGGCTTAGTCACCATAGGACCTTCCACCACCCCTCCCAACATGGTCCCTATGGTGCAACAAGCCATATGACCTGCTCAGAGTACCCCCAGATCTCCAGATCCTGGATGTGCTTCGTAGCTGTTAAGAAAGGAAGGCACTCTCTGGAATACTGCTATGCTGAAGATTAGGGCATCACTGGTATTATTGTTATTGTTATCATTCAGATACTGTACATAGTTCTGTTTACCACGTGCCCTTCTGTCCTCCCCAGGTGCCTCAACACCCCCTCCTTCTGTTTATATTCCATCCCCTTTTTCTTTTTCGTCTTCCTATTCTTTGTTATCTCACCACCTTATCTTCCTCCTCTCCTATCCCCCCTCGACTCAGAAGATAAACTTCAAAAGTCATACACATGTTGAACTATGATACAATGTTCAATGCATTTAAGTATTATTATATAATATTTTGTCAAAATTACAACACAAAAAAATAATAAGTTGTACAGATTGTCTGACCAGGTCAAGGCCATAATCAAAGCTGGGTGGCTAAGATGTTGGACCTAAAGGTAATTGATCCCTCTGATAGTCCTTGTACCACTCAAGTGGTACTGGTACCCAAACCCAATCCCCAAGGTGCGAAAAAAGAGTTAAGATTTTGTGTAGACGACAGAGGTCTAAACACAGTCACTAAGACAGAGGCTCACCCCATACCTTTTGCTTATGCGCTCCTTGACAGGTTTGGGGCTGATAAGTTCCTAAGTACATTTGACCTGACCACAGGATACTGGCAGATTTCCTTAAATCCAGTAGCTAAGGAGAGGTCAGCATTTTCCACTCCACAGGTCCACTTTCAGTTCAAGGTGATGCGCTTTGGCCTGAAAAATGCCCCTGCCACCTTTCAACGGTTGGTGAACAGAATCTGGTTTGGGTTGGAATCTTTTAGTGCAATTTATCTGGATGGTATACCTGTATTCAGTTCCACCTGGGGGAATCATCTGGTCCATCTGAAGGAATTGCTTCAGGCCCTGCTCAAAGCAGGCCTGACTATCAAGGCAAGAAAGTGCCAGATAGGGCAGAGTTCAGTAGTGTACCTGGGCCATCTTGTTGGTGGAGGCCATGCACAGCCTCTCCAGCCCAAGATCCAGACTATCTTGGATTGGGAGGTTCCTAAAGCCCAGACTCAGGTCAGGACTTTTCTTGGCCTGACTAGGTATTACAAGAGGTTTGTCCAGAATTATGAGAACATAGTGGCCCCTCTTACACAACTCACCTCAAAGAAACAGCCCAAGAAAATAAGTTGGACCCCTGAGTGTCAAAAAGCCTTTGACACTCTGAAAAAGGCTATGTGTTCAGCACCAGTCTTATTGGCCCCTGATTACAGCAAAGAGCTTATAGTGCAAACAAATGCTTTAGAGGAAGGGATTGGGGCAGTGTTAGCACAAGTCAATTAAGAGGGTCAGGATCAGCCAATTGCCTTCAGCAGCAGGCAACTACTCCCCAGAGAGAAGAGATGGAGTGCCATTGAGAGGGAGGCCTTTGGTGTGGTCTGGTCCCTAACGAAGCTGAGGCCATACCTGTTTGGCCACAGACCTCTCAGATGGCTGATGCAAATGAGGGGGGACAACCCAAAACTGTGAAGGTGGTCCATTTCCATACAGGGGATGGATTTTAAAGTGGAAAATAGACCTGGGAGTGCCCATGCCAATGCAGATGGCCATTCCAGGTTTTTCACTTAGCTGATGAGGACTTCCAGGGTGTAGGTTAGTACCCATCACCTTTCATCTGGGGGGCCAGTGTAGGAACATCCTCCTTTTTGCCCTAGTCATCCCCAAACGTTTTGGACAGATACTAGTGGTTACTGACTCTTGTTTGTGCCCTGGATACTGCTAACCACTCCCAGGGCCAATGCTCTGTGTAAAGTGGATATGCAAATTAGGCTAATTATAATTGGCAGTATCAACCTACCTATAAGTCACTAGTATATGGTAAGGCATGTAGGTTTAGGGACCCCAGCATAGGTGGTGCTCCCCTGGCTGCACTGATGAGGTGCCCAGTGTCAATTTAAAGGCAGACCTGCCTTTCTGGCTGCTTTTAAACTTCCAAAGTCTGAAACTGTCTTATTTTTACGTATAAGCCACCCCTAGGGTGTGCCCTAAGTGCCCCTAGGGTTGGGTGCAAATCCAACTTTGGAATTAAGAGTACTTCCAAAGTCTAAAACTACCTTATTTTTACATATAAGTCAACCTTAAGTGCCCCTGAGGTTGAGTGCTATTTAGGGGACCTTATAAAAATTGTTTTATAAGCCTTAATGAGGTAAAATAGCAAAATTCAGTTTTCCCAGATATTTCGAGTTTGGTATCAAACGGATTGTTATATTAAATCCCACAACTTGCAGTTGTTGGATTTACTATAACTAGCTCAGGGAAAGAGTTTTACAACTCTACCTGAAAGTTGCCAACTGTAGCTCTGTAGTGCCCTTCTCTGATTGGCCATCCTCTAGCAGCCTGTCCAGGCTGCCTTGATGAGGTGTGAAGTGGCCCTGGGCTGAACACAAAGGAAGTGCCTGGGGGAGGAGATCTGCCTAGGGAATTGGTGAAACAGGATGGGGGGGAGCAGCCAAACGGGTCTTCAAAGGAGGGAAGGACATCTCAAGCAGCTCAGGACCTCCCCCATTTCCTGCAACCCCAGACAAGCAGGTGCCCTCTTAATTAGATTAGGAGAGGGCAGGAGAGGGGTGTGGAGGATTTTAAGCCACACCAGTGGGTGGGCTCAGCCAGACGTAACCTCCAAAATTCAGTTGCAGCCATTATGAATTTGTAAAGAATGCTGCTCCCTGGGACTGATATTTGCCATACTTCCCAGGAAGTGGTCATCCAAGGGGGGAGTGGCCTGCCTGTGATTGGACAGTTGTCCTTCCTGCTTTTCACCCCAGGACAAAAGAGCAAGGATACATTTGGCAGAGCTGCACCCACACCTCAGTTCCCTACAGGGAACAACATCAGAATAAGAAGACTGCCCTGCTGGACCCCTGACCTGCACTTTGATACTGTACTCTGAGGGACTGCACCAACTGCACACTTGGGCTTCACCACAAAAAGGACTTGCCTAGCCTCAACTGGTTCAAAAAGGGACTCCATGCTTGCTACAGGTAAAACATAGCTAACGAGTATCCTGCATCAAATCCTGAAGAAACTGACCAGCTGACCACTGTCCAGTGGTCATTCTGGAGTTTGAGCCAGGTGAATTCTGGGAGTTGGAGTCTCAGCCCTCAAGGAGCAACTCAGAGCTTCTGGACCTTGAGGTGAGCTGTGGACTCCTAAAGGACCTTCAAAGACCTTAAGAAGTTTGGAAAAGATTGACGAGCTTTTGGTAAAAAAGCTCAATAAAGGGACGGACCCACAGTCGGGAGTCAAGCCGGCTTATGTCAACCGCGACCTGGTCTGACTTGCAGGTTTGTCCCACTGAAAAGCTCTGGAGCCCCAGACTTTCAGGCTTTCACCAGGGGTTCCTGGAAAAGCAATCCAATGACATCGATTCGAAATCGGCTTGCTGTGGAGGGTCGTCCCACGATGGAGAGGAAAAGTTCCAAAAAAGTGATAAAGTCCAAACGTAAAAAGTTGACCGGGACTTCTCGCATAGCGTAACCGGGGAGGACTCCAGGGACGTTGGATCAAGATTCAGCTTTGGCCTGGACGAAAATTTCCGTCCTGAAAAATCATCTAAGTTCAAAGGTAGAATTCTTCACCGAGGTCTCCTGCAACGTGTATCCTAAGAGGGCTCCAGAGAGTGGTCAGATCTAATTGGTGACTTTGTCCCGTTGAAGCAAATCTTCAACAAGAAGACTGTGGGGCATATGTATAAGCCCCTAGCACCACTTCATGCCACATTAGCGTAATTTATTGTGACGCTAATGTGGCCCAACAAAGCCAAAATCCTTGCACCATATTTACAAAGTGCTGCAATGTATGCATTGCGCCACTTTGTAACCCTTTGCGCTACATTATGCCTGCACCAGGCATAATGTATGCAAAGGGGCCATTCCTCCATTGGGGGGGGCAAAAAAAATGGTGCAAGGAAATCTAACAGCAATGGCATAGGGGGCTTCCATTATTTATAATAGGCCCGTATGTATTTTAGTGCTACTCCTGCAGAGTACATCAATAGCATCAATAAAAATGACGCTATTGCTCCTGCCCTGTGCCTTGGTTAACTGTATCTTAGATACGGTGAACACATGGTGGCGATAGGAGGGCTCTCACCATGTGCAGCGCCACTTTCCTTAAATATGCCCCTAAGTCTGAAGGGAAACTTTTGACCAAGGCCTCCCACTTGTTGTAGCTGAAGAAGGCTCCATTGCGGTCAGCCTGAAACTTTGACTTTGCCCTGGTCGAAGTGCGACCATTTATCCTGAGTGGCGCTTTTAGTTTCTAAGTGCTAAAAACATAACTTTTTTAAAAATTCATATCTCGGTTCCCTCTATACGATTTGATTTGTTTTCATGTCAAATTAAAGATAAAAATATTTCCTATTGTTATAAATTGGTTTGGTGGTTTTAAACTGTTTCATTCATTTTATTTTACTACTGTTTTGTGATACTTGAATGCTTTGTCTCCTAAGTTAAGCCTTGTTGTTCCTTGCCAAGCTGCCAAAGGTTGAGCTGGGGTTAATTTATTGAGACCTAACTGAACCTAGTGGGTTAGTGCCCTATTACTAAGTGTAGGTACTTACCTGCCCTTACCAAAAATCCACTTTCCAACAGACCACAAGACCTTGTCAAAGGTCTTTTCTGCATGTAGTACAATCACACATGCAGGTTGGTTGAGAGAATGTGCTTTCTCAATGACATGACTGAAGAGTCTGATATAGTCTGCGCTAAATCTGCCCTTAATGAATCCCTTTTGTGAGGGGTGTATTATTGTTTGTAGGATGGGTTCCAGTCTTAGGGCCAAGATTTTTGTGTATATTTTGCAGTCAATGTTTATTAGGGAGTTTGTGTGGTAGCTTTTTGGGATAGAGGCATGGTTACCTTCTTTGGGAATTAATGTTGTTGTTGCTTCTGCAGCGGTCCATGAGACCGTTCCTGTTTTTGAGAAGGGTTCTTTCAGGGGAGTAATAACGGATGCTCCCAAGGTTTGGTAGAAGAAGGCCCCTTCCTCCACAAAAATAACCTGGAATGCAACACAGGCACCCTTGCACCATGGTGCAAGGGTCACTGCGTTGGCGCTAGGTAGCCCTTTGTGCTCCAGCGGAGGGAGAGAGGACAGAAATGCATCATATAACTTAAATATGATGCATTCCTGTCCTTTCCCAGTGATGCAGTGTAGGGCAGCACTGTGACTTGCTACACTCCACTGTGCAACTTGGGCATAAATATGGCCCTCAGTTTGTTGAAACTTAAAACTGGTTAAGAGATGGAAAGTATCCCTGAAGTAACCTAAAGTTTGATATGTGAAGTTTCTGGTGTGCATGCTGAGCATGACTGCTAGATATCTCACATATCGACCATCATGGACATACATTACAGCAGTATCTAGATGAAGTAACTGTGAAGTAACTCTGAAATCTTACACACTGGTTGAGGGATCTAATGTAACCTGATGACAATCGTTCATTTTGGCCTAATACACATCTAGTTCACCAAAAGTAACATTTAGGTCCAACTGGCTTAGGTCAATAATATAAAACACATTGTAGAGAGGAAAGGAAATGGTGTATCTAAGGTCACTGTTTATCAGAATAAAACAGGTAGGAATAATGAGCATTCATTCTTTATAGTAAACGCTAAATTCACGTTTGGTGTAGTGGAAATCTATAACATTTATGTGTGATCATAACAACCTTAAAGGTAATGAAGTCATCAAAACTGGTGGTGAACATTATGCAAGGGCCTGTTACAGACTGACAGGCCTGTATAAAGTCACAAAATGTTCATGAAAGAGCCATGACTATAGATGTCACTAGAATGGGACATCTCCGGTGGAGAAAATGTAAGTTGTGGGATGTACTCTATCTAGTTTGAATCACACAAATAAGTGAGTGTGTGAGATGGCAGTACTTGTTAGAGGTGTAGTACACTAGGAGCTTTGATGCAGAGTCAGATGTTAGGTGCATGCCTATGCACCAATAATCGTGCTTTAATATCCTAGAGTCAGAATCAGTCATGCGGATGCACGTGGGTAGTGGACACCCTATTTGGTATTCATGGTGAAATTATTAGTGGTTAGTTCAGGTCTGTGACTCCGATCATAATAGGAGGATGTGGTAGCATTATATGATTATGGTATGAAAGGTGAAATAGTTGTGCATGAGTGGAAAAAAGGGTGGAAAATCAGGGCTAGGGGAGTTGAAGTGTCTTTCAGCTTAAAGATAGGGACTTTGGGAGCCCTAGTTATGTTGAAGTCTTTTGTAAAACTCAAGCCCAGAGTTTGTGGGATCCATTTTTCTATTAATGCAGCACAGGATGAGACCTCATCCTCCACACCATCTGGGAGACCAAAGATTCAAAGGTTCCCCCTCCTATGTCTGTCCACCAAGTCTGTAAGGTTTCTCTTTAATCTGGCTAGTCTTGAGGTAGTGGCGGTTATGATTTCAGATACATTCTGCTTGTGGTCCTCTAAGTGACTTATACAAGACTCTGCTTCTGTCACTATCCCTCCCAAAAGATGTATATCCGTTTTAATGCTTGTGTGGATGTTTTGCATGGAGTCTGGGCTTGCTTTAGTTGATTGCGTGAGGATATTTAGAGCATCAAGCTTCTGTATGATGAGGTCAAGAGTATGGTTTGCATCTATTTTTCGTTTTATTGGTGATTCCAGGGCGGGCGGATCCTGCTTGCATTTCTTCATAGCAGGCTTTGTGTCTTAGGTGTCCCTGGATTCATGAGACCTCTAGTCCAACATGCTAGTAGTGAGTAGTAGGCATGAGCAAGACAGTGCTGAGAGAACCACAAGTACTGGGATGAGGTATCTGGTGCCCCAATATGAAAGAAAATGAGGGTATTGGTGAGTTATTGGGAGGAGGGTCCCTCCTTCTTTGTTGGTGAAGATTAAATTTGTGGGTGCACCGTTGTCACACAATCATGCAAGGGGGTGAGAGGACTCCTCCCCTCAATTCAGAAGAGGTAGTCATCAGCAATAGCAATGGTATGAAGTTTGGGTTTGGTTGGGAAAGTAGCAATCATGAACGCCCATTAATGCTTATGGCGGCCATCTTGAGGTCAGGTGGGTGGCTTTGCTAATTGAGGGAGTTATTGCTGCTTTAGAGGTACATAAACCTGGGGAACGTATGGGTCTCCACCACAGGAAAGTTATTGGTGTAAAAAGTGTTCATGGTGGTCAGCAAAACAGTTCAGGGGAGACTCACTTATTGTTACAAGATGGATTTGTCCCGGTGGTGGAAAATCTACACTTTTCGGCTGCCATGTGGTCTCAGGCATACCTCGAACATACTGCTGTATCAGGAGCCAGAACGAGGAGCCAGACGATGTCAGCAAGAGCCCCCTCCACTGTTGCAACAGTCGTCAGGGAGATAGTGGGTAGGTGTAATGACTAGAGCAAAGGTTGAGGTTAGTGGCGGGTGCTGCGGAGCTCTGACTCTAAGCGGCCATCTTCTCGAGTGGTAGTCATGCCCCCAAGTTCTCTTTTATTGCAAAAAGAGTGAAGATGAGTAAACAAACAACTTGTCACACACACATACATGCTGCATTGCGTTACTGTGCACTCCGAAGGCGTTCCATGGGTCGAGCCTGGATGTTCCCTTACATCCACTCATGGATTTTGGAGCATTCCCAGATTTACCATTACTGGTAGACCTGGGAATGCATCAAAAACCTACACCTTTCAAGGTGAGGCATAATGAGGAGAAATATATTTATTTCTCCTTGTTACTTACTCTTTCTATACGTGCAGGGTTGATTTTGTCCAAGAAGATGTCCCTTCTTACACAAAAACAACCCTGCTTACAACGTAGGAACCATTGCTCCATGGCGCAAGGGTGCCTGCATTGGCGCTAGGCAACAGATTTTGCACCAGCACTGGGAAAAGCCGGTAACGTGTCATACAATGTTAAGTAGAGTGCATTCCTGCCATTTCCCTGTCAGGCAGCGTAGCACAACTAGGCCACTTGTTGTGCTGCATAATGTAATTATGCATATGCCCCCATCTGTATGCCTCTCACACAGGCTTAAAAAAGGAAAAGCAGAAGGAGATGTGGGAGATTGGGCTGCTCTCTGGGGCAACACTCATCCTTCATCTAGCCTGTGCTATTCTTATAGGAAAGTAAATGTCTTCAATCATTTACAGATGCCGCTAAAAGTGGGTTCACTCAAATCTTTCATGAATCCTTGACCGTTATCATTCATGCTAATGCTCATGAAGTGCTACACCAGTGATGACTACGTTTTGTATCCAAAAACATTACTTTTAACTACCAGAAATAATACGGAAGTGATTCACACCTGATCAAGCCTTTGGACTTAATTTAATATATAAATGTCAGTAATCATCACCACTGGGTGCAATTAAGGACGACAAAACAATAACAACAATAATCAGCTTCCACCAGCAAAGTCGTGTTGATAGGGTCAACTTACCTTGGCCCCTTGAGGCAACAGAGTGTCCATCAAAAACATCAAATATGCGGTTTAAGGATATCAGGTGACATCGAGTAGGCCTTGTTAGTCTTTTAATGAAAAGTCGAGACATGCTTAACTGGCCTAGTTACAGCTGCAGGTGTATATGACCCAAGAGGATGTGTTCACTGGTGATGGGTTACACCTTATAATCATTTGGAACTACAAATCCCAATATTTTGAGTCTTCCTGCTTCATGCCAGAAATTTTGGAAAGCAGAAACTGCTATGATGGCATGAAAGATTTTGGAAACAATAGCAGCCATAATTAAATCGAGTATTGTGCCCTGGATCAATGGTCTTCAAACTTTTTTAATGCCAACCCCCGCCCCAAGTGGAAGCAAAATCATCAGGCCCCACCTCAGAATCTTTCACAATTATTCTATTACGTTGGCAATGTTTTAATATATCGCTAGGCTTATTTAAACATTGCAGTTAAGTTATGTTAACTTTTTAAAAATATAATCAAATACAAGCCTTACTAACGTGGAAAAGTACCCAAAGCATGATTATTTTAAATTAGGTTTGGGGGTTTGAAGACTATTTGGAGCCCCTTACCTTTTGAAACATACACCCACGTAGGATATCATGACAAAGGATGTTAGGAATAGCCCATTACAGAACGGCTTACTGCAAGTAATTTTTGCCCTCCTAAAACAAAGTACTGTTATCAGCATAATGCTTCTTTTGGCCAAATCCCAGTCCCCTAAAAATCACCACCTTCACC
Source organism: Pleurodeles waltl (assembly GCF_031143425.1). Classification (NCBI taxonomy): domain Eukaryota; kingdom Metazoa; phylum Chordata; class Amphibia; order Caudata; family Salamandridae; genus Pleurodeles; species Pleurodeles waltl. The sequence continues at coordinate 278,387,838 of NC_090440.1, forward strand.
CCCATTCCCCAGGATCACTTGATGTCCCTCCTGGGGGTGGGGGGGGGTCACCCACCAGTTTGTATCCAGTATCTTGTAGATTTCACTGCGCCATTCCTAAGGGCCTCCTTGTGGGGGAACGCCTCTCTTGCATACATTATAGGGGTCTGGCGGTCAGAGCTAATGTGGCGGTAGTACCGACAACAGGCTGGCGGTCTTACCGCCACTTTATCAACGACCGCCAGGGTCGTAATGAGGGCCGAAGTCTTTGATGGCCCTGAGACTTCAGAACAGGGTGCAAGCTCAGTCCAAGCCCTTGGAGAATCTTCACAAGCCATATACACAGCAAAGTCCAGTCTTTGTCCTCTTTAAGGCAGAAGCAGCAAATACAGGCCAACCCAAAAAAGCACACACAGTAAAGGGGCAGTACTCCTCCTCCAGCTCTTCTCCATGATACAGTTTCTTCTACTGCCAAATTATGACTATGGCGGAAAGATCTCCGAAATACACCCAATGTACCACACCGACAGCCAGAGAGGAAACAACAGCCACCACGGTGGTAGCCGCCTACAGCCAGGCGGAAGTCAATGTTCCGCCCACCATATCATGACCAGACAATATGCCACCTTTTCCGTGGCGGTACCAACGACATCAAAAGCATGGAGGAAACACTGCACAGAAGTTAAAGGACTCACCATTGGAGACACAGGGAAGAAAAGAGAGTGACACACACACGCACAACACACCCCCCAAACACACACCCCATACACACAACCAGCTGCACAAGAAAACAAGTAAATCCCCCTAAATTGGCTGAATAATGCAAGGACAAAATAATTTCGCCATAGTGTTTGTAATAGGATCAACACAGTAGAAATAAAAAGTTAGGCAATATGACAGATATATACAAGTTTACAGAAAAAGGGACACAGCCCAGTCCTCAATTTGCGTGGGCCACATGGCCACAGGCAATGTCCAAGGCCCCACTTGCCACCTGCTTCAACATGGAGAGAACACTGCAAGGGCATCAGTTGGTAAATAGGGAGGCACCTCACGGGGACGGGGGGGCACCTCAGCCTGGAGATAAAACAAGACCACTGGTTCTGGAGGGGGCAACCTGCCCTGTGCTTGATCCTGGGGAATGATGGGCCACAGTCTCTTGAGTGGGTGTCTTGCCCAGTGGTTCTGGAGGGGGCAACCTGCCCTGTGCTTGATCCTGGGAAGTGATGGACCACTGTCTCTCAAGTGGGTATCTTGCCCACTGGTTCTGGAGGGGGCAACATGTCCTGTGCTTGATCCTAGGGAGCGATGGGCCACAGTCTCTCGAGTGGGTGTCTTACTCACTGGTTCTAGAGGGGGCAACCTGCCCTGTGCTTGATCCTGGGGAGCGATGGGCCACAGTCTCTCGAATGTGTGTCATGCCCACTGGTTTTGGAGTGGGCAACCTGCCCTGTGCTTGATCCTCGGGAGGGATCGGCCACAGTCTCTCGAGTGGGTGTCTTGCTCACTGGTTCTAGAGGGGGCAACCTGCCCTGTGCTTGATCCTGGAGAGCGATGGGCCACAGTCTCTTGAGTGGGTGTCTTGCCCACTGGTTCTGGAGTGGGCAACATGCCCTGTGTTTGATCCTGGGGACTGATGGGCCACAGTCTCCACAGAGGTGTGTGTTCTGCTTGGTGTGGTGATGATGCTGGTAGTGGATGATGATATATCATTTAGTGCATGCAGGTGTGAGTGTGGATGTGGTTGGGAGGGAGGGGGGGAGACAGTGGAAATAGTTGATGTTGTTGTGTTTGCAACTGGATGGTGTTTGTGTGAGTGCCAGTGGGATGAAGTGTGGTGTTTGTGTTTGTCTGTGACACTCTTGGGTGTTGTCTTGTGTGCATGCTCGTCTGTATGTGTGCCTGGGATGGGTTGGGGTTGAGGAGAATGGGACTGGGCAGTGGAAGTTGGAGGGGGGGGCGGTAGAAACAGGTGCTACCACCAGCAGCGCCACGCCAGTAGTCCGCCACCAGCTGTATTATGAGAAATCATATGGCCTGGCGGTATTCTGCTGGCAGGCGCTGCTGGCGGTAGCAGCATCCCGACCCGTCTCCTGCTAGAAGACCCCCTGGATCGAGGTAAGTAGGGTCTCTGACAGGGGAGGGGGATCAGAGTATTGTGTGTGTGTGTGTGTGTGATTGCGGGTGTGTGTTGAGTGTTGATTGCATGCATGAATGTATGGAAGTGTGAGTGCATGTATGTATAGAAATCGTAATGCGTGTCTGCGTGTATGTTTTGAAGGGTGTGCAGATATGTGTATGAAAGGATGTCTGCATACGTGTATGTATGTGTATATGAGTGTGTATCTGCGTGTGTGTGTGAATGGGGAGGCATGGATGTAGGGGGTGGGGGGATGTTTGGAGAGGTGAGGTGTGGGGCCCACCTATCAGTGACAGGGAACAAATTCCCTGTCACAGATAGGGCCTACCGCCATGGTTTTCATGGTGTTCCGAATGCCACTAAAACCATGGCGGTAGGCAGGGTCATAATCCTGCAGGCAGGAGAATGGCGGCCGCCGGGCTGGAGATAGTTATCTCCAGCCCGGCGGCTGCTACCACCACGGTGGTCGGAGTGGTACATTGGCCAATGTCATAGGTAAGTACCGCCAGCCTGTTGGCAATACTACTGCCACATTATCACCGACCGCCGGGGTCATAATGACCACCATAGTGCATTAACACCTGGATTCATGGTCATTACGCTTTTTGAAAATAGGAATGACTATTGATGTTTGGCAAGATGGTTGGGCCCCCTCCTGACAAACTGCATTAAAAACGCTGGCAAACACAGGAGACCAAAACCCAGGGTCCTACTTAAACAAATGAAAGGGTACTCCACTATGGGCTAAATGGCTTTAGCAACTTCATCAACATCAAAAGTAAGGTTATTGCATAGGAAGTAATTACACTGTCCCTCATCAAATGTCATGTTGTCATTGGTTGAATACACTGCAGAGAAGTGATCTATCCATACCTTGGCAGTTATGTGACCAGTAACTTTATCTGTGCACAGCAGAGGAGACATTCCGGCTCACATCGCCTTCCAGAAAGCCTGTGGGTCTTTTTATTGGCAAGCAACAATAGCCTTCCATTTTTGTCTTTAACAGCTGCTCTTGTGGCTTTAATGCACTGTGCAGACTTTCATTGGCAGCCCTACAATTTTTGTCAAACCAGGTTTTCTCCTGTGATAAAACCCTACCCACTGGTCTAGGAAACATCTGTTTAATAAATGATAAGACCTCATCCCAACAATCTAAAACAGATGGAGGACCTTGTAATTTTAAGATGCAGTAGTTCACCAGGTCCACCCTGAAGCTAAAAACCTGTCTCCTAACCAATTTCAAATCAGCAAATCGCCAGACCAACCTGTGCCCAGCATCCTTTGTAACTTGCACCTGGTTAGTCATTGTCACAGCCCGATGATGCTTAGAAGGCACCACAAACCGTGCTGCTAGTGAGCCCTTGAGCCACATTATGGGGGTCATTCTGACCCTGGCGGCCGGTGACCGCCAGGGTCACCGACCACGGGAGCACCTCCAACAGGCTGGCGGTGCTCCCGAGGGCATTCTGACCGCGGCGGTTCAGCCGCGGTCAGAAAGGGTAAACCGGCGGTCTCCCGCCGGTTTACCACTGCCCTACAGAATCCTCCATGGCTGCGGAGCGCGCTCCGCAGCCATGGGGATTCTGACACCCCCTACCGCCATCCTGTTCCTGGCGGGTCTCCCGCCAGGAACAGGATGGCGGTAGGGGGTGCCGCGGGGCCCCTGGGGGCCCCTGCAGTGCCCATGCCCATGGCATGGGCACTGCAGGGGCCCCCGTAAGAGGGCCCCGCAAAGTATTTCAGTGTCTGCAAAGCAGACACTGAAATACGCGACGGGTGCAACTGCACCCGTCGCACCCCTGCAACTACGCCGGCTCAATTCTGAGCCGGCGTCCTCGTTGCAGGGGCATTTCCTCTGGGATGGCGGACGCTCTTTTGGAGAGCGCCCGCCGGCCCAGAGGAAATGTCTGAATGGCCGCCGCGGTCTTCTGACCGCGGTGCGGTCATTTGGCGGCGGTACCTTGGCGGACGGCCTCCGCCGTCCGCCAAGGTCATAATCAGGGCCTATGTCTGCGCCAGGCATAATGTATGCAATGGGGCCGTTCCAGCATTGGGAAGCCCACAAAAATGGCTCAGAGAAATCTATAAGATTTCACTGAGCCATTTTGGGTGCCATTTTAATGCCTTCATAAAGCAGCCGTTAAAGTGAAGCACCCATTTTAATCAATAGGCCTCCTTGCACTTTGCTGCATGAGTGGCAACATTTTTTATGCGAGTCCAGCAAAGTGCCACAATAGCATCCAAAATTTGGATGCTATTAGCGTAACATGCACCATGGTGTGCCTGTAGTGTAAATACAGCTCATCCATGGTGTTGTTAGGTGGGGCAGGGGTGACGCAAGAAAACTGGTGCATCAGCACTGATACACCAGTTTCTTGTAAATATACCCCAAAGTTTGAGATAAATGGATTCAGTGTGAATGTCTGAACAGAGGGTGGTAAAGCACAAGTCTGATGACAGAAAGTACAAACAAACATGAACCACAATGGTGAAGAGCAATGAACACAGTGAACACAGTGGAGTAGACAACACAAGGATGTGAATGAAACAAGGCATAAGATGGGTGAGCGTGTTTGTAGACACCAAACAGATGAGAAACGGATGTGCGGTACAAGCCAGATCAGAGGATTACAAACCACATGAGAGGAGAGATGGAATGTTAAGGTAGAATGCACATAACTGATAAGAGGGCATACAAAAATGAGGTAAACAAGGCAGAGAATAAATTTGATGGAGTTGTGAGATATAAGTCAAACGAGAATTGGCGCAGTGGAAAAGACAATGACAAATGACTTACAATGGAGGAAATGCCAATAAAGATGAGCTCCTGAAGGGAGGCACAAAATATGGTGGCCATGGGAGGGGCAGGAGGTACAAGATGGATGGGTGAGTATGCCAAAACACAAGTAGAAACAGAGACTGTTATGAGCCCCACAACCTATAGGATATGCATATGTCAAGAGAGAGAGAGAAGTAAGGAACTTGGTGCATGAAAGAGGGGTCGTGGGCAAGATTTGAGAGAAGACCAGTGTATAGTTTGAGAGACCAATCCAAGGCCCAGATAAACAAGAGAGACAATATGAACTTACAGAAAATGAATGAGTAGACCAAGAAAGAGAGTCAAGTGGACAGGGCGGGAAACATGGTTGAGAAAGTGGGAAACCACATAAGATGAATGTAACAGTGCAGCTAGAAAAAAGCTTGTTAAAAGTGAATCTCACAGCTCTCTGATATATTTTTCTTAAGTAAAGGGGAGTGGAATCTTATAGAATACTAAGGCATGTTAGTATTGTTCCATACCAGAAAACCTATATAGACCTATGCATCTTGACACTATAGATGGATGCCTAGAGGAGAACCTCTTTAACTGAAATCCAGATAGAAAGAGACAACTTCCATTAGACATGTTAAGTACAGAAACTAATAGTATTCTGGTTACTCAGGCTCTGCTCCCAGTCTTTGAGCCCCCAGTTCGGCCTTGCTGCTCACCCACTACCCACCTAAAGTAGCAGCACTTGAGGTCTCTCCTGCCCTGGTGGCATTTTTATTGGCATTTATTTTTGTTTTATTTGTTTGTTATTAGGCTTTTAATATTGGTTTAATTAATATTAATTTTTATTTGCAGCTGTCAAGCTATTTGGTAATTTAGTGCACTTCAGTCGAGGTTTCCTGCTCTTTTCCACCCCTACCTTTTTTTCATCCAACCCCTGACTCCCGCACAGCCCCACCCACCCCTAGGACCAATTATGGAGGCTGCAGCGCGGCTGATGTTCTGCCAGCGCAGCAAAGGCAAGCATGTCTGTGCCTGTCCATGTTTGGACCACTCCCAGCACCAGGACACCTGGCCCTCTCACCATCCACCACTACGCAACCAAGGGCCTCCTGTCCCTAGACCCCAGACGCCATAACAATGACTGATTCAGGGTCTCCCCGCATTCAACTAAAGGACTCTTTATCTGTCACCACTGCCGCTTTGCCTGCTGCATAAGTCCTCTGGCCTGCATCAGTCCCTGCGCGAATGAGCCTATGCACATCCAGGCACCTCTCCAGTGCATCCTGTTCAATGCCTGTTCCCTCTACAAACATTCCACAGACATTTTCTACACCATCACCGCCCTCACCCCTGACATGGCCTTTATCACCGAAACATGTCTCAACCCCACCGTGAACCCCAACATCGCCACACCCACCAGCTATAAGATGATACACAGAGACCACGTAGACAAACACGGTGGAGGCATCACCACAATCTTCAAGGAAACCGTCCATTGCACAATCACCAACAATGACCCCACGCCCCTCATGGAGCACCTCACATTTCCAACTTCATACAGACGCCAACACCCCGATAAGATGTACCCTTGTCTACAGACCACTGGGAACCTGACCAGCCTTCTGCGATGCCATCCCCAACCTCATCACCCCCCTGGCCACCGATTCCCAGCACTACGTCCTGCTTGGTGATCTCAACTTCTACATCGATGACCCCAATGACACCACCACTGCCTCCCTCCTAGAGAACCTCAACAACATCGGCCTGCCCTGACTAGTCACCGCAACCACACACAAAGCCAAGCACACACTCAATGCTATCTTCAACTCCAGCAAAAGACTCAACTTTACCCACAGCACAGAGCTCACCTGGAAAGACCATGCCATCTTCCACTTTACCTTCTCAGTCAGAGACCAACATGCATCCACGGTGTCCCACAGGGACACCCACCGCAGCTGGAGTATTATGACCAAAATGCAATGGACCAAATCCCTTGCCCTTCACAACCTGAAACCTCAGCAGATCTCAACCAGGCCATCTGGAACTTCGCCACCTGGATCACCAACTGCACCTGAGAAATTGCCCCGCTAAAACTAGTCAAAACCAACAAAACCTAAAAACTAGCCAGCTGGTACACCCAGAGCTCTGAACCACCAAGCACAGTTGCTGACAACTGGAGAAGCGATGACGAGCTTTCGAGGATACCTCCACCTACAAGGCAACCCTCAGTGAATATCACTGTCACATCAAGGAAGCAGCCATCACCAACTGCATCAACACTGTGGCCAACCACAAGACGGAACCATTCAAGATTATCAAGGATTTCACCATCCCTCCTGCCACAGAGAACTCCATTTACCCCTACCAGGAACTCAGTGACTCCCTCTCGGACTACTTTCACAACAAGATAACCATGATCTACAACAACTTCGACCCCCCACTACCTTCCGCCTCCAGTCTTGACAACCACAAGCAGACAGAAAGCATTGGCTGAACGCTTACCACCTGGTCCCACTCACTGCACAGACCACCTTGACATCATGTCATCCATCCACTCCAGGGCACCCACTGGCCCCTGCCCACACCACTTCTTCAACCTCAGTTCCCACCCTATCAGCACAGAACTCACCAACATCCTCAAAACCTCTATCTCCACAGCAGCCTTCCCAGATGAATGGAATTACGCAGAGGTCAGACTCCTCCTGAAAAAGCCCTCGACCAACTCCAGCGACTTCAAAATCTACTGACCGATCTCCCTAATTCCTTTCCCAGCCAAAGTATTTGAGAAAGCCATCAACAAACAACTCACCAAATTCCTAGAACTCAATCAACCTCCAGACAAATCACAATCTGGATTCTGTGCCAACCACAGCACCAAGACCACGCTGATCACTACCACAGACATCAGAGCTCTCTTCTACCACCAAGAAACCGTGGCCCTGATCCTCCTCGACCTCTCAGCTGTGTTTGACACTGTCTCCCACCACATCCTCATTGACAGACTCCACACCATCAGCATACAGCAAAACTCCCTCAAATGGATCTTCTCTTTTCTCTTACGACACACACAGAGCATGCAACTGCCTCCCTTCTCCTCCGCACCCAAGGACATCACCTGCGGAGTACACAAGGATCCTCCTTCAGTCCCACCCTGTTCAACATTTACATGACCCCCCCTTGCAGACATCATCAGATCCCATGGCCTAAAAATGATCTCCTATGCTGATGACACTCAACTCTTCTTCTCTCTCACTAAGGACCCAACCAAATCCAAAAGCAACTTCCTCAGCACCATGGCAGCCGTAACCAAATGGATGAGAGACACCTGCCTCAAGCTTAACTCTGACAAAACAGAAGTATTGATCTTCAGTCAGAACTCCTCCATATAGGACCACAGCTGATGGCCAGCAGAACTGGGACCTAAGCCCACACCAACAGACCATGCGTGCAACTTCAAAATCATCCTGGACAACCAACTAACAAGGAAACAACAAATCAATGCAGTCACCTCCTCATGCTTCCACACCCTCTGGATGCTCCACAAAAACTTCAGATGGATACCCATTGACACCAGATAGACTGTCATACAGGCCCTCGTCTCCAGGCACCTCCTAGAATAATGCAATGCTCTCTATACAGGACTCTTCACCCAAATCTTCAAAAGACTCCAGACCATACAGAACACCACAGCCAGACTCATCTTGGACCTCCCCAAATGGACTCAGATCACCCCCACCTCAGAGACTTCCATTGGCTCCCCATCAATTAGAGATGTCAGTTCAAGATACTCATGCATACCTACAAAGCACTACACAATCAAGGATCATCTTATATCAACCACCAGCTGAATTTTACCTGTCCAGAAGACACTTGTGCTCCACCTCACTCGCCCTGGCATACCCCTCTGGCATCCAGCATAGTCGCTTCTGAGGCCCTGTGTTCTTCTACATTGCTGCCAAGACCTGGAACTCCCTTCCCTTCCACATCCAAGCAGTGCCCTCCCTGGCAGAGTTCCAGAAAAGCTCAAGACCTGGCTTTTCGACAGAGACATAACACCTAAGCGCCCATAGCCCCTAGGGGTGACAGCGGGGGCCCTACAAATACCAACTGATTGATTGATTGATAAATAACGTAAACATTTTATATCAACAATGCTTGTCTTTTTCAAATCTGCATGCTGATAAAGTTCACTTCAGCATCGCAGATGAATTGCTCAAGTTCCCCTGCAGAGTGGAATTTATTCTTCCTCTCATTGCCTGCCATTCTGACAACTTGTCCTAACATCCCACTTAATGGCAGAAAGAATCTCACTATCCTTGTCTTGGAATGGTGCGGATCACGCAACAGGAGGAGCATTGGTTTAAGTTGAGGACAAATTAGAAGAAAAAATATGTTGCAGACTTTGTGAACAGTTTACGTGGTATCAAAATTGGGTTAATTGTTTCAGGGTAGGGGGTACCCCAAGCAAGTTATTAAACACTGTATGGGGCACGACAAAATTTTAAGATAATCTCTGTTCATCCACTGCCAACAATGGCATAAGCAGCAGGATGTCCCCCCACCGGAAATATGTGCTAAATTTAAGAGATACCAACCAGCACTAATTATAGACGTACAAGCAAAATATAGGAAAATACATTAAAAAAAATTAATAAGCAAAAACAAATAAACACGATCATAAATGGATAAAGGGAACAGGAGATATGGATTTCTATAGTTTATGGCAAAAAACACAAAGACAACTGAAAGCACTAAAAATTACAGAAATGGTTAACTGGCACTTATGGGGACTTTCAGGTTGGTTACGATGAAGGAGGGAGTCAGAGTCCAAGCAGGTCACACCAGTTTAAGGATCTCATTACACCGCATTCCACGTGGTCTGATCACAGTGTACAACCCTGGTGGGCGGACCGCCAGGGGACTGCCGTCCCTGCCGGGAACATGGTTCCCAATGGCATGACGGCGGTCAGAGTTGTACTCAGCCAGGGCAGCGCTGAACTCAGTGCTGCCTGGCTGATTACAACTCCCCTCACGGCCAGCCTTTCCATGGTGCCACATGGAATAGCTGGCAGAGAGGGTGTGCCTGTGGCATGGGCAATGCAAGGGCCTCCCCTGCCCAGCACCCTCGGCATACAGAATGCGCACTGTCTGCTTTGGGGGCTGGTCACTTCTTTAAGGGAGCTGAGTGCTATCTCGTAGCACTATACCTGCCAGTCTGACCAGCGGGAATGTTCTCTTGCAATGTTCCTGCCGGTCAGACTGGCTGGAACATTGTAATAGGGCAGAGGGGGGCGCCAAACTCTTAATGAGGCTCTAAGTCCTTGCTATATGACTTACAGCCTGATGTTTAGAGAGAGGGAACTCCCTCACAATGGCAATGGAGTTCCAGCCCTGACAATAAAGACCTTAAGATTGGCACACAGCAGAAAATAGTCTGACTCTGCCATGCCAAACTTTTCTGACAGCCCTGGTGAATGAGGGCCATTGTAGAAAAGGATATGGCCCCCATATGACATTGGCGGTAAGTCATGCTTACCGCCATGCCGACTGCCGCCAACATACTACCAGCTCAGCGGATTACCGCTACCCATATTATGACACACACATAGCAATCCGTCACTATACAGCCACACACACAAGTCCACCAGCCCAAAGATCAGTGATAAACTGGTGGCACCAAAACCCACACCGTTACGCCAACAGAACTACACCCACAACATGATGACCCACGAATCACACATACTCAAACTAAACAACACCACATTGGACAATTCAAACTACACACACCTGACACACATACACACACCACACCCACACACACCACTATAAAACACACACTACCCATAACCCTTTACGACTAACAAAAATTGCCAACTGAGAGAGAGAGAGAGACACCAAGAGCACCCACTGAACCAAAGCCACATAACACAATCACCCATACACCATCCACGCACCTTATAGCACACACCCCAACACATCACCCCACACACCCTCACACACACCACACTCTACACCCATGGCACTACAAAGACACCCCAGGTTCTCAGAGGAGGAGCTAAGGGTCATGGTGGAGGAAATCATCAGGGTAGAGCCACAGCTATTCAGAACACAGGTGCAGCAGACATCCATTGCTAGGAAGATGAAGCTATGGTGGAGAATCGTGGACAGGGTCAAAGCTGTGGGACAACACCCAAGAACAAGGGATGACATCAGGAAGAGGTGGAATGACCTATGGGGGAAGGTACGTTCCGTGGAAGCAAAACACCAGATAGCAGTAAAGAGTTCTGGTGGTGGACCTCCACCTCCTCCCCCACAACTAACAACAGGGGAGGAGCAAGTCTCAGCAATCATGCATCCTGAAGGCCTGGCAGGAGTAGCAGTAGGACTGCACTCTGGTAAGTCAACTCTTACCTACTTTCACCCCTCTACCTGCATGCCATCACACACCCCACCCCTACCCTCACCCCATCACTCCACCACCTCACCTACACCCCACCCATCCCAATACCAAGCCATGCACGTAACACCAATGTATGGACCCCCATCACAGACCTGCATGGACACGCATCACTAAAGCATACACACTAGAGACAATCACCTAGCACACAAAATGACTACTCACACAACTCAAAGCTGACAGGGCAATCACAACCATAGAGGGCAACACACCCATGCACAAGATGTCACACGCAGAAACAATAACACTGCAATTACATCCCCACGGGTCCCCCACCCAACGTCACTGGAGAGGAGGTGCCAGTAACATCCAGTCCCCCCACAGAAGAGGCCTACAGTGATGACAGCAGCTCTAGACGCCTGGATCTTGATGACCAACCTGGCCCATCAGGGATCTTCAGATAGTTGGTTACCCAAGCACAGTCCCATACCACCTCAGAGCCTCCCCCCTCAGAAAGCACCACCACAGCACCCACCCAGTGGGCCCATACCTCTGTCCCCAGGACATGTCAATCAGCAGTGTGTCCACCACTACAGAGACCCAGGCCACCGCACAAACACAGGACGATCAGGGACCTGGGGTCAGTGGCAGTGGGCACACGGTTCAGGGGACAGAGACACAGGACAACAGGGAAGCTGGGAGGACTACTTTGCAACACGGGGAGGACAGGCCCAGGAAACCAACTGTCCAGGAGGCACTCACCAACATCTTGAGAGCATACCACCATTCCCAGGAGTCGATGTGCCAGATACTGGACAAGTTTCAGGAGACCCAGCGGGTGCAGGAGGGAAAGTACCTGGGGATCAAGGAGGACCTGAAGGACATCAACACCACCCTGGTCACCATTGCAGGGGTACTGGCAGACATGGCCAACACCATGAGGGAGACAGTGGCACACCAGCGGGCCCCTGACACCAGCCAAACCGATGAACAGCCCTCCATCTCCGCTGCCGCTAGTGGACAGGAGGCCCGCCACAGGAACAACAGGCCACCAGCACACCTCCCCCTGCAGAAGGAGAACTACCCCACAAACGGTCCCTGCGATTCAGGCAGAAACCAGAGAACATTGCCAAGACCCCGCAAGGAAATTAGACTCTACTGATTGCCATCCTTATGTCTCACTCTGTTATCTGTTGGACTGCCATTGCCCCCCTTCCTATGGCCCCTTGGACAATGCACCTATGATACAAATAGACTGGACTCCAACCTGGACTTTACTCCCTCATCACCCCAGCCCATTGCACTTCCTCCTTTTCGTCAGAGCACTGCAATAAACACAATTTGAAAAAATACAAGTATGGAGTATGCCAAATGATTAAAGTATGTATTTGTTTAACAAGGTATAAACACTGCAAAACAACTGTACAGAAATGTATACATAGGATTGACCTGTAGAAGGCTGCAGTCAACACAGCAGATGCCAGAGTGGGGCACAGATATCTGAAAATAGAGATGCAAAAGGGTACAGTAAGTGGCCATAGAATTGGGAGAATCTGCCTGCCATGTACAATGTCCAACACAAAACTGCAATTTAAAGTGAGGTTACAGTGTCTTACTTGTGTGTCACTGGAAGTACTGTTGTATGATTGCTGTTCTGTTGTCCTCACCCTTATTCTCCGCCTCCTCATCTTCACTGTCCACAGGGTCCACTGTTGCCACACGCCCATCTCCAGCCTCATCCTTCTGCATAAAAGGCACCTGGCGTCTCAAGGCAAGGTTCTGCAACATGCAGCATGCCACGATATCTGGCAGACCTTCTTTGGTGAGTAGCACCAGTTAGGTGGGGGCAACGAAACCTGGCCTTCAGTAGGACAAAGGTCTTCTTGATAATCCTGCTTGTCCACCCGTGTGCCTCATTGTAACATTCCTCTGCTCTTGTCCTGAGATTCCTCACAGGGGTCAGTAGCCATGAGAGGTTGGGGTAACCAGAGTCATCTGCAAATATCGAGGGACACCTGTTAGACACACACTAACCCTTATGCCAACACCATACCCATACACTACCATCCACTGGCTGGGAACCAGGGCTCACCTATTAGCCACACCCGGTGCCTCTGGAGCTGAGCCATCACATTTTGGATGCTGCTATTCCTCAGGATAAAGGCATCATGCACAGACCCAGGATAGTTTGCATTGACATGGAAGATGTACTGGTCCGCCAGGAACACTATCCACACATTCATCGAGTGAAAGTTCTTTCGATTTCTACACACCTGTTCATTTCTCCAGGGGGGGACGAATGCAATATGTGTACCATCAATAGCCCCAATAATGTTGGGGATATGTCCCATTGCATAGAAGTCAGCTTTGACTGTGGCCAAATCCTCCACCTGGAGGAAAACAATGTAGCTGTGCATGTCTTTAATCAGGGTAGACAACACTCTGGTCAGCACTATTGAGAACATTGTCTGTGACATTCCTGCTGCCGAACCCACTGTCACTTGGAGCACGGATAGTACTTACACAAGAGGGGTATTCCGGTGGGCTGACGGATAGCAGATATCAGTTCAGGCTCCAGTTGGACACACAGCTCTGTGATTGTGGCCCTGTCCAGTCTATAGGTGAGGATAATGTGCCTGTCCTCCATTGCTGCCAAGTCCACCAGGGGTCTGTACATTGGGGGATGTCTCCATCTCCTATTCTTCCACAGCGGTTGTAACCTAGAGGGCAAAACAGGGAGCAGCTGGTCAGTATTCCACATTTCCAAACATTACACTGCATTGCATGGTGTGACTGTAACACAATAGTGTTGGAAAGGCCCAAATGGTGCATATGTGTACTGTGACACAGTTAGGTGCCATGGCCTGCCCCCACCTGAAATGGCATCCACCTGTCCTGTTAGGAGGGACATGTGGAAATGAGGTAATTCTGCTGATGTGGTGCGCTGTTGCGGGAGGTGGTCAAAAACCGCAGTGCAACTCCTCATTGGTTAACATTGGGCTCTATCGGTTACAGTGGCCAATGGTGATCTACGCCGGCAGTGACGGCATGCACCCCCGCAGACATGACTGCCCTTTTCTATCTGTTCACTCACTTGCTTCCTGACCTTCAACAGGAGAGGACCTACACTGCAAGTGCTGCTGTGAACTGTGTCTGCAACAGACCATGGATTGAGTGACTGGGGAAAGGGCCCCTGCCTTCACCTCTGGGGAGTTGGAGAGACTGGTGAATGGGGTCCTGCCCCAGTACCGAATGCTGTATGGGCCTCCAGACCAACGGGTGAGTACACTTTGAGCACGATGCATGTGGCATGAATGCATGGAGTGCTGTGTGTGAGGGCCTCATGTGGGAGGGGTGGAAGGGTCCTGGGCAGCGTGCTGCATGTATGAAGGTCAATGTCTGTGCATAAAGGGATGGGAAGGGCTACGGTGAGCCATGAGTGTAACAGCCAGGACGGTCTGACTAATACCTTTGCCTGTGTGCATTTCCTCTGCAGGTCAGTGCCCATCAAAAGAAGTGTAAATGGTGTGCCATCGCCAAGGACGTGCGGACCCTGGGGGTCAACGGCAGGCAGACCACCCACTGTCGGAAACGGTGAGAGGACCTGAGATGCTGGGAGTAGAAGACGGCGGAGGCCCAGCTGGGGATGGCCTCCCAACAAGGAAGGGGGCCCGTCAAACCCTGACCCCCCTGATGACCTGCATACTGGCGGTGGCCTATCCGGAGCAGGATGGCCACTTGAGGGCATCTCAGCAGCCACAAGGGGGTGAGTACAGTTTCCCAATATACTACTTGACCGTGGTGGGGTGGTCTCCGGGTGGGGGATGTGGGTCTGTGGGTGCCCCTAGGCCAGGCCGGGCATTGAAGGGTAGGTCCCATGTTGTGCAGGGTCTGATGTACACCACCTCATACCAAGCTACTGGGCATCCACTACTGGGTAGGAGTCTGTGGGTATCAGGGATGCTGCACTTGGCGTTAGGTATTCCTGTCCTTGGCCTGGAGACTAGCATTGTGACTGTTAGTGCATTGCCTAGTGCATAGGGCTGTGCCCTGTGTGTGTGTGTGTATGTGTATGTGTGTGTGTGTGTGTGGTGTGTGGTGTACACCAACAGTGGTGTTGGAGCAGCCATTAACCAGGTGTATCCTTTGTCTCTTCTCCCCCTTTTTTGTTTTGTCACCGTGTCCCTATATGTATTAGCATCATCTGGCGGAGGAGCAGAGGCACTGGTGATGGAGGGAGCTGCATCCCACAGGGCCCATGAGGCCGAATCCACCAATGGTGAAGGCACCAGTGAGACGGAGGGTAAGGGGAGCACCACGGCGGAGACTGGAGGGGACAGTTCAGACAGTGATACCTCCTCCGATGGAAGCTCCCTGGTGGTGGCAGACACCTCTGTGGCCACACCAACTACAGGTACAGCCGCCACCCCCGTACCAGCACCGTCCTCCCAGCAGACCCTCAGTGTGTTTCCCATGCCCGCTCACCCAGGAGGGTGGGCATCCCCTTCGCCCCAGGCACCTCAGGCCCTGCCCCAGTTAACCCTGCTGCCCTGAGTAAGGAGGCTATTGACCACCTGCGATCCATCTCTGTTGGACAGTCAACCATAGTGAATGCCTTCCAGCAGCTGGCAGCCCATTTGCAACAAACAAATGCATTCCTGGAGGGCATTCACTCTGGCATGGCGGCCCAACAGAGATCAATCCAGGCTCTGGCCTCCTCTCTGATGGCAGCCATTGTCCCTGTTTCCATCCTCTCCCCTCCAACTTCCTCTGCCTAATCCCATTCCCCTCAACCACAACCTATCACAAGCACACAGGCAGACCAGCATGCACCCAAGACAACACACAGGAGTGACTCAGGGAAACACAAGCACCACACATCATCCCACAGGCATTTACACAAACATCATCCAGAATCAGACAATCCAACATCCACTGCCTCCACTGTGTCCCCCTCCTCCTCCTCGTTCACTTCCCTCCCGGTTGCATCTCCACTCACACCTGCATGCACTACATCCTCATCCACTACCTCCATCACTATCACGCCTAACACTACACGCCCCTCGCTGGCAGTAACCACCCCCACATCCATGCACACATCCCCTGTGTCCTCTCCCACTGTGTCTGTGCCCCCTCCTCCCAAAGTACACAAACGCAAGCACTGAGACACCCAACAACCATCCACCTCACAAAAGCACCCAGCCCATGCACCTGGACCCTAAATCAGCAGACAGACACCTTCTACAACCACTTCCTCTTCCTCAACTCCCAAACCTTTACCCTCTTCCCGCCCCAATGTCCCTTAGAAGCTTTTCCTCTCCACTGTTGACCTCTTCCCTACCCCTCGCCCCCCCGTCCGTCATGTTGGGTCAGGGTAGCCAGAACCCAGGCAAGCACCTCAGCCACCCAGTCCATGGCCACAGTAGTGTTGACAGATACTGCAGGTGGGAGAGGTTCCAGGTAACCAAGCACTAGCACTGAAAGTGTGCCTGCACGAAGTGCGTCAAGGAAGGTCAAGGAGGCACCCCCAGCTGGCAAAGGTAAGGGCAAGGAAGCACCTCCAGCTGGAAAAGGGAAGGGCAAGGAGGCACACCCAGCTGGAAAAGGGAAGGGCAAGGAGGCACCCCCAGCTGGAAAAGGGAAGGGCAAGGAGGCACCCCCAGCTGGCAAAGAGAAGGGCAAGGAGGCACCCCCAGCTGGAAAAGGGAAGGGCAAGGGGCTTGCACCAGCAGGCAGGAAGGACTGGAGGCCTGGTGCTGGGACTCATTCGGTACCCCCACCACCAACCATGGCTGTTCAGCCGCCTGAGGCTGCAGGGAATGGGCTGGAGCCTCCCCCCACCACTGTCAGCACTGCCACCAACACCACCATCAGCACCACTGCATGCAGCAGCAGCCCCAGTGGGCAGCCGTCCGAGGCTGTAGGGGAAGGCCTGGAGCCTACCCCCACCACTGCCAGCACCGCCAGCAGCACCACTGCCAGCAGCAGCAGCCCCAGTGGGCAGCCATCCAAGGCAGCAGGGGAAGGGCTGGAGCCTCCCCCTACCACTGCCAGCACCACCAACAGCCCCGTCACTGCCACTACTGAGCAGCCGTCACCGCCAGCAGGCAGTGTGTAGTCCTGCTTCCATGGGCTGTAGTGCGTCCTGGCCCCTGCAAATCCTGTGGGTCTGACACTCAGGTGAGAGACTGTGAACTTGCACTCCCCAAGATCTGCATCACAGGGCACAATGCCCCCCACCCCAGAATCAGTGGAAGAAGCCATCCACTCACCCCATCCTTCCCAGGATGAAGCACACTGGGCACAAGCCCCCCTCCAGAACCAGTGGAGAAGCCATCCACTTGAGAGACTGTGGCCTTGCACTCCCCAGGACCAAGCAGTGGGCAAACCACCCACTTGATAGACTGTGGCTTTGCACTCCCCAGGACCAAGTAGTGAGCAAACCACCCACTTGAGAGACTGTGGCCTTGCACTCCCCAGGACCAAGCAGTGGGAAAACCACCCACTTGAGAGACTGTGGCCTTGCACTCCCCAGGACATCGCACAGGGCATGTAGCCTCCTCCAGGAACAGTGGTGTTGTACCATCTTCTGGCTGAGGTGCCCCCCCATTCCCCGTCCCCTGAGGTGCCTGTGTATTTTCGACTTGATGCCCCTGCAGTGTTCTCTCTGTGTTGTTGCATGAGTGAGGTGGGGCCTTGGCCTATGTGCCGTGGCCCCTGTGGCCCATGGACATTGAGGACTGGGCAGTGTCCCAACATTTGTACATATGTATATACTGTTTTGATTTTGAAACACAAATTTCTACTATTTTATCTTATTACACTCACTTTAATCTATTCCTTTTGTCCTTGCATTATTCCTGAGGGGTATGGGGTAAATATGTGATGTTATTGCATCTGTTTGTGTGTATGGTGTTGGAGGCGGGGGTGGGGGTGTTGCGTGTGTGTGTCACTCTCTTTTTCCTCCCCCAACCTTGTGTGCTAGGCGGAAGTACTCACGTGGTCGCCTTCTCCAGTGTTGCTGTTCGTAAGAGGTATACAATTATGGGGAAGATGTGCAACTCGGGCTCCATGGCGTTGTGGTTATAACCTGAGCCTCCATAGGTGAGTCCTTTGCCTTCTGTGTACTGTTTCCGCCGTGCTTTTAATGTTGTTGGTACTGCCCCGGAAGAGGTGGCGGATAGGCCTGTTGTAATGCTGTGGGCAGTACATTGTCTTCCACCTGGCTGTTGGCGGTTACCGCCATGGTGCTTGTTGCTACCGCCGTGGCGGTCGGTGTGTTAAAGTGTCTGGCTGTGTGAGCGGTTTCCACTGTTGTCATAATTCCATTTCTTTTTACCGCCAGCCTGTTGGCAATATTAACGCCACTTTATCACCGACTGCCAGGGTTGTAATGAGGGCCAAAGTCTTAAATCAGATATAAAGAGCCACCCAAGGGGTGACTTGCACTGCTTTGTGTGGCGTTGTAAATAAATACAATGCATGCTGCTGCTTGTTCTACATTACGTTATATTTTGGGTTGGGAGGCGTTTGATGGGTGGATCATGTGCTTTCCTGTGAACCCATCCATGGATTTGATGAAATTCCAAATGTACAAAAGTTTGTAAATCTGGGATTGCTTCAAATTTGGTAGGACTCCCAAATGGTGGTAGGACGAGGAGAAAAATCAAAATTGCTCTTTGGAATAATTTTGTTCAGGAAAGTATGGCCCTCATTCTGACCCTGGCGGTCGGCGGAGAGACGGCGGTCGGACCGCGAACAGACCGGCGGTATTAAAAAAGGCATTCTGACCGCGGCGGTCCCCGCCGCGACCGACCGCTACTTCTCCACTCCGACCGCCGCGGCGGTCATGACCGCGGGGTTGGAGTTTGCGCACTCCGGCCCGGCGGTCGTCCCAAGACCGCCAAGGGTATTATGACCCTGCCTACCGCCGCGGTTTCTTGCGGGCGGGAACCGCCGTGCGAACCATGGCGGTAAGCACTATCGGGGCCAGGGAATTCCTTCCCTGGCACTGATAGGGGTCTCCCCCACCCCCCACTACCCACCCGAGTCCTCCCCCCACACCCTCCACCCCCCTGCCACCCCCCAGAGGTGGTACGAACCCCCTCCCCACCCCCACCCCGACATGCACATACATGTACCCCGACATGCACACACCCCCAACATGCACATATACACACCCCCTACACACACATACACAACGGGGACACATACCCGCACACATACATGCCGACATGCGCACCTGCCGAACAGCACACATTACCCATAGACACAGCAGCACCCCCCGCCCGCATGCACGCACTCACACACCCCCTCTACACACTCACACGCACACCCCCATGCACGCCCACATCACACAACACCCCCCCACCCCCTCCCCTCACGGACGATCAACTTACCTTGTGCGTTGGTCCTCCGGGAGGCGACGGGAGCCATAGGGACGTGACCGCCAACAGAAGACCGCCAACAGAAGACCGCCACACGGAAATGTGGGTCGTAATTCTGTGGGCGGTGTTCTGCTGGCGTGGCGGTGGAGGTTGACCAGTCTCCACTTTCCCGCCGACCGCCAGTGTGGCTGCTGGCGGTTTTCCGGCGGAACGCTCCCAGCGGTCAGAATGCGCACAGCGGCACACCGCCGCGGTCGGCGGTCTTCACCGCGGCGGTAACTCAGCGGTCTTGCGAAAAGACCGCCAAGGTCAGAATGAGGGCCTATGTCTTCCTGCACAAAAACATTCCTGTCCATAACACAGGCATCCTTGCATTTTAGTGGAAGGGTGCATGTATTAATGCTAGGCAGCACTCAGTGCACCAGTGCACGAAGAAAGCAGAAATTCTCCATAACTTTGTAAATATATAGCATTTCTGCACTCTCCCTCTCCCAGGGCCACTACACATAAGCCAAAGCCCCACTTGACTCCTTTAACAACACAGAGAGCACTGCAGGAGCATCAGGTCGACAATACACAGGCACCTCAGGGGGACGGGGTAAGGGGGGCACCTCAGCCTGAAGATGGTACAACAACACTGGTCCTGGAGGGGGCAACATGCCTTGTGCGATGACCTGGGGAGTGCAAGGCCACAGTCTCTCAAGTGGGTGGTTTGCCCACTGCTTGGTCCTGGGGAGTGCAAAGCCACAGTCTCTCAAGTGGGTGGTTTGCCCACTGCTTGGTCCTGGGGAGTGCAAAACCACAGTCTCTCAAGTGGGTGGTTTGCCCACTGCTTGATCCTGGGGAGTGCAAAGCCACAGTCTCTCAAGTAGGTGGTTTGCCCACTGGTTCTGGAGGGGAGCTTGTGCCCAGTGTGCTTCATCCTGGCAAGAAGGGGGTGAGTGGATGGCTTCTTCCACTGGTTCTGAAGGGGGCCTTGTGCCCAGTGTGCTTCATCCTGGCAGGGAGGGGGTAAGTGGATGGCTTCTTCCACTGGTTCTGGAGGGGGCCTTGTGCCCTATGATGCAGCCCTTGGAGAGTGCAAGGTCACAGTCTCACACCTGGGTGTCACACCTACAGGATTTGCAGGGTCCAGGACGCACTACAGCCCAGGGAGGCAGGACTACACACTGCCTGCCGGCGGTGATGGCTGCTCAGTAGTGGCAGTGACGGTGCTGGTGTCGGGGATGCCAGTGGTTGAGGGAGGCTCCAGCCCTTCTCCTGCAGCCTCAGATGGCTGCCCACTGGGGCTGCTGATGCTGGCAATGGTGCTGGTGGCAGTGCTGGTGTCAGGGATGCAAGTGGTGGGGGGAGGCTCCAGCCCTTCCCCTGCAGCCTTGGACGGCTGCCACTAGGGCTGCTGCTAGTAATGCTGCTGGTGGTGCTGGCGGTGCTGGTGTCGGGGATGCCAGTGGTGGGGGGAGGTTCCAGCCCTCCCCCTGCAGCCTCAGACGGCTGTACCGCAATGGTCGGTGGTAGGGATTCAGAATCAGTCCCAGCACCAGGCCCTCTGTCCTTCCTGCCTGCAGGCCCCTTGCCCTTCCATTTCGCAGCTGGTGGTGCCTCCTTTCCCTTCCTCTAGGCAGCTGGCGGTGTCTCCTTGCCCTTCCTCTTGGCAGCTAGTGGTGCCTCCTTGCCCTTCCCCTTGGCAGCTGGTGGTGCCTCCTTGCCCTTCCCTTTGCCAGCTGGTGCAGGCACACTGTCAGTGCTGATGGCTGGTTCCCTGGAACCTCTCCCACCTGCAGTAGCTGCTGACGCTACTGTGGCCGTGGACTGGGTGGCTGAGGTGCTCCGCTAGGTTCTGACCACCCTGGCCCCACTTGAAGGACGGGGGGTAGGGAAGAGGACAAAGGCGGAGAGGAAAAGCTTCTTTGGGACTCTGCGACAGAAAGAGGGTGAAGGTTTGGGAGGGGAGGAAGAGGGAGAGGTTGTAGGAGGTATCTGTCTGCTGAGTTTGGGTGCAGGTGATTGGGCTAGATGCTGCTGTGAAGTGGATGGCTGTTGGGTGTCTGAGTGCTTGCGTTTGTGTACTTCGGGAGAAGTGGGTACAGACACAGTGGGAGAGGACACAGGGCATGTGTGCATGGATGTGGGGGTGGTGACTGCCAGTGAGGGGTGTGTAGTGATAGTCATGATGGTGATGGGGGTAGTGGATGAGGATGCAGTGCATGGAGGTGTGAGTGGAGACGCTACTGGGAGGGTGGTGGAGGACGAGGAGGAGGGGGACACAGTGGAGCCAGTGGATGGTGTTATGTCTGCATCTGGATGGAGTTTGTGTGAGTGCTTGTGGGATGATGTGTGGTGCTTGTGTTCGCCTAAGCTACTCCTGTGTGTTGCCTTGGGTACATGCTGGTCTGAATGTGTGCTTGGGATAGGTTGGGGTTGAGGGGAATGGGACTGGGTAGAGGAAGTTGGAGGGGGGAGACTGGAGACAGGGACAATGGCTGCCACCAGGGAGGAGGCCAGAGCTTGGATTGATCTCTGTTGGGCCGCCATGCCAGAGTGAATGCCCTCCATGAATGCATCTGTTTGTTGCACATGGCCTACCAGCCCCTGGATGGCATTCACAATGGTTGACTGCCCAACAGAGATGGATCGCAGGAGGTCAATAGACTCCTCACTCAAGGCAGCAGGGCTAAATGGGGCAGGGCCTGAGGTGCCTGGTGCGAAGGAGATGCCCACCCTCCTGGGTGAGCGGGCACGGGAAACTCGCTGAGGGGCTGCTGGGAGGAAGGTGCTGGTATGGGGGTGGCGGCTGTACCTGTAGTTGGGGTGGGCACAGAGGTGTCCACCAGGGAGTTTCCATCGGAGGAGGTATCACTGTCCGAACTGTCCCCACCTGTCTCCGCCGTGGTGCTCCCCTCACCCTCCGTCCCACTGGTGCCCTCACCGTCGGTCAATTCGGCCTCCTCTCCCCTGTGGGATGCAGCTCCCTCCATCGCCGGTGTCTCTGCTCCTCCGCCAGATGATGCTAATGCACATGAGGATAGGGTAACAAAACAAAAAGGTGGGGAAGAGACAAAGGATACACTTGGTCAGTGGCAACAACACCACCACCGTTGGCGTACACGACACACACACAGGGAACAGCCCTACGCACTAGGCAATGCACTAACAGTCACAAAGCTAGTCACTAGCCCATGGACAGAAATACCTAATGCCAATAGCAGCATACCTGAGACCCACAGACCCATGCCCAATAGTGGATGCCTACTAGCTTGGTTGGAGGTATTTTACATCAGAACCCTGCCCAACATGGGACCTACCCTGCAATATCCGGCCTGGCCTAGGGGCACCCACAGGCCCATATACCCCACCCGGTGACCACCCCACCAGACGCAAGTATTATATTGGGAAACTGTACTCACCCCCTTGTGGCTTCTGTGAAGCCCTCAAGAGCCCATCTAGCTCCGTATAGGCCCCCGCCAGTATGCGGGCCATCGGGGGGCAGGGTTTGACAGGCACCCCTTCCTTGTTGGGAGGCCACCCCCAGCTGGGCCTCTGCTGTCTTCCTTGCCAGCGTCTCAGATCCTCCCACCGTTTGTGACAGTGGGTGTTCCGCCTGCCATAGACCCCAAGGGTCCGCACGTCCTTAGCGATGGCACACCATATACCCTTTTTCTGATGGGTGCTGACCTGCAGAAAAAGAAACATAGAAAAATGTATCAGTCATACCGTCCGGCCTGTTACACTCATGGCCCACCATATTCCTCACATCCCCTTACGCACAGACATCGCCCACCATACATGCATCATGCTGCCCAGAACCCTTCCACCACCTCCCCTCACCACACGTGGCCCTCACACACAGCACTCCATGCATTCATGCCCCATGCATCGTGCTCACAGTGTACTCACTTGTTGGTCTGGAGGCCCATATAGCATTCTCTCCAACTCTGCAGCGGTGAAGGCAGAGGCCCTTTCCCCAGTGACACGAGCCATGGTTGGTTCCAGACACAGGTCACAGCAGCACTTGCAGTGTAGGTCCTCTCCCGTTGAAGGTCAGGTAGCAAATGATTGAAGAGATAGAAAATGGCGGTCACGTCCGCAGTGGTACGTACTGTCACCGCCGGCGTACATCACCATTTGTAGTTGTAACCCATAGGGCCCAATTACAACCAATGAGGAGTTGCACGGTGGTACTCAACCGCCTCCCACAACGGTTCACAACATCAGCAGCATTACCTCATTTCCACATGTTCATCACGCAGGACAGGCAGACGCTATTTCGGGGGGGGGGGAGGCCATGGCACCTAACTGCGTCACAGTACACATAGGCACCATTTGGGCCTATCCAATGACATACTGTTACATTCACAACATGCAAGCAGTGTAGTGTTTGTAAATGTGGAATACTGACTAGCTGCTCACCGTTTTGCCCCCTAGATTACAACTGCTGTGGATGAAATGGAGATGGAGACATCCCCCGTGTACAGACCCCTGGTGGACTTGGTAACAATGGAGGACAGGAACATTATCCTCAGCTATAGACTGGACAGGGCCACAATCACATAGCTGTGTGCCCAATTGGAGCCTGACCTTATATCTGCTATCCGTCACCCCACTTGGATCCCCCCTTTGGTGCATGTCCTATCAGTGCTCCATTTCTTGACAAGTGGCTCCTTCCAAGTGACAGTAGGCTTGGCAGCAGGAATGTCTCAGCCAATGTTCTCAATAGTGCTGACCAGAGTGTTGTCTGCCCTGATTAAACACATGCGTAGCTACATTGTTTTCCTCCAGGTGGGGGATTTGGCCACAGTGAAAGCTGACTTCTATGCAATGGACATATCCCCAACATTATTGGGGCTATTGATGGTACACATATTGCATTTGTCCCTCCCTGGAGAAATGAACAGGTGTTCAGAAATGGAAAGAGCTTTCAATCGATGAATGTGCAGATAGTGTGCCTGGAGGACCAGTACATCTCCCATGTCAATGCAAAGTATCCTGGGTCTGTGCATGATGCCTTTATCCTGAGGAATAGCAGCATCCCATTTGTGATGGCTCAACTCCAGAGGCACTGGGTGTGGCTAATAGGTGAGCCCATGGTTCCCACCCAGTATATGTTGGTGTATGGGTATGGTGTTGGCCATAAGGGTTAGTGTTTGGCTAGCAGGTATCCCTCGATATTTTCAGGTGACTCTGGTTACCCCAACCTCTCATGGCTGCTGACCTCTGTGAGGAATCCCAGGACAATGGCAGAGGAACGTTACAATAAAGCACATGGGCGAACAACAAGAATAATAGAAAGGACATTTGACCTCCTGAAGGCCAGGTTTCGTTGCCTCCATCTAACAGTACTACTCACCCAAGAAGGTGTGTCAGATCATTGTGGCATGCTGCATGTTGCATAACCTTGTCTTGAGACGCTAGGTGCCTTTTCTGGAGGACGATGAGGCTGGAGATGGGCACGTGGCAGTAGTGAACCCTGTGGACAGTGAAGATGAGGAGGCAGATGATGAGGATGAGGACAAAAGAACAGCTAATATACAACAGTACTTCCAGTGACACACAGGTAAGACACTGTAACTTCACTTTGCATTGACAGTTTTGTATTTGACATTGTACATGGCAGGCAGATTCTCCCAATTCTATTGCCACTTACTGTACCCTTTGGCATCTCTATTTTCAGATATCTGTGCCCCACTCTGGCACCTGGTGTGTTGACTGCAGCCTACTAGAGGTCATTCCTATGTATTTATTTCTGTACAGTTGTATTGCAGTGTTTAAAGGTTGTTAAACAAATACTTTGTTCAATCATTTGACAGACTCCATACTTGTATTTTTTAAATGGTGCTTATTTAAGTGCTAAGAAGTAGAGGTGGTAGTGGCATGGGCTGGGTTGATGGTGGATGAAAGTCCAGGATAGAGTCCAGTCTATTGGTATCACAGGTGTATAGGAAGTGGAGCAATGGCAGTTTAAGGTGGACAGGGTGACAGAGTGGGCCACAAGGGTGACAATCAGGAGAGTCTTATTTCCTGGCGGGGGTCTTGGCAGTGTTCTCTGGCTTCTGTCTGGATCGCAGGGACCGTTTGCGGAGTGGTTCTCCTTCTGCAGGGGGAGGGGTGCTGGTGGCCTATTGGCCCTGTGGCGTGGCCTCCTGTCCACTAGCGGCAGCGGAGGTGGAGGGCTGTTCATCGGTTTGGCTGGTGTCAGGGGCCCGCTGGTGTGCCTCTGCCTCCCTCATGGTGTTGGCCATGTCTGCCAGCACCCCTGCAATGGTGACCAGGGTGGTGTTGATGTCCTTCAGGTCCTCCTTGATCCCCAGGTACTGTCCCTCCTGCAGCCGCTGGGTCTCCTGCAACTTGTCCAGTATCTGGACCATCATCTACTGGAAATGGTGGTATGCTCCCAGGATGTTGGTGTGTGCCTCCTGGAGGGTCAGTTCCCTGGGCCCGTCCTCCCCCCTGTCGCACAGCAGTCCTCCCAGCTTCTCTGTTGTCCTGTGCCTCTGTCCCCTGAACCGTGTGCCCACTTCCACTGACCCCAGGTCCCTGATTGTCCTGTGTTTGTGGGGTTGCCTGAGGTCCCTGTAGTGGTGGACACACTGCTGATTGACATGTCCTGGGACAGAGGTATGGGCCCGCGGGTGGGTACTGTGCTGGTGTTTCCTGAGGGGGGAGGCTCTGTGATAGTATGGGACTGTGCCTGGGTAACCGACTGTCTGGAGATCCCTGATGGGACAGGTTGGTCATCCAGATCCAGGCGTCCAGAGCTGCTGTCATCACTGTGGGCCTCTTCTGTGGGGGGACTGCATGTTGCTGGCACCTCCTCTCCGGTGACGTTGTGTGGGGGACCTGTGGGGGTGTAACTGCAGTTGTCTCTGCGTGTGACTTCTTGTGCAGGGGTGTGTTGCCCTGTATGGTTGTGATTGCCTTGTCAGCTTTGCCTTGTGTGAGTAGTGATTTTGTGGTTCAGGGGATTCTCTCTAATGTGCATGCTTTAGTGATGGGTGTCCATGCAGGACTGTGAGTGATGTTATGCATTGGTGTTGCATGCAGGGCTTGGTATTGGGATGAGTGGGTTGTGATGGGGTGTATGTGAGGTGGTAGGGTGTTGGGGTGAGGGTAGGGGTGGGGGTATGTGATGGCATGCAGGTAGGGGGGTGATAGTAATGGAGATTTGACTTTCCAGAGTCCAGTCCTCCTGCTGCACCTGCCATGCCCTCAGGATGCAGTATTGCCAAGAGTTGCTCCTCCCATGTTGTTAGTTGTGGGGGAGGAGGCGGGGATCCACTGCTAGTCCTCTGTACAGCTATCTGGTGTCTTGCAACCACGGAACGCACCTTCCCCTGTAGGTCGTTCCATCTCTTCCTAATGTCATCCCTTGTTCTGGGTGCTGTCCCACGGCATTGATCCTGTCCATGATTCTCTGCCATAGCTCTATCTTCCTAGCAATGGATGTCTGCTGCACCTGTGATCCGAATAGCTGTGGCTCTACCCAGATGATTTTCTCCACCATGACCCTTAGCTCCTCCTCTGAGAACCTGGGGTGTCTTTGTAGTGCCATGGGTGTAGAGTGTGGTGTGTGTGAGGGTGTGTGGGGTGATGTGTTGGGGTGTGTGCTGTAAGGTGCGTGGATGGTGTATTGGTGATGGTGTTCTGTGGCCCTGGTTCTGTTGGTGCTCTTGGTGTCTCTCTCTGTCTCTCTCTCTCTCTCTGTTGTCAATTTATTTGCGTCGGAAAGGGTTGTGGGTAGTGTGTGTGTGTTATATAGTGTTGTGGGTGTGTAGGTGTGGTGTGTGTTTGTGTGTCAGGTGTGTGTGGTTTGAATTGTCCAATGTAGTGTTATTTTGTTACCGTGTGTGTATTTTGATAGCAGCGGTATGTACCCCCAATGGTTTACCAATGTCCGCAGTGGTGATTTGTGGGTAATAATGCTGTGGGCGTAGTTCTGTTGGCGTAACGGTGTGGGTTTTGGTACCTCCAGTTTATCACCGACCTTTGGGTTGGCGGACTTGTGTGTTTGGCTGTATAGTGACGGATTGCTATGTGTGGGTCACAATATGGGTAGCGGTAAACCGCTGCGGCGGCGATATGTTGGAGGCAGTCGGCATGGCGGTAAGCGGGACTTCCCGTCAATGTCATAATGAGGGCCTTTGTGTTGCATTGCATCATTTTGCTTGGCACACAGACAACACAGAGGCTAATTCATCTGGACCGAAATGTAGTCTGAATGATTTTCAATACACTTAGCGGCATATTTATCACATTTTCACACAATGCAACACAGCAACCCACCTTGCTGCTCTGCGCTGACTGAAAGGGCAGTAATCTGCCATATTTAACATTGTATAGCATCTCTCCACCAGCATGGGTACAATGTGCTACCTGTCGCCAATGCAGACACCGTTGCATCACGTCAAACCTGAGAGGTACTTTTCTCTTTCTACATGTGCTGCAGAATGCACCAAATGTAGCACAAGAAAGAAAATGGGAGAAATAAACTTATTTGTCATTGTTACACCTTTCCTGGGGAGATGTAGCATTTTGATGCATTCCCAGGTCTTCCATTAATGGTAAATCTTGGATTGCCCCCAAAATACATGGGTGATTGCGTGGGAACACCCACACTCCACCCATGTAATGCCTCCATGCAGCAGAGTAACACAAGACAGTGACTTGCGCTGCCTTGCGTTATTCCACATTTACCAAGCACTGCAGCCCCATGCAAGGTGCCCTTGCATGGCTTGGTAAATATCATTCTAGGTTTTGTGTCTGATTTACACCCCCTTGAGTGGCACAAGGGTGACACAAACCCATGATAAATATGGGCCTTAGTTCATCAGCTTTTGCATATGAAGACTCATTAGTATTGTGCTTTCACTTCTGGCATTATGGATTTGTTTCCCCACAACTGGCAATATTTTAATACCATATATGATTCAAGTGATATAAGCAAAGCCTCTAAATTATGGAGTTCACTTGCGCCAATGATTTGTAATTCTAGAAAGGATGAATGCTGGTTACAGAGCTTGTAATCCCTTGAAGTGCAAATCATTGTCTAAATCCTTGTGGGTATATTTAGCAATGTTACATGCAATGCTACGCAGCAAACCAACTTGAAAGGGAGACAGCAGAAATGTGCAATGCCTACTAAGATATAGTGCATTTCTTCTGACTCCTAGCACTGGCAAACTTGTGGCAGCCTAACACTAACGCAGGCACCTTTGCTCCTTTTTACAAAGGTGACTGTGTTATGAGCAAGATTTTTTTGTGGAGAACCAACAGCTTCTTCTACAGAACAATACTTTGAGTCATTTTCCTCTTTCTAGGTGTGCAGCAGAATGAGGAATTAACAAAGAGAGATGAAGATACTTTTCCTTGTTACACCTTGGTGAGAGAGGTGCAGCATTGTGGTGCAATCCTAGGTTTACTGACTGTCAAAAATCAATGATGTATCCATGGGAATGCTGACACTCCACCCATGGAACGCCTCCTGGCTGCAAGATAATGCAAAGCTGAAATATGCACTGCCTTGTGTTACTTTGGATTTACTAAACCACGCAGAGCCAAGCCACACATAGGGGGTCATTCCGACCCCGGCGGTCATTGACCGCTGGGGCCGGGGTCGGCGGGAGCACCGCCAACAGGCTGGCGGTGCCCCGCAGGGCATTCTGAGCGCGGCGGTTTAGCCGCGGTCAGAACAGGAAAACCGGCGGTGTCCCGCCGGTTTTCCGCTGCCCTATGGAATCCTCCATGGCGGCGCAGCTTGCTGCGCCACCATGGGGATTCCGACACCCCATACCGCCATCCTGTTCCTGGCGGTTCGCCCGCCAGGAACAGGATGGCGGTATGGGGTGTCGTGGGGCCGTAAGAGGGCCCCACAAAGAATTTCAGTGTCTGCCTAGCAGACACTGAAATTCGCGACGGGTGCAACTGCACCCGTCGCACCTTCCCACTCCGCCGGCTCCATTCGGAGCCGGCTTCCTCGTGGGAAGGGGTTTCCCGCTGGGCTGGCGGGCGGACTTCTGGCGGTCGCTCGCCAGCCCAGCGGGAAACACAGAATCACCGCAGCGGTCTTAGGACCGCGGAGCGGTGTTCTGTCAGGGGAACTCTGGCGGGCGGCGGAATCACCCCCATAGTGGCTTTGCATGGCTTAGTAAATTCCATATAATGACTTGCAATGCCTTGTGACTACTTGCATCATGCAAGGGCAATATGAGCCTTTAGTATATATCCCCCGGGACTCTTTTTTTAAGTTTAAAATAAAAGTTTATTAGAATAGACAAACAAGCCATCTTAAGACCAATCATACATAAGCCAATTGAATATACATTGATATTGATGACATTATGGGGGTGATTCCAACTCTGGTGGGCGGCGGAGGCCGCCCACCAGAGTTCCCCCAACAGAACACCGCTCCGCGGTCCTAAGACCGCTGCGGTGATTCTGTGTTTCCCGCTGGGCTGGCGGGCGACCGCCAGAAGGCCGCCCGCCAGCCCAGCGGGAAACCCCTTCCCACGAGGAAGCCGGCTCCGAATGGAGCCGGCGGAGTGGGAAGGTGCGACGGGTGCAGTTGCACCTGTCGCGAATTTCAGTGTCTGCTAGGCAGACACTGAAATTCTTTGTGGGGCCCTCTTACGGGGGCCCCTGCAGTGCCCATGCCATTGGCATGGGCACTGCAGGGGCCCCAAGGGGCCCCACGACACCCCATACCGCCATCCTGTTCCTGGCGGGCGAACCGCCAGGAACAGGATGGCGGTATGGGGTGTCGGAATCCCCGGAGGATTCCATAGGGCAGCGGAAAACCGGCGGGACACCGCCGGTTTTCCTGTTCTGACCGCGGCTAAACCGCATCGGTCAGAATGCCCTGCGGGGCACCGCCAGCCTGTTGGCGGTGCTCCCGCCGACCCCGGAC
Organism: Pleurodeles waltl; assembly: GCF_031143425.1. Taxonomy (NCBI): domain Eukaryota; kingdom Metazoa; phylum Chordata; class Amphibia; order Caudata; family Salamandridae; genus Pleurodeles; species Pleurodeles waltl. Next base: position 278,418,414 of record NC_090440.1, read on the forward strand.
CGCCGGGGTCGGAATGACCCCCTATATCTAGATAGATAGATAGATTAGATAGATAGATAGATAGATAGATAGATAGATAGATAATACAAAGAAATAAAATAGAGAGAAGAATAGATTGAAAAAGGAATGAAAAGAAGAGAAAAGGTGATGTTATGTCATTTAACTATATCAAACGAAGCATGAGGGTCTTAATTCAGCTACTTAGAGCAATGTTCTTATCAAAACAATGCCATGTGAACTATTTGAAAACCATGAGAGACATTAATAAAAGTAATACAATAGATTACGGAGGTTTGGTTCTTCTAGTGATGAATGATGTGTATTGTAACCACAGGATGAACTGTGAATAAAACGTGTAACCGGTGACCAAAGAGCATTTTGTCTTATAGCTAAAAAATGGGATTGAGATATGTACGATCCAGTCTATAATTGCACTATACACCATAATATCATGCTTGGAAAGAAAGATGAGTCTTTCCAATTTTTAATGATTTATTGAAATGCAACACCTAATAAAATATCAATAAATGTACATTTAAAAGAGAACAGTTATAATTAGCTGATAAACTACCTAAAAGTATACTTAAACAAGCATTTGCAATGCAAAGGGTCTCGCATTTGCTCGAGTTAGAGCTATTATTGTTGTAAACTGACTTTTCTTGCCACAGAAATTGAAAATTAAAAGTAAAACAGTTGACATAAGTGAGCTGATTCAGCCGCCATGAGCATCAGTGATAAGGAGAGACACAATAGAAAAAGACATTCACTCACAGTCAAACTTATCAGCAAATGTGCATTTAGCCATGTAACAGGGGCGATGGCCAAGACAGTAACAAAACCTCCCCAAGGAGGGACAAACGTAAACCATTTACGAATGTCATCAAATGATTTTTGAAGGGCAAGCCCACGAACGAGTGGTAGTGATGCGCATGAGGTGGGCGTTGTTAAAAGCCCAGATACATACCAACTCATCGAAAAAGCAGCACTTGCGTGCTGCTTTGCTTAGCCTAAAAAGAAAAGGGTACATTTCCATGAGAAATATTATCTAATTGCTGTGCACTTTTAACTAGAACTAATGAGTAGGCGTTCAACCAAACAAAAAGGGAGTCAGATCCGCAGAAGGAGTTTCATAGGAGCAACATTCAGAGGATATGTTGGAATTCATTTTATTTACATTAATGGGTGTGAGTAAAAGTCTTATGAATTTAAAACCAAATTTTATTACATTGAGATATGTTTTTTTTACTCAAGTACAAGCTCAGTAGAACTACTGGATTCATTGAGGGTGCTGTAGATAACAGATACACTAGAAGGTGTTGAAGGAAGATGTGACAACTGTGATGGAGAGGAAGCTGAAATGATAGAAGAATGAAGTGTCAATAAGACCTGAGAAGAAGAATCAATTATACACTTAAATTTCCTATTAAAGGAATCTAAAATGTGAAACAGGGGTTGTGCCTTCTGGAAGGAGAGAAAAGTATAATTCTATAGAAGCTGTTTAACTCATAACAATCCCCTCTCTCTCCAAGACTTCCAAAATGTTTCTACTGTTAATCTTGCTCAGTATGTTATACCATAATGAGGATTCTGAAAAAGTGTCTCACTCATTAAAATCCCAACCATTAATTGATCATAATAGCCTGTACATATTTTTTAAAATAAGCAGAGCTAAGGAGATAGACCACTGAGTAAATGAAAGGACTTCTTCAAAAGAGAAGAGAGAAACATTCGCCCATTATGAGGTAAACCAGATATTTCATTTGAAGTATTAAAAAAAACAAGAGAAAAGCAGACTGGTAAGAATAAAAGTTGGGGAAATTAACTCTGCCCAATATTTTAGGGCATAATTTGAAAAGGGACATCAGAGGTCTTTTATCATGCCACAAGAGTTTAGAAGTATAGAATGCATTTTTTAAGTAATTAGAAGAGATGTGTACAGAAATGTTAGACAAAGTAAAAAAGAATAATTGGAAAAGTCATAATCTTTAATGAATCCAATCTATCCGACCATAATAAAAATAATGGATGCCTTTTTCAGGATAAAGATGCTAAGTTTGTTATTACTGAAGTTAGATGCAAATATACTGTTTCTTTGATATTATTTGAAAACCAAAGTGACAGGTATTTCAGTTTATGCTCAGTCCACGCAAAATTATTACATGCAAGTTCATGTTTAAAACTTAAGTTATTAAGAGGCAGGATTTCACATTCATCCAAATTAAGTTTGTTTCCTAAAATCATAGCCAATTTATCCACATCAGTTATAAACACAGTTAGACACGGAAATTAATTGGTGAGAAATAAAAAAGTATCATCAGCATAGCCATCTCCACCTACTTTTTCCTATTTTGAAATCCATTGATATAGGAATTTTGGTGACTTTTGGTTTAGAAGGGTTCCTAAAAAGAATAAAGAGTAATGGGGAAAGAGGGCATCCTTGCTGAACTCCTGTATGTAAGGAACAGAAAGACGATTGCATATCATTAGGAGCAGAGTATAAAAGAGACTAGATAAGGAAATTTGGACCCAAAACCCAACCATGTCAATGCATAAAAGATAAATGCCCATCCCATCCAAGCAAATGTTTTTTCCAAGTGAAATAGCAGCCAGATTACTAGATTTACTTACAATTTTAAAAAGAGTCTACTGCTATCTGGTATAAGCCTACCTTTAACAAACCCCGATTGTTTTCTTCCGATCATCTTTGGTAACAAAGAGTCCAAAGAAAGGCAATATGTTTTGCAAACATTTTGTAGTCTAAATTTATCAAAGATATGGCTCTGCAAGTTTTACACAACTTAGAGTCTATACCATCTTTGGGAATGAGCCAAATTAAAGCTTCTTAAAATTATTCTAATGCAGATGTATTATTAATAAAAAATGTGACTAGTTAAAACAGTTTGGGTAATAAGAGATGCACAAAACAAAGATAGAATTTGATTGTAAAGCCATCTGGGTTACAGGAATTCCATGGAGTTGGGAAAAGACTCAGAGGAGTTACACAGAGTTTCGCTTGGGGGCAGAGTGCCACCTGCCCTACTCACCCTGGCGATTAATATGCCTGATCTCAGAAGCAATAAGCAGGGTGGGACCTGCTTAGCAATTCCGAGCTCAGGTGCATTCAGGCCAGGGTGTATTTCGGCCCCTACACAGCAAAAGCAGCAGTTTCAGGCCTTGTGTGCTGACATAGCCCACCACCCTGGAGCCTGCTCGTCTCAAACACACCTACACACTTCTCCCTTCAAAAACTGCTCTCCTTCACAAACTTGCTACGGGGGACCAAACACACCCCATGTCTTGCACCAGCCTTGCAATTGCCTCCTCTTCAGCCTCAGACCTCCCTTTCTTTAGGGCCCTAGAAGCAGCAAACCAGCTCACCACCAGCATGCTTATGCTCCCCCGGTCTCCAGCTCTCCCTGCTGACCCCCATAACACCACTTCCTTCCCCAGGGACTTTGGGGAGACAGGTTCTTTTCAAATGGAGCTCTGATGGCAAGTTTCCTTTTTTCTCAGCACAGACCCCCCTCATTCACAAATCCTGTCTATGAAGAAGAAGAAAAAGAGAAATGAGGACTTACCTGGGTCCAGATGGGTCCCCGTTGCAAGTGGCCTGGCTCTCTGCCTCCCTCTGTCCCCTGCTTCCGGACAGAGGACAGTGAAAGGAGGGAGGCCTGGATCTGCAGCTGGTGCAGCCCCTCAGCAGCAGTTGAGCAGCCATGCCCAGTTGCGACCAACATGTTCTTGCAGCTGAGTGTGCAATGCAGCCCAGTTATGTGCTGTGTGGCCCATAACTTGGCTGCCAGGGCTAGCAGAGTTTTCTGAACTCCAAGCTCCAAGCAGAGCCCAGAGTGCCAAAAACTCTTCTAATTCCACTGGTGGAGCTTTATGGGTCATAGTTTAACTTTCAGAGGAGCAAAATCAATAGCTGTATCATATTCCTTATGAATGGGAGCTAGATATTGTGCAATTGATTTAGGAAGGAGTAGGGATTGATTCAGGTGTGTATAAATTAGTATAACACTTGGTAAATTCATACAAAATGTCAACTTCTTTAAAGAATTCGATTTTGATGTGTACTTTTTTCTATTTTAAGATAGTTGGCTAAGAGTTTACCTGCCTTATTTTGGCTCCCATAATATATAGCACAAGACCTGAGTAAAGAAGAAGTGGAATTTTCTGTAAAAAGCTTATAAAATTTCAATTTAGCTTTGACTAAATCATTAAGACAAACATACGATTTGGAAGTGGAGTATAAATGTTCTAGTTTTTTAAATATTATTTAAAACAGTAGCTGTTTCTTGACAATGCAGTTTCCTTTTCCTTGAAACATAAGCAATAATATAGTCTTGTACCAAAGCTCTAAATGAATAATAAATAAGTTGAACATAAATACTAGGTGTATCATTAAGAGTAAAAAATGCCTTTACGATGACCAAAACACCTTAAGTAAATAAGAGATCCAATAAAGGAAAACTATCAAACTGCCAGCATCAGAAACAGGGAGAAGATCCACAGCCAGCGAATAGAACACAATAAGATATCAACATCAAACCAATATCTGAATTCAAAAGATTTTCAGATAATGATTTGGAAGTAAATAAATGATCTATTCTGTATTGAGAAAACAGTATGGACGAGAAGAAGGTATATTCCCTCAGGAAGGATTACAGACCATCTAAACATCCGCCAGTGATCTTTGCTTTATAGCTGAAGTAAACTGTTTGTGTTTAAGGGAAGGGACAAATGGTACCATAGAGTTACAATCAATGAAAGGGTCCATAACAAAACTGTAAGCTCCACCAGAAATTAAATCATTATCTGAAATAAAAAATATATGTGGGGAAATATCAAGCCATATACATTAAAAATAGAAAAATGGATGTTATTAATAAGTAGTAATTCATCTTCCCTCCTGCTCAGATTCCTGAGAAAAAACGTAATATTATGAAATATTTTATAAAGAATAGTAATACTATTTGTGGAGAAGGGAAAACCTTTTCCATCCAACTACATGGCAGTTGCTTCTCCTCTGACTCAATAAAATGAGTTTACTGTAAAAGAACGACATTAGCTTTTACCATTAATAAATGCAATAAAAACTCTTTGTCTTTTAATAGGAGAACCAAACCCCCTAACATTGAAAGAAAGCATCTGTAAGGACATTGACAAGAAATCATTACAATTGTAAAATGTATACAAGCACCAAAGGAACAAACAAAACATACTTAATGACAAAGAAATATTTCTCGGTGGTAAAACAACAGGAAGAGTAAAACACCCTTGGGGTCCAGGGCAGACAGTAATGGGGAATGGACCAACAATAGGAAAATGGACGACATCAGCAGAGCCTACGGAGATATAAAGAAATTATATTAATGTATGACTACTTCAGTATAAAAACATATAACAACCTATAAATATTATTTTTATTATCCAGACACATATTACTATTAAAATAATGGAACTGCTATAAAATTTAATAACAAACTAGTTCAGGAGGAGGAAAGTCTCTATTTATCCGTATTTTGGTTCCTGCAGGATTCTCAAAATTTCTGTAGTAATTCGGGATCTTCATAAGCTGTAGTTTTAGGTTTCTAAGTTAATTTAAACAGACATGGATGAAAGAGGTCAAATCTAGCCTTTGAAGAATGCAAAGCTGAGTGTATGGCTAGGAATTTCTGTTGTTGATCAACAGTAAAATTAGTGAGGGCCTGTGGAGAAGACTAGGAAAAACAAACTTCACTCTTAGCAGCTCTGATGACTTTAGGAAGATCAGTATATTTAAAAAAAGAATAATGTCACCTCTAGGCTTTGAGAAAAAATACATAGAGCAGAATACCCCAATCTATGAGCTTGTTAAATATTTAATTAAGTAGATTACGGCATGTCGAGAATCTTCAGCAAACATGTCTAAAAAAACGGTAATGGGGTCAGATCCTTTCAAACCCTCTGCCAGGCCATAGATGCGCAAATAGTAGATCTCCAACGCTACATTCTACCTCTATGACTCTGTTATTAATTAAGGGCCATTTATTATCAAGTCTCTCAAGCTCTCAATTGGTTGCCTCCATGCAAGGCTTGGGAGCTCTGATTTCTTCCAGAATAAGCTCCATGGAGATTGAAGAAGAATATTTCACTGGGGACGATGGATCTTTATTCACTCTCCTATCAGTAGAAATGTTAAAAGGTGCAATATGTTTCACTCCCAGGTTGGAGAATACCATATTGTAAGAGGATGATTCAAAACATTTGAATCCTGTGGAATATGTAAGATATTCTCCATATTAGACACAGTATGTGATGATGCAGAGGACTCAAAGAATGTTGATGTCAAAATATGTGACGTATGCACATTCTTCAAAAAAGCTTTGTAATTTTGAATGCTTTGAACCCTTGGTTTTTCCCAGAGGAGAAGAAGCAGAGGTGAAGAAAAGATTTAATGAGAGAGAAATAGTGGCTTGCTCTAAGCTTGATAAAACTCTGCAATAATTAACAAATGTACTCATAAAGTGGTGTCATTCATTTAAGAAAAGTGGAAAAATCATAGATAGAGAAACGTGAACATGTTTTTTTGTCTGAATTCCGCTTGTGTGGCTCAATGCATCAAGCATCGTAGCTGTGAAGCCTCACACCAAGGGGCACCCATTCTATGCATGTATTGCTGATCTCCTTTGCAGTGCTGTAATGCTGTCTGTATTTGACCAGCAAATCCATCTTGACCACTGACTCCATTTTGTGCTTAGCTTCAGTTGCCGCCACATCTGTGGTGCAGGGTTTTTTCCACACTGAGCTTTTTCTCTACACAGAACGTGTTTGTGCTCTTCTTCCTAGCACAGGGTTACACCGTGATGGAACAAAACATCGGGTGGGTGGAAGGTAGACATGATAAGAGAGCCTCAGCCTGGGAATGTTTTCATAAACGAAAAGTACAGCTCCTCTGTCTCTGGAATGCGCATCAGGGCAGGGCCTGTTCCTTTTCATGTCTTCGACGCAAACCGAGTACAGCCAGTGTTTGAATTTCATGACCTACTCAAAGGGAGGGGGAGATTGCCAGAATCTTCCTCTTGGGTTTGTTTAAGGTATATAAGCCGGGGAAGCTTTGCACTGAGGTAGAAGGAGCTCACCTGAACCTGGGTGCACAGTTCAGGAAAACATCCCATGTTGGGAAAACCTCCTACCTCAGCCGTCCAGGGTTCTTCTGCTTGATGATGCTAGCAAGGATGAAGCTTTCATCCTCCATGGTGATGCATTGTTATTCTTAATTATCCAGCTTGGCTGTGCATATATATATCTATATATATTTATATATATATAAATATATATAGATATATATATATATGTATATTCATTGTTGATGTATTGCACATTTTCTGTCTGTTATTGTTTAACTGCTGTGAGTATTTTGGCATTTACACATGTTTTACTGCATCCAAGTTAAATGCTCATTTTTATATTTTCGTGTGCTTTTATTTGGTATCTGGGAAGGGCCTTAATACATTTATTACTCAAACTAAGTGTGCTGCATTCCTTGGCACGTTTCCTCTCAGTTTGAAGCAAAGTAGAATAAATCCGACACTCAAGCACTTATGAAGTTTGAAGGAGAGTGTCTCTCTTTGACTGCTTGGCATAGACAGGTGAGCGAGGTCCATGGATCATAACACCAATTAACAGTCCATGTTTTAGGATAAAAGTACACATGCTTGGACACTATTTGGCAGTTCAGAGAGTCATAAATACAGTATATCAAAACCGAAAAAAGGGATGAGACCACCATAAAAAGATAATCTTTCTTACAAGTTGTATTTGCAAGTATTCCCGACTGCCAGATTCCACCTTACCAGATTCGTAGGCAATGTAATATACATTGCATCTTACACGGTATAACTATGCCTTCGGTATACATTCACAGTGTCTACAATAAGCTTGCTGTCAACATTTCAAGTTATAAGTATCTTACTAGCCAAGACGTGCAAGTGTTTGAACTGTGTACCTGCCTTTAATTAGCTCTGGAAAAACTGCATTCTCATAGATAGTTTTAAAATGCCTTGTTCTATTCGAGTGACCACCCGATCCAATCTATTTCCACTTTCATGTCAGAGAGATGCTGTTTGATAGCAATTTTAGGCCTAGAGGGTATTTCTAGCTTTGCATGTTCACCCCTATCCAGACAGTGATCTGTGCAGTTTTGCTGCACATTGTACTGACCAGTTGTGGGCCTCTCCTGAGCTTACTGGCACTCAAGATGTGTTTCGAGAGCAATCAATTAAAAACGTCTGAGAAACATCATTAGTTTCTACTGGGCAACTCTTTCACTTATTCTTTTTTAGAGGTATAGGGTCTAGTCCTATATTTACACCATATAAGCCATGTCTGCCAAATATTGTTGACAGAACTTGACCAGTCTGTAGGGAGCAAGTTTTACTATGTTCCCTTTGTAGCCTTTTGACAACCTTTTCTGCAGCTTCAGCTTTCAAAATGGATTTTTGGATATGCTGTTTTCAGCTTAAAGTGCTGATCATATATATTACTATTTAAGGTCACACCTTAATGTCCTTTGGGCATTTATTCAGCAGCTTAAACTTATTTATGTGCTCATACCATTGATGCTTACATAGACCTAGCAATTTTAATTTGAAGATATTTATCTTCACATCAGTTTCTTTGCAGCAGGCCTCTTTGCAGCAGGTATTGTAGTACCTTTAGTGTGCAAGCAAGTAGGAGAGAGCATTCTCATGATGCAGAAAATACACAGCAGCATCATTGTAGGAAAGTCCTCCCTTTTGCCCCGGTCACCTCCAAACGTTTTGGACAGATACTGGTGGTGACTAACTCTTGGCTGTGCTCTGGGAACTGCTTTCCAGTCTTAGGGCCAGTGCTCTGTGTAAAGTGGATATGCAAATTAGGCTAATTATAATTGGCAGTATCAACCCACCTATAAGTCCCTTGTATATGGTAGGGCATGTAGGTTTAGGGCCCCCAGAATGGGTAGTGCATCCATAGGTGCACTGCTGAGGTGGCCAGTGTCATTTTAAAGGCCTGCCTCGATGGCTGCTTTTAAACTAAAGTTATAGGCAAATTCGACTTTGGAATTAAAAGTAATTCCAAAGCCTTAAACTACCTTATTTTTACATATAAATCACCACAAAGGTGTAGCCTATGTGCCCCTAGGGTTGGGTGCCATGTAACTATAAGTAGGGACCTTATACAAATTGTAGTATAAGCCATGGTGAGATAAAATAGCCAAATTCATTTTTTCTTCACTGTAGTGAATGACCTCCATAGGCCAACACGGGGAGACTTTATTTTAATTAACAAAGTCCCTATAAGAGACTGATACCTTGAGTTTGGTATCAAATTAATTGCTATAATAAATCACACTACTTGCCATTGTTTGATTTAATATAGCTAGTTCAGGTAAAGAGTTTTAAAACTCTACCTGAAAGTTGCCAACTTCAACTCTGCAGTGCCCTTCTCTGATTGGTCAGCCTCTGGCAGCCTGGCCAGGCTGCCTTGATGAGGTGTGAAGTCGCCTGGGCTGAACACATGGATGTGCCTGGGGAAGGAGATCTGCTTCGTCAGATGGCGAAACAGGATGGGGGGAGAACAGCCAAACTGGTCTTGAAAGGCATGGAAGGACATTTGGAGCATCTCAAGACCTCCGCCATTTCCTGCAACCCCAGAGTGGACTCCCTGTAAGCTACAGGTACAAAGGAGCTGCCCAGAGTCCCCTGCATCAAGTCCTGCAAGAAGAGCCCAGCTGACTAGAGTCCAGTGGCCATTTGAAGATTCTGACCAGGTGTATTCTGGGAATTGCAGTCCCAACTTCCAAGGAGCAACTTAGAGCTTTAGGAACCTTGGATCAAGTTGTGGATACTTCAAGGACCCAAAAAGGACCTCTGGAAGAAAATCCAGAACTTTGGAGACATTTGGAGCAACTGTTGTACACAGCTCCATAAGGTGAAGAGGTGCATTGTGGGAGTTGTAGTCCCAGACCCCAAGAGGCAAACCAGAGCCTCTGAACCCTTGGCTGGTGCTGAGAGCCACTTTCCTGTATCAAGAAATGCTTCTGAAAGTAAGTGTAACAGTGTTACATTGTGGTTGGCATGAACTCTGGACTTTGTCCCTGCCCAGTGTGACCTTTTTTAAACCTTTGAGTGCAATTTGCTTCTCAGTGCTATAATTACTTTTAATCTTTAAAAATTAATATCTCTGGTTCCCTATATTGGATTTTTGTCAATTTAGTGTCATTTAAAAAATAGAAATATAATATATTTTTATAAATTGGTGTTGGATTGTTATTGTTGCTCACTGCTTTGTGATTTTTAAATGCTTTACATACCTGTCTCTTAAGTTAAGCCTTGACGCTCATTGCCAAGCTACCAAGGGATGAGCTGGGTTTAATATTTTGAGACCTAACTAGACCTTAATAGGGATTAGTGGCCTATTGCTAAGTGTAGGTACTTACATGCCCCTACCAGTAATCCACTTTCCAACAAACTTGTATTCTAAGAACATCTTACACGCAAATAATATGTTCTAACAAATATTCTTCTATGAACGTCTTTGTTGTCGGACTTGTCTTTGACATTTTCCCATTCGGCCTATCCGCATCTGAAACCATTAGAGAGAGCACTGGTTTGATGCTGTTTTGTCTTGATGATCCATTTTATATTTGGCTATTCCTAACCCATTTTTAGACCATCGGTTTGCTGGCAAAAATGGTCTCTTCAGCAGTTTTTATTTGCAGGGGCCTTGTTACATTCAGGATATTTGAAGTATAGCTAGAACAGTACAGCCTTTTATCTATTTAGGAGTAATTCCAACCCATTTCAAAGGGAGTTATTAAATGGAACTTAACCGCACATCTTAAGTAGTATGCACGTCCAACTCATCTTCATCTGTTGATGGACTTAATATAGCAATTGTCAGTTCTTTTTCAATTCTTTGAACCTGTGCATAGAATTTGTTACTTCAGTCAAGACCAGCATAATGATTGCATGTTGGAAACAGGTTGCAGATGAGTCACTTGAGCCTTTTTTTCAGAATTACTCATAGAAAAACTCTCAATTATGAATTGTCCCTCTTGCCTTCATCACAATATAGACTAAGCTACTCATTTTTTAAGGTGGCTCCACTGAAAGCATCTGCATATAAACTTAAGTTTATGTTGGCAACATTATTTAGAGGTCACCAGGTAAGGATTCGATTTGCTCATTTTCTCACATGCTAATATAACATATTGGATTTGTTCTCCAAGTCTGCAAAGCAATGGTCTGCATCAACAGGACAACAAACTTCATATCAAGCACATTGGAAAAATGTAAGATGAGGACTTTGTAATATAAAGGTAAAATTTGATAATTTTCAATCAATGGCCAGTGGTAGAGTTCTACTCAAGAATTAATTGTCTGTTATACATATGTTTTATTAAATGTTGAGCCAGTTTCCCAAAGCCTCCCTCAAAAATTGCTCTTGATCAAATCATAGCTTTAGTTGAGTGTCTCCCATCATTTCTTGATAGTGTGCAATTCTTTTTGAATTCCAATCAACTGTACCCTTTGATTTCTCCATTTGAAATGGTCAGTTTGTACCTCCTTTCAATCCCTGTTACTTCTAAACAGTTATAGACCCTCAGCATGTGCTATTTATGACCTGAAATATTCAGCTGGTATGATCAAATTGTGGTGTCACCCCCAAAAACGACAAGTGGACTGGAGCAACTATTTTGGAATCACTGGGTAGGCTTGTGGTTTGTGTGGGCACCCTTTACGGTGAGAGGAGTCAAGTCTGGCAGTCCTGCCTCAGGGGCGAAAACCACCATGGTTACAAAGGGTCATCAGCTAAAGGTGAGGGCTCCGGTCGAAAGCCGATCTAAACCACAGCTAGATGAATCGAGATCTGCAAAGCCCACTACCCAGCAAAAGACCGTGGGCCCTATAATAGGCTACTTCAACCAGCTAAGAATCATAGCCAATATAACCGGATTTTTGGTTCAGGGTCTGGCGATAAAAACTCTGGCATTGGAACATACCTGAAGTCAGTGGTGGATGAACCTCGGAGACAATCCAGGTCAGGATAATCCCATCGGCCGGGAGCAGGGAGCTCTTGTGAACGCCTCAGAGAGGAAGTGTCGGCATCAGTTGAACCTGCCCTTGTGCTGTGGCTAGGTGTTCCCCAGCATCTGTGGAGCCAGTCTGTGCAGTGGCCTCGACAGGAGCAGCATCGCCTTCGGGAGAAGAGAAAACTGGAGGAAGAACATGCCACATCTCGCCAAGCGACATAGAACAGACAACTGGAGATGAGTCTAAGATAGCATCAGCTGCACTACAGGGGTCTGCAGGTGAAGACAAACCCAGTAATAATGCTGATCTAACCCCTGTAGCGGGAGCAGCTAGTGGGATATCTTCAACCAGCTCAAACCCGGCAGAGCCATTGCATATGGCAGTTGCAGGTATCAGAGACTTGGCAGAAAATAAAAACACACACAGAGGATATGGTTGATGATTTTTTCTCACTGTCTGATCAGTCTGAATGGTCGGATGATGAATCTGATGTCAGTCATAACAAGAGGATCTCGGGGGGGGTTGACAAGTGGTATAAGTAGTCTTGGTAGCACTAATGGGAGACATTAGTCAGTACCATTGCCCGACTGGCCACATCAGATACTGCTAAAAAGAAGGGAACACAGCTGCAGGGGGGAAGCGCTGGGGCCAAATCAGCTATTAAAAGCTGAGAACAGTTGTGGAACTATTCGGTGTTGCCCTGTTTGGAGGGCTCTACCTCTGGAGAGAAGAATTTAACTTAGGAACACCATGACGCTGTTCCTTTGGTAGCAATTTACCAGAGCATAATTGCTCATTGGGAAGAGGTCCAGGCAGACAGTCATAAGACCAAAACTGCACCGGAAATTGCAAGATGCCATCCAGCGGGTGGCCAAAACCTGTTTTGAGTTCTCGGACAGGCTGGGAGAGCTAGAAACGAGAACTGTGTCATTGGAGTCTGAGACACTAGCACTTAAAGTGACCACTGGTCTGTTGGAGACCCGGGTGTCGGATGCCCAGTGGAAGCTTGAGGACTTTGAGAACAGATTAAGGCAGAATAATCTAAGAGTACTGGACATGTAAATATATCATTAGGCTTTTTAATGGGGCTTTCTCTGAACTTTTGAAGTGGAATTGGGCAGCAGAGGTCCAGCGCGCTCACACATATCCCTTTCAAATTAAAGAAACAGGGGTGTCAGGAAAGCGATAAGCCAAGGGTAGTGCTGGCATTTTTGGGGAATTTTTTGCAGCGACAAGCAGTTTATGATCTGGCCCATCCAGATCAGAAGCAATCTTGCGAAAGCTGTACCTTTTTTGACAGACCGGACTTTTGACCCATAACTGTTGTAGGAAGGTGGTGTCTCAGGCATGCTTTGTTGGAGGTTCGGAGGGGTAAGGGGAGGATGGTTATGGGGTATTAGGTGGGAGGGGTGAGGGCTATACACATGGTATGGGAGGTGATTCTTTTGGGGATAAGCAGGAATTCAGTGACAACAGAGAGCCTAGACAGCCAGTGAGTGATCTCAACTTGGTATATGCCATAGCATATACCTTGGGATGTGCAATCCAGATGGATAACATAGGTGACAATGACACAGGCTAGCATTCATGTTTGTACAATCAACGCATGTGGCTTGAATGGCGGGGGTATGTGGGGTAGAATGGCATTGGGGCTTAAGAATATGAAGCCCAACATTATCTGTTTACAAGAGACCCATGTTCCATGGGAGAAAAGGAGGTCACTTGAAGAGTTGGAGTGTTCACTGTTAGGTTGCACGATGCAAGGGAGTACAACCAGGGAAGTAGTCATAATGTCTAATAACTTTATAGGGGCACCAATTAAGGTAAAATCTTATAACGTGGGGAGATGGGTCATAATGGACCTCTGCATTGGTGCACAGAGGATTACACTCTGTTTAACATATGGTCCTAATACTAGACCAACCAGCAGTCTTTCACAAACTTAATCTGGAATTGGTGATGTGGCCTGCCCCCCTGTGTTGGGATCTTAATCTTCATATTGAAGCAGAAGGGAAGCACGGGGTGGGGGAGGATGGGTTCCAGGTACATGGGTAGGAAACCACTAGTCTATTGGGCCTTTCAGCAACTAATCAAAAATCATGGGTTAATCGATGTGTGGGAGAGCTCCTAAGAAGACGGATCCAGGGTTTACATTCTTTTTTAAACCCCCATAATAAGGTGATATGGCTAGATTAGTTTTTCGTCTCTGCATCTCTTGCGGGACAAAAAGGGATTCAACAGTTCCCTAAGGTGCTCTCGGACCATAATCCCCTAGTATTGGAATGTGCAGTATTCAGATTCAAAAGACAGCGCAGAATCTGGACATTCAACAGGAAACTCCTGCTTAAAGAGGATCATGTCATGCACATATGTAAATGGCTAAAACTGAGTCCTCAAGTTCAATCAGGGTAAGCAGCTCCTAAAATGGTATGGTACTCTCTAAAAGCAGGAGTAAGAGGCGAGACCCTGAGCTTTGGTCTAAATAAGCAACAGCAAACACATCTTCACATGCAAAAGTTGTCTGAGGCCCTCCTTAAAAATGAGGTTGAATTAGCTAAATTAATCAAGCAGGATCGTGGTGGGATCATGCAGAAAATCTTGGTAATCAAGGCAAAAATCAATGGTCAGTATAGCAAGGCAATAGTGGCTAAATATCGAAGTCATAAGGCTGATTGCTATGAATACGGAGAGAGAGGCTGTAGGCTACTGGCACATCGTATTAGGCAGAGGGGGGCAGAAAGTGGAATAGTGGTCATAGAGGATAAATGAGGGCAGACAGCACAACAGAGATTCTTGAAGTATTCAGTAACCATTACACAGAACTGCATGTGGAAGATATCTCCCCACAGTGTTGTCTCAAGTAGTTATAGTCAATTAACAGAGCCAGGTGAATGGTAAGGACAGGGCCCTTCTCGAACAACCAATTGATTGGCTGTGGGGAATAGGCTACGAGGAAAATATCATTGGTTTCCCGGGAGCGAATGCATAAATGTTAACCCTCCAAAATACCAGGAGTAGCGGAAGTGACATCACACACCATTTAATCTTTACTTTCACTCACACATGCATGCTTACCCATACACAGACATTCAACTGCTAGGGAGGGTCAAATTCCAGCTAATTGTAATCCATTCTTTATTACACTAATAATGAATAATAAAACATTATTCACTGTTAGTGTAACAAAAAATTGACAGGAAGAAGGTAAGTGGTGTCCCAGCTGGCATCCATCATTACATGCTGCCCTTGTGTTCCTGACACCTATTTTGCCACCTCTGATGCCAAGGGTCAGAAAGGCAGTGCCAGGGTCCTCAAGGGGCAGGCCAGGGATTGCAGCAAGGCCCCCTGGCATCCCTTAAATGATGCCCATGAGAGAATATTCATGAGTGTTGTGTCTGTGCTACTACAATGCATCCATAGAGTAGTTTTTAAATATCCTCTGTACCGCATAAAACACTGAACCCCAGGTAAGTTACTGATCTGTTATTTTCTTTAAAAAAAACGTTCATTGATTACTCTTTGATATCCTGGGATCTGTATTTGGTGTTGCAGGATTTTGCATTATTTTAGTGTGACAGGACTTACAGTGTTTTCCATTTGAACCCCAAGACACAGTGGAAGTAAAGTTTCTTATCTAGATGGCAATTTATTTAGTGGCTGTTTCCTTAGCTAGGGGAATTAGGGAGTTATGGTTGTCATTCAGCCAAATCTTCAATATATATATGCAGACCAATCCTCAATATGTACCTAAGGTTCCTTCTCAATGTAATCATTCAGATGATCTGTTTTTGCTGCTGTTTGTTCCTTCAGCAGTGTCTGTGTCTTGCAAAGTGACCTCTTCTTGGGTAGTCACCCTCTATTTTTAATTTCATTTTGAGAATCACCTGCTGGTAATTTTGACCTTTCTGGGACATTGCTATCCAGTGCATAGTGTGTGTGCTTGGACCCCTAAAACTAAGTTGCAATTGGCTGAAAACTCCAATTGACATTTTTAATTTTACTAGAAGGCCATTGTTTATGGTGTCAAAACTATATCTATAGCATGTAAATTTAAATGCCCTATGCAAACTGAAGCACTGCATTGTTCCATCCAGTTTATGACCCTGAAAACATGACACAGGCTTCCACTGAGGCCTAATTCCCTGCCACCTACCAGCTCTCATGGTTGCAGATAACCATCAACAAATTAGCACTTTACAGGCCTAAAAGCTCACTTCCAAAATTACCTTATTGCCCATAAGGAAGTATGCAGAATAAATCACTTTTTCTGCATTATCCAGAAGGAAGCGTGTTCTAATTAGGAAATATAGCTTCCAGAAAAGGTATATTTACTTGCCTGAGCCACTGTTGGCTAATAAGCTTTAGTTTACAGCTCCTAGTCATCCCTGCCCTGGCTCTAATGAGTTGTGAAATAAATTCCAGGAACTGCACAATAGACCACTTTGATTGACAAGTCGACCTGAATAGCGGAGATGACGCATCTGAGTTTAGCAGAATTTTTAGTATGGGTACTGCTGCCTCTCCTCATGGCCCAACAGTGTAACACTCTGCAGAGAGGCCTGTCTGAGGCAGCACATATAAAACTGTTACACAATTTGAAATGAATCAAACAGGCCCAGATGACAATTCTTGTGAATCCACTGTCTGGTTACCGAAGGACCTTTGTGAGAAATTGGGTTGTTGATTGAGTGGGGTGTTAACCCTGCTCAAGAAACAGCCACAGTCCTTGTCAGGGTGAACCACAAAAGTTACTAAATTAACATGTGCTAAATGCTGTGGTAGCTTGGCACAAAGCAGTCATGCTTAAGTTAGAATCAATGTATAAACTATTGAAACAGCACTGAAACAGTAATACAGTAAACGCACAACACATGAAAAATACCACACACCAATTTACAAAAATAGAGTACATTTAAATAAAGAATTCAACACAAAACCAACAAAAATCCAATCAGTAGAACCAGGGTTATGATTTTTTTAAAGTTTAAAGTAAAAATGAACATGTAAAAGATCAAAGCACTAACCGTGGACATCTTGTCCTGCAAGACCGGGTCAAAGACAAAAAATATGGCTGCCTACAGTGAAGCAAGAGTCAGATACAAAAAGTGGATCAGGCCCTGTTGGTGCTTACCTTCGGACTTTGAAGAAATGTCAGCAAAAAGTCTCTGAGAAGAAAGAAGTTCAGCGAAGCAAAGTTAAAGGCGATGTCCAAGGAGGAGACATTGTTGTCAAGGAGCGATGAAGTCATGGTCAAGATTTCGATGTTTGGATTTAGGGCCTCATTATGAGTTTGGCGGTCGGATGAGCCGACCACCAAAACGCTGCAGTCATGCTGGTGGTACACTGTTCCCGCAAGGCTGCCCGACATTGTATTATGATGCTATGGTATTGATCTACAGTATTGGTCTCAGCTTCCTTTAGGGAGCCGATGTTACATGTTGATGGAGTGCCAGCAGTGTCTGTTGCAGAAGATTTGTGCATTGTTGTGAGGTGGCTGTAGAGCCACATAGCTGCAATCAAGTTCGCCCAACACATGTGGGAAGCAGGAAAAGAGGTAGAAATCCCTAGCTACTCTTTGCCTCCTGGCCAGTATATGGGACATTTGTATGCGCCACAACAGCTATGTATTGTGAAGGCAGATGGCAGCAGGAGAATTTGGCAACATGTGGCTACTGTGTAAGTGCCAAGCACCACACAAGTATGATATGTATAATTGTGTTTGTACATGTGTGCAACTGTTAAACAACACTAATCCTCATGCCACATACATGCCCCTGACAGACACAGTATGTACCATTTCATACAGCATGTACTGTGCAGATGCATGAGGGACGTTTAGAAATATTACTCTATTTCCTTCCTCAGGTGATATTGCATATGCACTCTCTCCTTATCTCCTCACACCATACAGACGTGCAACGACTGTACCTCAGCAAAGGCACAATAGGACACACAGATGTGCACAAGTAATCATTAAGTGCGGTTTTTGGCTCCTGAAGTCAAGATGCAGATGTCTCGACAGTTAGGGGGGGCTGCTGTACTCCCCTCAAGTTTTGTGCAAGGTCATAGTAGCCTGCTGTGTTTTGCTCAACATAGCATTAAATCATGGCTGAAACAAACCTCTGAACCCTCAGCTAGGTCTGAATCTGGGAAACTGGGCCATTGTACAAAACAGAGGGCAGGGTATGCAGGTGATTGACCAGCTGACTGACACTTTTTCCACCTGAGCAACATCTTATGTCATGGCCTTCATGTGGCTTGCAGCATGTTGTCAATGAGGATTGGTGGACTTTTAACACTGTCCTCATATGGCATCCCGAGACTACTTTGTCAGCCATATATGATATCTGTACTCAAAAGCCATTGCCAAGAGTCAAAAGATTGGCCATGCATTACGTCATGTACACATGTCAGGGATTAGCGTGGACAACGTCTCTTGGGGCTTCATTGACTCAAGGGATCAAATGTCTGCAAGTGTAAGACCTCCCTGGACAAAGTCACAAGAGGTGTCTGCTTCACTAAGGGCCTCGGCCATTGGGGTGAATTTGCCACATCAGAGAGTGAGCAGCTGTAACCAAAGGGATAATACCTGCTATGAGATTTCATTGTAGTGATCCTGCCACAAGTGCGGTGAAAAACCTACAATTGTGTGGCCTCTGCCCATTGGGCAGAGGCTTCTTGCGAACCAGGCACTTTGTATGTATGTGTGTGGTAAATCATATAGTTATCATGTTCATAGGTCTGACATAGGTACACCATGGAACAAGTGTACCAGTGTTGAGACATGGATAGTCCATGCTCATAGCTGACATTTCTGACACAGCACATGGGATGCACTACACCAGCCCTGTGGTGAATTATGGAGAATGGGCATTTTCTCCCTGTTTCTCCATGGAAGGACTGAGACTACAAGACCCAGAATACATTATGATCATCTGGCCTAGATCAGCACATATGAATGAACCAGGTAAAGTTTGCAGGGCTCCATGATCACAAATGGTATGTCTTCCTCCTGAATCAGACTAACACCTAATGGTCACATTCAAAATGTGTGGCCATTTTGTATTGTGTGTAATGGAGAGTGCATTACACATGCAGGTCTCATCTTACCCATTTGTAGGAAAGTACCCTCTTTTTGACATTTTACCCCCAATATCTGCCTGATGTCAGTGTGTTTTTGACTGTGTCACTGGGATCCTGCTAGTCAGGACCCCAGTGCTTATGGTTTATGGCCTGCGTGTCAGTGTGTTTCACTGTTTTCTAAATTGTCACTGGAGTCCTGCTAATCAGGACCCCAGTGCTCATGCTCTCTCTGTTTCCAAATTTGTCCTTGCATACTGCTAACTCAGTATTTCACTCCAAATTGGCATACAGGTCCCCCCTTATAAATCCCTAGTAAATTGTACCTAGGTACCCAGGGCATTGGGGTTCCACGGGATCCCTATGGGCTGCAGCATTTCTTTTTCCACCCATAGGAAGCCCATGCAAAGACTTCTACACGACTGCCATTGCAGCATGTGTGAAATAGTGTATGCACTATTTCACAAGCCATTTTCACTGCACAAGGTCACTTATAAGTCACCTATATATCAGGTCTTCTAACCCTGAAGGCTAGGTGCAAAGTACCTGTGTAGGAGGGCACCCCTGCACTAGCAGAGGTGCCCCCACATCGCCTAGGCCCATTTTCCTGGACTTCATGAGTGTGGGGACGTCATTTTATACGTGCACTGGACATAGGTCAATACCTGTGTCCAGCTGCACCATGGTAACCCAGAATATGGTCATGCAAGGTGTCTAACAAGTAGGAATTGTACCTCAATACTGAATCCAGTATTGGTTGCACAATCCCATGCACTTTGAGGGCTCCACAGTGGACCCCCAGTATTGCCATACCAGCCTTCTGAGGTTTTCCATGCAGCCCCCGCTGCTGCCACCTCACAGACAGGCTTCTGCCCTCCTGGGGCTTGAGCAGCTCAATCTCAGGAAGGCAGAACAAAGCATTTCCTTTGGGAGAGGGGTATTACACCCTTTCTCTTTGGAAATAGGTGTTACAAGCATAAAAGGGGTAGCCTCCCAGAGCCTCCGGAAATGCTGTGAAGGGCACAGATGGTGCACTCCCTGCATAATCCAGTTGGCATCAGTTCAGGGACCACCAGTCCCTGCTCTGGCATGAAACTGGACAAAGGAAAGAAAAGTGACCACTCCACTGTCCATCACCACCCCAAGAGTGGTGCCCAGAGCTCCTCCAGAGTGTCCCTGGGTTTTGCCATTGTAGTAGCCACACGGAAGTGGTTGTTGATATTTATCCTTTATTTCAATAAGTAACAGCATGAACATCCAGCATAACTCCCAGCTACCTCCTAGACACAGCTTCCTCTCTCCAAGTCTGCTCCATTCTAAAGCCCCCACCTGGAACCTTCATCCCCATAGCATTCTTCCCTTCCTAACATTCTTTCCCACTAATGAACATGACCCTACACATCTTCCCCCTTATAAATCACAACAGATTATTCACAAAATGTATTTTAAAAAAATCAATTACATTCTTAACCATATAACGACTACACAAATTATGTGCAAAGATATTTCTAATAAGTATATACAACAGATACATGTATGTCTAACTGCGTTTAACTATACACAGCTTTCCTACACTCCATTCCCTACCATCTTCTAGCTTAACTACCGAATTTCTCACTGACACTACCTTCTGTGGCGTATAAAATGTGCCCTCACCCTTCCTTATAATTCCCACTTTCTTTACTGCAACCAGATCTCCAAACCTCACATCAGCATACTTAACTATTTTCCTTCTGTCACAACTCATTTTGTTCTTCCTCTGGAAAAACATAGCCCTCGCTTGCAATTTTGCTTGATCAACTCCTACCTGTTTCTTCTCGTTCAACCACCAAGGAGATTCTTTTGTACCCAATTCTCTTCCCTTAAGGGCAATGAAAGGTGACACACCTGTTACCGAATGGGGTGTTATTCTGTTACCAATTCAAACCATTCGCTAATGACAACTGTATGTTCTCCATCACAATTCTGTTCACCCTCTCCACCAGTCCATTCGCTTGGGGCCGAAACAGTGCCACTTTTTCATGTTTCACTTTCAATCCATTGAGAAATTCTGTCATAGCTGCAGAAACCAATTGCACGCCATCACCTGTAACTGATAACTGATCTCCACCGGTCAAATATGCACAACGCGCGCTTTTAAAACAACAGCGCGTGGTGAAAACATCTGATGTCTGCTGATCAATTATGCACAACACGGGCTTCTAAAACAACAGCGCATGGTAAAAACATCTGATCTCTACCGATCAATTATGCATGACGTGCGCTTCTAAAACAACAGCGCGTGGAGCAGTTCGATGCAGGCTCACGGCAGAGTAATCATGCGCACAAAACAAAGCGGGATTGGTAGTCGACAGCGCGTGGAGGTTGGTTTCATTCAAAACCTTCCACGCGCACATCGACAGTTGCTGTCATCAATTAAAGTAAATGTAGAGCTACTTGCCGCTTGTTCCTTGATATAATATTGACGATTCCAATCCAGGTCTCCACTGTAAATGTGGATTCTGCTTTTACTTGACCCGTCGTTCGGTTCTTCCATCAATAACCAGGGGTTGGGAGTTATGATGTAACACTCTGCCCCCTGCGTAGAGTATTCCTCATTGCCAAATTATGTAGTAGCCACACGGAAGTGGTTGCTGATATTTATCCTTTATTTCAATAAATAACAGCTTCGGTTTTGCCATCCTCCTAGACACAGCTTCCTCTCTCCATGTCTGCTCCATTCTAAAGCCACCACCTAGAACCTTCATCCCCATAGCATTCTTCCCTTCCTAACATTCTTTCACACAAGTGAACATGACCCTACAGCCATCTTGGGTTCCAAGGTGGTGGGGCACTCTGGGAGCATCTGAGTGGCCAGTGCCAGCTGGTGACGTCACAGACACCTCCTGATAGGTGCTTACCTGGTTAGGTGACCAATCCCCCTTTTATGTCTATTTAGGGTCTCTCCTCCGGGTGTTTCTGCAGATTCGAGTTACAAGACTCCAGCAGGAATCCTCTGCATTCTTCACTTCATCTTCTACTAATGGAACAACTGCTGATCGCTCCAGGAACTCTACAAATCTGCAACAAAGAAGCAAAGACGACTCCTGTGCGCACTGCCTGGTCTTCTGAGGGCTCTCTGAGTTGCTGATAGCCCCCTCTGTCTATCCCTGCTGGGTAGAGGCCACCAAGTCCCTCCTGGTCCTGTTCAGCACCATTTTCCGCTAACTGCGAGGTTTGCATGTGCCAAGGCTTGTTGGTGGAATCCAGCGACGCAAACCAGACTGCATTAATCCATCCAGCGTGGGACATTTTCTACACCAACCAAGAACCCACATCTGTCTTCTTTGGTACAATACTGACTTTGTCTTCTCACTGGTGGTTCTTCTTTTGCACCTTCATCTGTATTAGCAGGGGCTCCTGTTCTCCCTAGACTCTTCAGTGCTCCTTGGACTTGGTCCCCTTCTTCCACAGGTCTTCAGGTCCAGGAATCCATTGTTGGTGTCTTGCAGTCTCTTCTGGTTCTTGCATAATCTTCTATCACACTTTCTTGTGTGTTTCAGGAAACATACTGTGATTTACTCCTGTTTCCAGCGCTCTGGGGTGGGGTCCATAACTTCTCTTTGGTGTTTTCTTACACTCCCAGCGCTCCTCTACATACTAGACTTGCCTAAGTGGGAGACCGACTTTCACATTCGACTATTTTAGTACATGGTTTGTGTTCCCCCTAGGCCCATTGCAACCTATTGCGATTTTCACGATTTGCACTGTTTTCTTACTGTGTACTTACCTGTTTTTGGGTACTAGTGTATATATTGTGTATATTCCTTACCTCCTAAGGAAGTCTGGTCTCCAAAGTATTTTTGGCATTGTGTCATTAAAATAAAGTACCTTTATTTGTGTAACACCGAGTATTGTCTTTCATGTGTGTGGGTACCATGTGACTACATTGGTATTGCAAGAGCTTTGCATGTCTCCTAGTTCAGCCTTGGCTGACCTGGTATAAGGTGTAAGTACCTTTGGTACCCTCTACAAACCAGGCCAGCCTCCTACATACCCATGTCACTGTCTCCTGTCAAACCAACAGACACCTTGCGAAACATATGACATGAACTGGCTGCCACTATCTGTGCAGGTAATGTTAGTCTAACACATACTCTGCTTCAAAGGTACATCTCAGACTATTGCAGGTAACAAGACACAGTAGTCTGCAGGATACAGTGAATAAACTTTATTGGCTGTCTCTTACAAAGTACTCCAGGTACGCATTGTGAATGTGCGCCTGCTCTGTGCACCCCCCAAAGTACATCTGTAGTGCCGAAATGCCAGCAGATGCTTGTGCTGCCCATTTGTGCAAAACAGATGGTACCGGTGGAGATATGGTGCTTGTACTAGCACTAATCGATGTACACTCATTAGAAAAGGGGCATAACCCTGTGCTGATTATGGAAAAACTTTGGCCCTCCAGCCACGGCACAGATTAGATGCGGGTGCACAGGAAAGAAGCCGTTAGGAAGTGCATTGACAATGTGCCACATAAAAGGTAGCCCACTGTCAGTGCATACCCTGCTGGGACCCCCTCTGTAGGGGAGACAGGTGATCCTACAGACTACACAGACATACTTTTGCAGGTGGGTCTAGTCACCTACTGCACCTGCCAGCAAGGGCATCTCTAATTCCCCCTCAAATGTGAATGCGGGTTGACATCTTGCACAGTACTACTTGGAGCGGCTGCTGTGCTACAGCTCATTTGTCAACATGACTGGGCTGCACTCAGGGCAGTGTGAGTGTGTGGTGGCCCTGAGGGCAATGCATTCATTGTTAAGGGGCTCACTTTCCCACACTGCACTTTTTTTGAGCTCCATCATGGTGCAGACAGAGAAAGTGTGTCCCATGTTCAATCATGCCCCAGTCATCTATGTGGCTCCAGCATGCATCTGTTTCCCTGGGCCCACATAATACTGGGAATACCTAGCAGTCTGTATGTCGAGATCAGTATCACTGACTTTGTGGGTGCCTCGTCCACAGGTTCTTCAGCCATGTTGGGTGAGATAGGTTCAACAGTGCAGCAGAATGGCAGGGGATCCTGGTTGTAGGTGAGGCTGACTCTGAGTGAACATGAAATGGATGTCAGCCCCTCCATATATTGAAAGGGATTTGGAGTGCTGTTCTCTACTGATTGTGGATGAAATTCAAAAACACAGATCTGAGTCACAATGGGCCCCCCGCACTTGGATGTCTCATTGGGTAGATGGTGCCCCAACTGCAATAACTGAGGGGGTCTCTTCACTAGTGCGTAGGTCGTGGGCATGGCCAGACTGGCTAGGGGGGTTGGAGGGGTGGGGCCAGGTCTCATTACTGTGTTTTGGTACAGAACTGGCACTGCAGTATGTGCCCCCAGTTACAAAGCAGCAATCCGGCATGATCCACACACTAGCCTTTACTTTCTATGAGTTGGGGGCTGGTATTACAAACTTGCCAGTGCTGCTATGGGTTCCCATTCTTGCTCTTCACCACTGGCCCTTGGTGTACTTTGCACTATGGCCCTCATTATGACCTTGGCGGTAAATAGTGAATAGCACTGCGCTGACTGCCGCCAGCATACTGCCGCCAGCATATTGCAGCGGAGGCAGACGTCTGTCTGCCAGATTATGACACATACATACAAAACTGACAGAAAACAGCCACAACCACAAATCTGCCAGACCAGCTGAACGTGATAAACTGTCGGTACTACCACCCATATCATTACGCCACGAATACTACGCTCTCCAAATAATGACCCACGAATCACCACAGCAGACATTCAACGGCGGTAAACCATTGGCGGTGAACTCCGCCGCTGTGGAAATGGCCACACAAATACAAAAGAAGACAACATTGGCCAGTCCACAAAAACCCACAACTGACACAAATACACACACCCACCAAAAGCACTATAAAACACCCACCCACAATCCTTTGCAATCATGAGAAGACGGCTACACTTTGCAATGCCAATCCTAAAGAAAACTGCACACACATATCACAAATACCTATTCATCCGACATGCACCATACACCACACACCCCACCACTTTCCACATCACCCTCTGCACAAAGTACACACACCACAAAACACCCATGTCCCCACAAAGGCATCCCCGTTTCACCAATGAGTCAAAATGAAATGCCAAACCCTGCATGCCATATCCACTGCATGCACATCCCTTCCAGCCCTGCATGTACACCCCCCACCAATGCATGCTCAGCATGGAGAACTAACAATCCCACAATCCATCACCATATTCAAACAACGTTTGCAAGACAATAGCAATAACATTAGGGAAGCTAGTGATGCAGAATATGTCACAGACATGTAGTATACTACACCACTTACATCCCCACAGGTGCCCCAGCCAATCTCAGCGGCGAGGAGGTGCCACAGCTACCCAGTCCCCCACCATAAGATGCCCCCAGTGATGACAGCAACTCTGGAGCTCTGGATCTGGATGAAATCCCTGGCCCATCAGGGATCACTGGTTAGTCGACTACACCATCCCACACCCAGTCCACTACAGAGCCTCCCCCTTAGAATCCAACACCACAACAGCCACCCAACGTCCCCAGACCTCTGTCCCCAGAACACGTCAATCAGTAGCGTGCCCACCTGTACAGGGACCCGAGTCCACACCTCACAGGAAAGACAAGGAGGGTCCTAGGGTCAGTGGGAGTGGGCACACTGTTTAGGGGACAAAGGCACAGGGGGCCAGGGATGGTCGGAGGACAGCTGTGCGCCAGGTGGAGGACAGGCCCAGGGAACCGACTGCCCAGGAGGCACTCACTAATGTCCTGGGGGCTTACCAACAATCCCAGGACAAGATGGGCTAGGTGTTAAACATCATGCAGGAGAACCAGAGGCTGTAGGAGGAACACCACCAGGAGATCAAGCAAGAATTGCAGACCTTGAATACCATCATGGTCTCCATTGCAGGATTGCTGGGTGACATGGCCAACATCATGAGGGAGTACACAGCACACCAGCAGGCCCCTTCCACTATCCAGTTTACTGATCAGCCCTCCACATCTGCTGCAGCTAGTGGACAGGAGGCCCTGCCACAGGACCCACAGGCCACCAGCACCCCTCCTCCTGCAGAAGGTGAACCACCCTGCAAATGTTCCCTGTGACCCAGACAGACACCAGAGACAGTTGCCAAGACCAAGACCACTGTCAGCAAACGAGCCCCTCCTGAATGTCCCCCTTGTGTCACAATGTGTCAACTTGTCCACTTAGAGCTGCCATTGCTCCCCTTCCAATGGGCCCTTGGACACTGCCCCTATGCATCAAACAGACTGGCCCACTACACTGACCTTTCCCAACCATCACCCCACTCTATTGCACTTTGCACTGCAGAGCAATTTTTAATAAACACCCTTGGACACAACTTGAGTAATAGTGCTTTATCTGAAGTACATGTACAATGTATTGTACTGTAAGAAACTGCATAATCCTGTGCAAATGTCCAGTAATATTTTGATCCATCCTACAAATGTGTCTCAACAGTCTGTACACATCACAGCATTACACTGTCGTAACCACAGCAACATCTGCAGCAAGGGAAGGCATAGGTGACAGGTGGGATGCAAAGGTAGTGATTGGCATTATGCTACAGCCACACAGAACAACACTGAAATGGAGAAATGTTTAGTTCAACAGTCTTACCTGAGTGTCATTGGAAGTACTGCTGTATCATATGTGTCCTATTGTTCACATCTTCCTCTTCTTCCTCCCCCTTACTGTCCTCAGTGTCCACTGCTGCCACAGCTGCATTGTCACCCCCCTCCTCCTGCAGATAGGTCAAATGGAGTCTAAGCGTCAAGTTGTGCAACATGCAGCACACAACAACAATCCTGCAGACCTTCTCAGGGGAGTAGCATAGGGATCCACCTGACAGATGGAGGCACCTGAACCTGGCCTTCAGGAGCCCGAAGGTCCTTTCAACAATCTTCCTGGTACGCCCATGAGCATCATTGTACCTATTCTCAGCCCCTGTTCTTGGATCCCTAACAGGGGCCAGGAGCCATGACAGGTTTGGGTAGCCGGAATCATCTGCAAGAAGTGTGGGACACTGCTATTCCTCAGGACAAAGGCATCATACACTGACCCAGGATACCTGGCAGTGATGTGGGAGATGTACAAGTCAGCAAGGTACACCATCTGGACATTGAGTGAGTGGAAACTCTTCCTATTCCTGTACACTTGTTCATTGGCCCTGGGGGGGACTAAGGCAATATGGGTCCCGTCAATGGCCCCAATAACATGTGGTATATGTTCCAATGCACAGAATCCAGCCGTCACAGTGTGAAATTCCTCTACCTGGGGGAATGCGATGTAGCTGCACGTGTTTGAACAAGGCTGCCAAAACCTTTGCAAGCACAATAGAGAACAGCCTAGGTTTACTGGGTGAAATGCATGTTTTTGATAGCTTGGTAGCTGTCTTTCAATGGCAGACACTGCTTAGTTGGTCCCAGTTGGTGTGCAGATGGCAGTGCTTGGCTCCTACCTGCTGTGGTACTTAGCAAATGGTATGCCAGTGTGGTCCATACTGCCCATTCTTAGTCTCAGTGTGTGACAGTGATGTGTATGCCATCTGTGCTGTTGGTGCTGTGATTGACCCTGTGCTCCCTTTCTTTGTCCCCCTCTCATTTTGTCATCCTGTCCATGTGTGCATTAGCATCATCTGGTGAAGGAGCCGGGGCACCGGTGGGCGAGGGACCTGCAGCCCATGGGACCCAGGAGGCATAGTCCACTGATGCTGAGGGGACCAGTGGGACAGAGGGCAAGGGGAGCACCACGTGGGGACAGGAGCTGATACAACTGACTCTAATTCCTCCTCTGATGGGAGCTCCCTGGTGATGGCATACCCCTTTGGGACCACCCCAGCTACAGGTTCTACTGCCACCCCCGTACCAGCACTGCCCTCCCAGTAGTCTACCACTGAGTTGCCCTTGCCCCCTCACCCAGAAGGGTGGGCACCTCAGGCCCTGCCCCAGTCAGCCCTGCTGCCCTCAGTGAGGAGGCTATTAACATCCTAAGATCCATATCTGTAAGACAGTGAACCACAGTGAATGCCATCCAGGGGCTGGCATCCCAGATGCAGCAATGCAATGCCTTCCTGGAGAGCATTCACAGTGGCTTGGCGGCCCTACAGAGATAGTTTCAGGCTCTGGCCTCTTCACTGACTGCAGCCAGTGTCCCCGTTTCTTCCGTCCCCCCTCCAACTACCACTTCCTATTCCCAGTCTCCTCACCCCAAACCCATCCCACGCACACATTCTGACAAGCATGCACATAAAACAACAGACAAGACTTGCACAGACAAACACTGGCATCACACTTCAGTCCACAAGCACTCACACAGCCAACATACAGATGCACACAGATGCACAAACATCATCCACTGTCTCCCCCTCCTCCTCTCTCACAGTCACATCCGCACTCACACCTGCATGCCCTGTATCAACAGTCCCTGAATTTGCCACCTGCACAGCCCTGCCCACAGTCACCACAGCAGCAGACCTGCAGGCATGCATCCCACACACTACATGCACAGTCACCACCATCACCACCTCATGTAGCACACCCACCTCACTTGCAGACACCACCACAACATAAATCCACACGTCCTGTTTGACCTCCCCCACCCTGTCTGCCTGTCTCCAAAGACACACAAATGCTCACACTCAGACCCCCAACAGCCATTCACCTCACACGAGCACACTCTCCATGCACCTGCACCCAAGTCTAGCACACCTCCTCCTCCTACAACCACTCCCTCTACCCCCACTCCTATCCCTCCTCTCACATCCAGCCCTAAGAAGCTTTTCCTTTCCCACCTTGACTTCTTCCCTCCCCTTCCCCCATCCTGCTTGTAAGAGAAAGGTCTCAGCCCCCCAGTCCAGTACCTCCAGCACCCAGTCTGACACTGTTACACCCCCAAAGTCTTTAGCTGCCACTAAGGGGCACAAGAGTGTGAAGCCGGCCCCCTGCCCCAAGGCCACTCCTCCGCCCCCAAAACGGAAGGCTGAAGTGCTGCCCCTGCCCAAACAAAAACCCCAAACCAAGGAGACACCTCCCAAAGCCAAACCCAAGGAGCTGCCTGCATAACCAAAAGCCAAGGAGACCCCTCCCAAACCAAAAGCCAAGGAGACCCCTCCCAAACCAGAAGCCAAAGACCCCCCTCCCAAACCAGAAGGCAAGGCTCCCCCGCCCAATAAGAAACACCCTCAATCACCACCTCCCCCGCCCCCTTAGGTGCCTGCCCATTTTAAACATGATGCCCCTGCACAGTGGAGTCCAGATGTTGTCAGGAGTCAAGATGGGGCTTGGACGTTGCCCTGTGGGCATTACAGACTTTGAACTGGCCATTGGGCCTGCATGTAAATATGCAGTTCTGTATTTTTTGGATTTGGGCTCTTCATTCCACAGGATTACAGTGGTTGGAACAGAGGTATGTGTCCTGGCTTTCTTTGATTCTTGGTCCTGTTATAGTTGATTTACTCTGCAGCTCATTCTGGGTGTGTGGTATGTGTTGTGCTTGTGTGTGTCACTCTCCCCTCCCTACCTTATATGCTAGGTGGCTGTACTAACCGTTGTCGTCAGTGTTGGGCTCCAGGACGGCCATGGCATGTTACAGCATCGGGAAGACTTGCAGTTCATGTTCCATAGGGCTGCTGACTCCTCTGTGTCCCTGGAGGCGAGTGACTACTTTTATATGATGTGTTTCCTCCAGGCTTTTGGTGGCATTGCTACCACCTCAGAAATCCGGGCAGTGTGCTATGTCATAATATGGTGGGCAGATCCATGTCTTCCGCCTGCCTGGAGATTGCTACTGCCATGTTCAGTTGGTGTGGTACATTGGCTGTCTATGGGAGGGATCACCGCCATGGTCATTATTTGGTGGTCATTACCACCGGCCTGGCGACAGTACTAGCGCCATCATCGGCATGGTGGTCACCTGACCCCCAATGTCATAATGACCACCTATGTGTCCAGGGATTTACATCACTATCTGCGCATTCTTTGGTGATACAGTACAGTCTACTTAGCTGTAAGCAAGATATGTTGACCACATGTACCATAATGCAATGCAAAGGGCCAAACTGTGTTAGGAAGCGCTGTAGTGTAAAGTGTATCTACAAAACCTTCCCTTCCTCTCTTAGTATTCCTGCCCTTCTTACACGTTTGCAGATGTCACATGTCTTTTTTTTAATTCCACTCTGATTGCGGATCCTATGCCCCACAGGCAGATCCTGTGCCCCATATGTGGATCCTACGCTCCGGGTGCAGATGATCCGCATTTGGGGCATAGAATCCAGATACGTGCTGGAACCCAATGTATTTGTCCAGGAACTGACACAGAGTAAATGCAAGGCAGGAAGTTCATGACAGGAATTTGCAGGCAACCATTTTATTGTCGTCCTCATCTGCAGATAGGATCCTCTGCCACCCTGCTGCTCTGATTCCCCCAAGTGCCCCCAACATTGCTGAGGAAGTTGGGAAGAAGGCACCCCCCTTCAGCGAACGTCAATTGGACATTTTAGCTGGGGTGGGTGCTGGACAATAACCCTCAGCTTTTTGGCAGGCCCGAGGACCAGCTGAGCAATGTAGCACACACCAGACGCTTGGAGGAGATTGTGCAGCGCTGCAGTGCAGTGGGAGTCTACCACCGGTGGGCCAGGACATACCGCAAGCACTAGAAGGACCTGAAACGATGGGCCCAAAAACTATTGGGTCAGTCCTCCCAGCCCCACATGCATGGCCCCACCTCATGCCACTGTACAGGAGGGTCCTAACGTGGCTGACCCTCAATGCTTAACTGGAGGAGTTGGAGCCGCAGCGACCTGGTAACTGCATGGGCTACATATAGTGGTGGTCATTCTGACCCTGGCGGTCTTTGACCGCCAGGGCGGAGGACCGCGGGAGCACCGCCGACAGGCCGGCGGTGCTCCAATGGGGATTCCGACCGCGGCGGTAAAGCCGCGGTCGGACCGGCACCACTGGCGGGGTCCCGCCAGTGTACCGCCGCCCCATTGAATCCTCCGCGGCGGCGCAGCTTGCTTCACCGCCGCGGGGATTCCGACCCCCCCTACCGCCATCCAGATCCCGGCGGTCGGACCGCCGGGATCCGGATGGCGGTAGGGGGGGTCGCGGGCCCCTGGGGGCCCCTGCAGTGCCCATGCCACTGGCATGGGCATTGCAGGGGCCCCCGTAAGAGGGCCCCTACAAGTATTTCACTGTCTGCTGCGCAGACAGTGAAATACGCGACGGGTGCAACTGCACCCGTCGCACAGCTTCCACTCCGCCGGCTCGATTCCGAGCCGGCTTCATCGTGGAAGCCTCTTTCCCGCTGGGCTGGCGGGCGGTCTGAAGGCGACCGCCCGCCAGCCCAGCGGGAAAGTCAGAATTACCGCCGCGGTCTTTCGACCGCGGAACGGTAATCTGACGGCGGGACTTTGGCGGGCGGCCTCCGCCGCCCGCCAAGGTCAGAATGAGGGCCAGTGTCTGGTAGTATGCTGTGAGTGGTGACTGAGCTGTACCAACATGTATCACATGTTACAATGTACACATTCTGAGCAATTGCTGCAGCAGTCATAAGGCCAATGCCCCATGGGAGCACACTTGAAGCACTAACCAGAGTGCACCCTGGGACGTGTAGTGTACTGACCACTACAGGGCAAATTGCCATAACTACTGCAATTATATGAAAAGATGCAATGCCAACACCATGACTGGTGAACCAAGGGCCTTATCGCTGCTGGGTGCAATGGAAAAGGGATGGTCCGTGTAGAGTCAAGACTTTTTTTGGTGTTGGATGCCATATCATGCATGCCTTCGGTGTGTGTTTTATCACTGTAAAGTATCATTTCATGTATCTTGAAGTAAAGGCTGGCTTTGGAGTACTTGTCTCAAACAAAATGGTACCAACATTTCCAAAGTATGTCCTATGTAACATCTAGCTAGCTGAGCCAACTTTGCACACATGCCAACTGGTGTACAGCAGCAGCAGACGGTCTTGACATGCCAAATGTGGCACATGCTGATATTTTCAGGGACCCTCCAATACATAGACTCACAGCTTAGCAAGGGACAGAACCAATGCCTGGTTTTTACATGTACACCCATTCTAGCATTTATGTGGAATTGGACCATGCTACACATTAGATGACATGCAATATTTTGGGACTATCAAGTCTGCACTTGACAGGGTGATCATGGACACATCCTTCGGGGTGGACAGCTCCATTCAGACTGTGTCTCAACTCCACTTGTCGGCTGACTTGGGAAGATAACTAGGTAGCAAATACAGGAAACCCTTAGCCCTAATTAACTTAGGTAAAAGCTTAGACGTTTGTCCAATCTTTCACACTTACAGCTTTTATGGCCTTTGTGGATCTGGCCTAGATATTGCAATATTAATTAAGGTTATGCTATGTCACTACAGAAGGGTATACTCCCCACAACTGTGACATATGTCATTGTGTGAGTTATGTCTCAACATCACAGTGATAGTACACATACATTTGGGGAAGATACAAGGGTGGTAGTTTTTAGGTGAATTGGCGCTCACAAACACTCAATCCTTAAAGTCCCTCTTGATCCAAATCTTCAAGAAGGCAGTGCACTTAAAGGGGGGACAAAACACACCCACAACCCCCAAATTTGAACAATCGAAAACTGTCAAAAACAAGAAATCTACATCTAAGGCACACGCCTATAAGCAACTCCAAGACATTATTCACTTATATTGTGCATAGCCCATATATAAAGTAATGTTCATTCATCAAATGACACTTCAGCTCCATATCCAAACTCCAATTGGCTCGATTCAATTTGGCCTATCACAAATTGAAACTCCAGTCCTTCAATGCAGTTCAGTCGATTTTAATCAGTTTCAAATGAGCCTCATGTCAGCCAACATGTGTTTCGTTCTGGGAAATATCCCACCGACTTCGTCAGGGCTGGTAATTAATGAAATCCTGATAGAGTATATGTGTCCAGTCTTTCCTGATTCTGAGTCCTTCAACTCTTCAAAAGTCTAAAGTAACTAGTATCAGCACTCCCCAAGGGAAGTAAAGCTCCATGTGCTTGCCATAATATCTATTTACGTAAATTTGGGATCTAAGTCTCCTGGAATTTGTTAGTGAAATCAAAGGAGGACACAGTCAGCACTTGTTTCTTGTTCTCAAGTACCTTGTCCTGATTTGGACACCAACTACATAATATTCTCACTTCTATTTCAGTGGCCCTGGCTTGCCAGTAGGACCAGGGAGAGGACCAGGAACAAAGAAGCTCTTCCTGGGGACTTTGGTGGGCACGGCCTCTTTTGTACATGGAAGATGAGGAGGAGGGACAAGGACCATCAACAGGTAGGGGGAGTGCACCCACCCAGGCAGAGAAATACTGGGTGGAGGCTGCAGAAATTGTAGGGGGGGCCTTGAACTGGACACCTCTGGCTGGGGGGTGGATTGCTCCTCTCCCCCGGACAATGAAGAACTTGACCTGCTGGAGGTGTCACTATAGCAGGATTTGTCAACATCTGGGCCAGCCTCTGACCCCTCCCTACGACATGAAGCCTCCAGTCCACTGGCGCACCCAGATGCCACCCCTGCTACCAGGCCCCCCCAAATGTCTGCCTCAGTCCCCTGATGAACCTTCATGTCCTAAATAAAACTTCCTCCCACTTTCCAAAATGAATACCTGCCAGTCCTCTCTGCCTGGCATGGCCCTGGATGCAACCGGCAGGTCCACCAGCAGTGGGGAGGGTGGTAGATAAGAGGTTGTGAGGAAAAGATTTGTGCCTATGGCCTACCTATCCCTTACCAGGACTGGCATGTCCCTCAGGTGTTGGAGAGTAGGCTTTGGAGACACTGTTAGAGTAGGAGTGTGTAAGGGAACAAACATGTCTAACCTGGATGTTGGGGCTGTGAGGAGGTGAGGTTGTGGGTTGTTGTGTGTGGAGAATGGGCAATCCTTTGGGTGCAGGATGCATCTGACCAACCACAGCTGATGTTGGGTTTGTTGGTACGCTGCATGGGTCACCAAGAGTGGCCAGGAGATTGGGCTCCACATTTCTTCAAATCAGCCCCTCATCTTCCTCCTCCTCTCCTTCCTCCTCCTCCTGTGCTTTTCTGGCAGATAAGACAGCTTGAAAGAGAAAGGGGGGTCTCCCCCTTGGATTGCCCATTGCCTGCCACTGGTGAATGCTTTTTCATCCTGACTGTATTCATCCTCTTCACGCTTGTAAGTATTTGCTTTACAATATCATACGTTGTGACACTTGGACTGAGTCAAATTATCTTCACATCAATGGATGTTACACATGTGACCTGGTTTGTGTACACCTACACATGACAGCTGACACTGTGGCATTGAGGTGCTCAATGCAGATGTACGATGCAAAAGCAAACTCACCAGTTCCAACCATAGGTCTGTGTGGTATTGAGATCCCCCTAGATGCAAGCTGCTGGACTAGTCTCCTTGAGCGTGTAGCAGAAGAACTGGTCCGTGAACCAGGAGGTTTGGCAATAAGCAACACCATGGTTACTATTCTGCATGAATTATATGTGAATATATACACCTGACACACACATCACTGATCTTGTTGTATACATTTTACATATCAACTTCAGATGGAATGCTAAAATAGCAATATCTGCTCATCTCCATCCACATGGATTTGGTTTGTTGTTCATGGGTAGACTTCAGCTCTATATAGCACACTTACCTGACGGAAGGATGGCAGTAGGTTTGACTGCTGCAGCCAGGATGTCTCCTAAACCCCTGGATGGAGTGATTTGTATCACTGAAGTAGTCCTGGCAGCAGCTGTAATGTGACATACATATCCATTACTAAGTGCAAAGGATGATGGTGATGATTCTACATGCACATGTCAGAGGAATGGATCAGTGATCTACAATTTACAGGCTGCCCTCATATCAA
The DNA here is from genome assembly GCF_031143425.1 of Pleurodeles waltl. NCBI lineage: Eukaryota > Metazoa > Chordata > Amphibia > Caudata > Salamandridae > Pleurodeles > Pleurodeles waltl. The sequence continues at coordinate 278,453,516 of NC_090440.1, forward strand.
CTAGGTATCACACTTAAAGGAGTCTTCTAGAACACGCAGAGCTGGATCATCTTTGCACATCAGATTATGTCAGTACATTGACGGGTACATGTTTGATATGCATAATTATCAACCAAGGTATGGGTAACATGTATTCAACCCCACGGCAACAGAACAACATTGCTGATTTTGGACTGTGAGGTCAGCCATTTCTGCTGTGCACGTTTCCTTTGGTCTGTGTTTCCAATGTATGTGTACACAATCATGGTCTATTTTACCTGATAATGGATAGGGTTATTAATAAGGCAAACAAACGGTTGTTGTGGGATGAACTAGCCTCACTCCCTTAAGTCCCAAATGTGTATTGAAATGTAAGAGCCCAGTGCTCAACTGGTGATGACACCAAATCACCCAGACAGTGTCAAAAATGCAGGGAAACCCTGCAAACAAGTTAGATAATGAAAACTACCCAGATATGGGTATGTACAGCACACATACTGTAGTCCTCTCTTCAGTGGTTCGCTAATTTGTGATCATTGTCCTAAGATCCCACAATTTGGTCAAGTTCAAAAGCTGGGCTGATCCCTTTACTGTTTTCACGTTGTGCAGCTCAACCACTAGATGTCTAGGCTTCCTGTCCTTTGCATCCACCTTGCCAGCCACTACTACACTCTCAAAATGCAAGCCTGCTTGCATCAGCACGCCCCTCATCCACATAATTACTTTAGCTGTTGTTTCCTGGCTTTTTGTCATCAAGTATCCATGTCATGAACTTAGAAATGGGTTGTGACTCATCCTCTCCATGATGGATTTGGGGACGAATTTATGATCCCCTTAAGGAATTGGATCATCACTCTTTGTGCAAATTCAACTGCACACACGAGTAAATCATGTCTATGTGACCACGGCAAGCCACTTTGCATGTTTTGAAATGGCCTCATGGAGTGTGTCAGGGCTGAACAAATCACTGTGTTGCCTCACTCTGCACTTGAAAGACACTCCGTGAACATTGGAGATGCTTGTGATGCTTCCCCACAGTGACAGAACCATGGACACCTGGGGAGGCACAAACATCTTACGCTTTGTGAGTTGAGTCAAAATAGACTTGCTGCACTGACCTAAGATCTAAAATCTACTGACATGAGGGCCAATATGAACACTTACGTAGGTATTGTACACATACATTTTTGGATGACCTATCATTAGCCAGCATGTCAGGATGTGGTAGACTGTTATGACCCATATATGAGTGTTGGACTTTTTCCTTATGCCGGGGCATCCCCAATCTTTTTGCCTCCTTTTTTTTGTGACCTGTTGCTGTTGGCTTTTGAACTCTGAGCACTTTACCACTGCTAACCAGTGCTAAAGTGCATATGCTCTTTGTGTAAATTGTATGTAATTGGTTTATCCATGATTGACATATTTGACGTACACTAGAGGTGCCAGGGCCTGTAAATCAAATGCTACAAGTGGGCCTGCAGCACTGGTTGTGCCACCCACATAAGTAGCTCTGTAATCATGTCTCAGACCTGCCACTGCATTGTCTGTGTGTTTAGTTTTAACTATAAATTCGACTTGGCCAGTATACCCACTTGCCAGGCCTAAACCTTCCCTTTGCTTACATGTAAGGCACCCCTAAGGTAGGCCCTAGGTGGCCCCAAGGGCAGGGTGCAGTGTATGGTTAAGGTAGGACATATAGGCCCTCATTACAACCCTGGTATGGTCGGTGTTAAATCGGAGGTAATACCCTCAACAGGCCGGCGGTAAAAAAAAGGGAATCATGACCATGGCGGAAACCACCAAGACATATAGCCACTTTAACACTCTGACCACCACGGCAGTATAAACATTCACTGCGGCGGTAACCTCCAACAGACAGACGGAAGACAATGTACCGCCAAATGTATTACAAGGCACCAATCTGCCAGCTTTTCCGGGGCGGTACCAACGCCATCAAAAGCACGGCAGAAACAGTACTTGGAACGGAAACCACTCACCTCTCGAAACCAAAAGAGGAACCAGGACTTCATGGAGCCCGAGTTACAGGAGCTACAACTGTTGGTTTACCTCCTCGTCTACCTGGAGCAGCAAAGACGGCGGTGACGACCACAGTGAGTACTGCACCTAGCACACAGGGAGGAAAAAGAGAGTGACACACACACGCAACACGCAACACGCAACACCCCCACCCCACCCCACCCACAACACCATACACACAAATACATGCCGCAACATTACATATACACTCCGTACAGCAACTACACAAGTCCGGATAGTGTTCCATTCATTCTCCGTGGACCAGTGGTCCCAAAATGCATGGGTGAAGCCCACATACCTGCCTCGAAACGGAGAGAGCACTTCTGGGGCATCAGGTAAAAAAAAACAGGCACCTCAGGGGGAAGGGAAGGGGGAGCACCTCAGCTGGAAGATGGGACGAGGCCACTACTCCATGAGGGGGCTCCATGCCCACTGATTGGTCCTGGGGAGTGCAAAGCCATAGTCTCATAAGTCTCTCAAGTGGGTGGTTTGCCCACTGGTTGGTCCTGGGGAGTGCAAAGCAACAGTCTCACAAGTCTCTCAAGTGGGTGGGTTGCCAACTGTTTGGTCCTGGGGAGTGCAAAGCCACAGTCTCACAAGTCTCTCAAGCGGTCGGTTACCCACTGTTTGGTCCTGGGGAGTGCAAAGCCACAGTCTCTCTAGTGGATCCTTTTCTCCACTGGTTCTGGAGGGGTCTTAGTGCCCAGAGAGCTTCATCCTGCCAAGGACTGGGGTAGTGGATGCTGTTCTCCACTGGTTCTGGAGGGGGCTTAGTGCCCAGAGTGCTCTGGGGTAGTGGATGCTGTTCTCCACTGGTTCTGGAGGGGGCTGAGTGCCCAGAGTGCTTCATCCTGCCCAGGACTGGGGTAGTGGATGCTGTTCTTCACTGGTTCTGGAGGGGGCTTTGTGCCCAGAGTGCTTCATCCTGGCAAGGACTGGGGTAGTGGATGCTGTTCTCCACTGGTTCTGGAGGGGGCTTTGTGCCCAGAGTGCTTCATCCTGCCCAGGACTGGGGTAGTGGATGCTGTTCTCCACTGGGTGTCAGAGCCACAAGATGTTCTGGGAATACGTAGCATGATACTCCATGAAAGCAGAGACACACTCCACACTGCGGCGACTCAGCCTGCCAACTGCTGGTACTGCCAGTGCTGGTTGTGGTGCCTCATGTACGCTGTGCAGGGTCCCGGACGTCTCCTGCAGCCTTGGACGACTGCCCACTGGGGATGATGTCCATGTCAGCTGTGGTGGCTCAGTCTGAGTACGTCGCGGGGCAGGTGGCAGTGGTTGCGGCTGTGTCAGCGGCGGACATCCTGGCAGTGGTGCATGTGTCGTCTCCTGCAGCCTTGGATGGCTGCCCACTGGGGATGATTCCGGGGACTGGAGCAGAGGCAGCAGACGTGCAGGTGGGCGTGCAGATGCGTGTGCAGGTGGGCGTGCAGGTGGTGGGGTAGGAGGCGGTGCAGGTAGCGGTGTCCACCGTAGTACAGGTTGCTGTTCTGACCTGCAGAAGGGGTGTCACCAGTCCCTCTGTGACTTTCCTTTAGACTTGTGTCCCCTCGCTGCTGGGACCTTGGCACTGTCCTCTTTTGTCTTGGAGGAGGCCTTGCTGCTTGCTTAGTGCGGCTTGTCCTTACAGCATGTTGTCCCCTTCTTCACCTTGATAGGTGCCGGAATAGGGTGATCCTTGGCCTCATTAGGTGGCGCACTGGCAGCCCTGATGGGTGCGGCCCGCGATGTTACAGGACTTGCAGGGACCACAGTGCTGGAGGATTTCGTGGCTGGGCTGGGATCTGGACATCCTGGCCCTAGGGGAAGGACAGGGTGGGGTGGTGTAGGGAAGAGGTCAAAGTTAGCGAGGAAAAGTTTTTTAGACACGCTGGGACGGGAAGATGGAGGGGGTTTGGGAGTGGAGGAAGAGGTAGTGGTTGTAGGAGGTGTACGTCTGCTGAATTTGGGTGAGGGTGCATGCACTGGAGGCTTTTGTGAGGTGGAGGCTGTTGAGTGGGTGTGTGCCGGCATTTGTGTACTTTGGGAGGAGGGCTCACAGACACACTGGGAGAGGATACAGGGGGCGTGTGTATGGTAGTGGGGGTGGTCATTGCATGTGAGCGGTGTGTGGTGATGGGCGTGCTGGTGATGGAGGTAGTGGCTGAGGATGTAGTGCATGCAGGTGTGAGTGGAGACAAGACAGGGAGGGAGGAAGAGGACGTGGAGGAGGGGGACACAGTGGAGGCAGTGGATGTTGGTGTGCCTGCATGGGGATGGTGCTTGTGTGAGTGCTTGAGGGATATGTGGTGCTTATGTTTGCCATGTCCACTCTTGTGTGTTGATGAGTGTGCATGCTGGTCTGATGGTGTGCTTGGGATAGGCGGAGGTAGAGGGTATTGGGTCTGGGTAGTGGAAGTTGGAGGGGGGAGGCTGGACACAGGGACAATGGCTGCCATCAGTGCTGAGGCCAGAGCCTGAAATGCTCTCTGTTGGGCTGCCACGCCAGAATGAATGCCCTCCAGGTATGCATTTGTTTGCTGTAAATGCTTCTCGACACCCTGGATGGCATTCAAAATGGTTGATTGCCCAACAGTGAGGGATCTCAGGAGGTCAATAGCCTCCTCACTGAGGGCAGCAGGGCTGACTGGGGCAGGGCCCGAGGAGCCTGGGGCGAAGGAGAGGCCCACCCTCCTGGGTGAGCAGGCACGGGAACCTCGATGAGATGCTGCTGGGAGGGCAGTGCTGGTAGGGGGGGATGGCGGCTGTACCTGTTGTTGCGATGGGCACAGAGGTGCCCGCCAACGCAAGGGAGCTCCCATCAGAGGAGGAGTCGCTGTCGTTGGTGTCTCCTCCTGTCCCCGTTGGGGAGCTCCCCTCGCCCTTCGTCCCACTGGTGCCTTCAGACTCCGTACATTCACCCTCCAGGTCTTTGTGGGTTGCAGCTCCCTCCTGCTCCGGTGCCACTGCTCCTCTGCCAGATGATGCTAATGCACACAAGGACAGGATGACAAAACAAAAAGGGGGGAAGACAGAGGAGAGACATGGTCAATGCCTGCAAAAACACCACAGTTGGCAGACACAACACACAGGGAGCAGCCCTATGCACTAGGCCATGCACAAACAGTTCAGGGGAAAATCACATGCCCATGGTGGACTGTCTCTATACCCATTTGATGCACACCTGGAACCCACAGGAGCCTGGCTGGGTGTAGAGGGCCACTACCACCTTTGGGGTTGGACTGGCACTGAGCCTGCCTAACAATGGATCTACCCTGGCATGCATGCCCTGCCCTAGGGGAACCCACAGCCCTCTTCCCACACCGAGAAACCGCATAAAGCTCGCAGTCAGCTGCATGAGACAGTACTTACCCCCTTGTGGCTGCGTGATGCCCTCAAATGCCCATCCAACTCCGGAGATGCCACCACCAGGATCCGGTACATCAGGGGGGTCATGGTGCGATGGGCACCCCTTCCACGTTGGAAGCCCATCCCCAGCTGGGCCTCTGCCGTCTTCTTGGTCCAGCGGCGCAGGTCCTCCCATCTTTTGCGGCAGTGGGTGCTCCGTCTATGGTAGACCCCCAGGGTCCGCACTTCCTTGGCGATGGCACGCCAAATACCCTTCTTCTGGTGGGTGCTGACCTAGAGGAAATGTAAAGTAGGAATGGATTTCACTCCCCGTCCGGTTATTCTTACTCATTGGCCACAACCACCCACCCTGGCCCACAAACACATTCACTGACCATCCTCACATGCTGGCCTCTGCCCACCCCCTACCTGTATCTTCCATCAACGCCACTCCATACATTCATGTCCCATCCATCATGCTCACAGTGTACTCACCTGTTTGTCTGGTGGACCGTAGAGTTGCGTGTACTGGGGGAGGACCACATCCACCAGTTTCTCCAACTCCTCCACAGTGAAGGCTGGGGCCCTTTCTGCAGACACTGTAGCCATTGTCACTTCCAGACTCAGGTCACAGCAGCACTTGCAGTGTAGGTCCTCTCCTGTTGAAGGTCAGGTATCAAGTGAGTGAACAGATAGAAAATGGCAGTCACGTCCGCAGCGGTGCGTACCATCACCGCCGGAGTACATCGTCATTGGCTCCTGGAACCCATACGACCCAATGATAAAAATGGTGAATTGCGCCTCAGTCTTCACCCGCCTACCGCGACGGTGTACAACTCCAGCGCAGTTACCTCATTTCCCCTTGTCCCTCCATACAGGTCAAGCAGCCGCCATTTCAGGTGGCCACATGGCAAGCCAACTAACTGCGTCATAGCAGTTTTGTGCAAGAATACGGACATACAGCACTAAACACAGATTACATCACATTTGTTCTAAACACCCTTGTGAAACCTATGTGGTGTATGACCCTCTGCTCACCCTTCTCCTCCATAGGCCACGTCCGCTGGGGCAGATGATGAGATGGCGTCATCAGATTGGTATACAGACCCCTGGTGGACCTGTCGACAATGGAAGACAGACACATCATCATCACCTACAGACTTGATCGTGCCACAATCCATGAACTGTGTGCCCAGTTGGAGCCAGATCTGATGTCAGCTATCTCACCATCCCACAGGAATCCCCCCTCTAGTGCAGGTCCTGTCAGAATTTCATTTCCTGGCCAGTGGGTCCTTTCTAACAACTGTGGCCATAGCATCAGGGATGTCACAGCCAATGTTCTCTAACGTGTTGTCCAGAGTATTGTCTGCCCTGCTGAAACACATGCGCAAATACATCGTATTACCGCAGGTAGAGGATTTGCACACAGTAAAAGGTGACTTCTATGTTCTGGGACATATCCCCAACATCATTGGTGCCATTGATTGGAAATGTGTGGCATTTGTCCCTCCCGCAGAAACGAGCAGGTGTACAGAAACCACAAAAGCTACTATTCCATGAATGTGCAGATGGTGTGTTTGGCAGACCAGTACATTTCCCATGTGAATGCCAAGTATCCTGGCTCAGTGCTTGATGCTTACATTATGAGGAATAGCAGCATCCCTTATGTGATGGGGCAACTCCAGAGGCAGCGTGTATGGCTAATAGGTGAGCCCAAGGTCCCAACACAGATTACATAGGTGTCTGGCTATGTAGAGTCCCTAATGGTTGGTGTATGTCTCACATTTGTCACTCTATATTTGCAGGTGACTCTGGTTACCCCAACCTGTCATTGCTACTGACCCCAGTGAGGAATCCCAGGACAAGGGTAGAGGAATGCTACAATGAGGCACATGGGCGGAATAGGAGGATAATTGAGCGTACTTTCGGTCTCCTGAAGGCCAGGTTCCAGTGCCTTCATCTGACAGGTGGCTCCCTATACTACTCACCGAAAGAAGGTGTGCCAGATAATCGTGGCATGCTGTATGTTGCACAACCCGGCTTTGCAATGCCAGGTGCCTTTTCTGCAGGAGGATGGGCCAGATGTTGGTCTTGTGGCAGCTGTGGAGCCTGTGGACAGTGAAGAAGAGGAGGCAGAAGAAAAAGATATTGACAACCAAAACAACATCATCATGAAATACTTCCAGTGAGACACAGGTAAGAGACTGGCACTGCTCCTCTCATATCAGACTACTATAGAACATTGCATGATTCTGCCTTTTTGCCTCTGTGTTTGGACCCTGACAGTTCACTTTAGCTTTCCATTTTACAGATCTGTGTACCATTTTCTGCTTTCTGCTATGTTTACTGCTGCCCAACAACTGTCTAACATTGGTATGTGAAAATGAACATTGGCATTGCTATTTTTCAGAAAGTTTGCAATAACACATTTGTGAAAGTACAGACTGACTCCAGATTGATTTGTGATTCAAGGGTGTTTATTTCTGTGGAGGGGGCTGTGCAATGGGCTGGGGTGATGGTGGAGGAATGTCCATGGTGCAGTCCAGTCTATTGTCATCACAGGTGCATTGTCCAAGGGGGCATAGGAAGTGGAGTAGTGGCAGTTGAAGGTGGACAGGGTAACAGAGTGCACAGAAGGGTGACTATCAGGAGAGTCCTATTTCCTGGCGGGGGTCTTGGCAATGTTCTCTGCCTTGTTCCTGGATCGCAGGGACCGTTTGCGGGGTGGTTCTCCTTCTGCAGGGGGTGGGGTGCTGGTGGCCTGTTGGTCCTGTGGTGGGACCTCCTGTCCACTAGTGCCGGCGGAGGTGGAGGGCTGTTCATCATTCAGGCTAGTGTCAGGGGCCCATTGGTGTGCCACTGTGTCCCTCTTGGTGTTGGCCATGTCTGCCAGCACCCCTGCAATGGTGACCAGGGTGTTGTTAATGGACTTCAAGTCCTCCCTGATCCCCAGGTAGGGTTCCTCCTGCAGCCGCTGGTTCACCTGAAACTTGGCCAGTACTGTGCCCATGGTCTCCTGAGAATGATGGTATGCTCCCATGATGTTTGAGAGTGCCTCGTGGAGAGTGGGTTCCCTGGGCCTGTCCTCTCCTCTCCCTGTCGCACAGCAGTCCTCCCAGCTTCCCTGTTATCCTGTGCCTCTGTCCCCTGAACTGTGTGCCCACTGCCACTGACCCCAGGCCCCTGATTGTCTTGGGTTAGAGGGTTTGCCTGGGGTCCCTGTAGTGGTGGACACACTGCTGATTGACATGTCCTGGGGACAGTGGCATGGGCCCACTGGGTGGGTGCTGTGGGGGTGTTTCCTGAGGAAGGAGGTTCTGTGGTTGTTTGTGACAGTGGCAGGGGAACCGACTGTCCCAAGGTCCCAGATGGGCCGGGCTGGTCATCTTGATCCAGGCGTGCAGAGCTGCTGTCGTCCCCAATGGGCCTCTTCTGTGGGGGGGAACTGCATATGTCTGGCACCTCCTGTCCGGTGATGTTGGGTAGGGGTCCTGTTGGGGGGTAAATGCATAATTATTGTATCTGTGTGTGCCCTCTTGTCCAATGTGTGAGTTACCCTCTACTCCTTTGGTTGGCTTATTGTCTTTGGACTTGTGTGATTGTTAATTTTGGGGTCTGGGTGAGTATCTGTACTGGACATGCTTTGGTGATAGGTGTCAATACATTGGTGTTACATGCAGGGCTTGGTATTGGGATGAGTGGGTTGTGATGGTGGGGTATGTGGGAGGTGGTGGAGTGATGGGAGTGAGGGTGGGGGTTTGTGATGGCATGCAGGTGGGGGGGATATAGTAATAGACATTTGACTTACCAGAGTCCAGTCCTCCTGCTACTCCTGTGAGGCCCTCAGGATGCATGATCGCCAAGACTTGCTCCTCCCATGTTGTTAGTTGTGGGGGAGGAGGTGAGGGTCCGCCGTCAGTCCTCTGTACTGCTACCTGGTGTCTGGATATCATGGAACACACCTTCCCCCGTAGGTCGTTCCTCCTCTCCCTGATGTCATCCCGTGTTCTTGGATGCTGTCCCACTGCGTTGACCCTGTTGACAATTCTCTGACATAGCTCCATCTTCCTTGCAATGGATGTCTGCTGCACCTGTGATCCGAATAGCTCTGGCTCTACCCGGATGATTTCCTCCACCATCACCCTGAGCTCCTCCTCAGAAAACCTGGGGTGTCTTTGAGGTGCCATGATGTGGTGTGGGTGATGTGTGAGGTGCTTTCTGTTGTGATGTGTGGGGGGATGTGTTTAGGTGTGTTGTTTGAGGTGTGTGGATATTGTATGAGTGATGGTGTTGTGTGCCTGTGGATGCTGGTGTTGCGTTTCCAAACAGGTCGCTGTAAGGGGTTGTGGGTAATGTGGGTGTGTGTTTTATATTGGATTGGGTGTGTGGGTGTGGTATGTGTATGTGTGTCAGGTGTGTGTATTTTGAATTGTCCAATGTGGTTGCGTTTTGTAAGTGTGTGTGTATTTTGAGCGTGGCAGTGTGTGCCTCCAATGGATTACTGCGGTTGAATGACCGCTGGGTTGATTTGTGGGTCGTGATAGTATGGGCGTAGTTCTGTTGGCGTGACGGTGTAGGTTTTGGTATCATCAGTTTATCACTGACCTTTGGTGTGGTGGACTTGTGTGGGTGTCTGTAATGTGGCGGATTACGAGATGTGGGTCGTAATACCTGTAGCGGATTTCCGCCACGGCAATGGTATCTTGACGGACGTCAGCACTGCGGTAAGCGGGATTTACCACCAGGGTTGTAATGAGGGCCATAGTAATGTGTTTTATATGTCCTGAGAGTGAAATATTGCTAAATTCGTTTTTCACTGTTGCAAGGCCTGTCCCTCTCATAGGTTAACATGGGGGCTACCTTTAAATCTGATTAAAGTGTAGATTCCCTTTGGGAGCGGATGGACATGTGGAGCTCTCTGAGCTCACAATTTAAAAATACACAAATCTTTTAGTAAAGTTGATTTTGAGATTGTGTGTTTGAAAATGCAACTTTTAGAAAGTGAGCATTTTCTTGCTTATACCATTTCTGTGACTCTGCCTATTTGTGGATTCCTTGTCTGGGTCAGTTTGACAGTTGGGCTGGTTGCACCTCACACTAGACAGTGACACAAAGGGAGCTGGGGTGTAGTCTGCATTTCCTGATGAGCCAGCTGTGCTAGGAGGGAGGGGAGGAGTCGTCATTCACACCTGAAAGGGCTGTGCCTGCCCTTACACAATGCAGTCTCCATCCCCCTGGTGAGTGTCTGGGGCCTGGCCTGGGCAAGGCAGGATTTCACAATCAAGAGAGACTTTGATTTGGAGTAGGCCTACTTCAAAGGAGAAAATGGGTATAAGAAGGGCACCCAAGACCACAGACTTTAGAACACTTCTGGAAACCAAGAGGAACCTGTGCCTGGAGAAGAGCTGAAGAGCTGATGAAGAAGAGCTGCCATGCCTGTGACTGTGCTTTGTGGAGCTATCCTGCAGTTGCTGCTTCTGCCAGAGTAAGAGGGCAAAGACTGCACTTTGTGTGCCTTCCATCTTGAGAGGAACTCTCCAAGGGCTTGATTTAGAGCTTGCCTCCTGTTGTTTGAAGTCTCAGGGACGGCAAAGACTTCTCTCTGCCAGCACCTGGAGTCTCTGGAGAAACTCCTACTCTGCCCTGTGGTGCCCATCCAATTCCTGGGACCCTGAAAGGAGAAGCTGGCAGCCTAAGAGGAGGAAATCAACACACAGAGCACCATGCGGGGAAAAGATCAATGCAAATCCGATCTGCGGCTGAAGAAACGACGCGCCGCCGGCTCTGCGCCTGAAAAATCAACGGTCGCTGGAAACACGACCAAAGAATCAACGCATGGAGCAGGAGAAATGACGTTCAGCATCACTGACAGAGGCTGGGAGATCGCAACCCGCGCTGCATGGTTTTAGGATCATCGTGCAGCTGGATTTTCGACACAAGCACCGCTGGGAGTGTAAAAACAACGCAAGGCCTGCCCGGACCTGAGAGTGCTGACCGGACCGACGCATCGCTATCCTGCAGAGAGAAGAAACAACGCACCCCGACCCGACGAAAGGAGAAAAGACGCAAGGTCTTGCACAGGAGTGAAATTGACGCATCGCAAGCCCTTTTTGACGCACACTCGCAGGGGTGTGATTTAAACTACAGAAAGACTCTTTTTTGCTTTTTAATTGATAACTTGACTTGTGTATTGTGGATTTTTGTCATTTCAGTCTTATTTTGTTTAGCTAAATATGTTCTATTTTTCTGAACTGGTGCTGTGTCATTGTGTAGTGTTTTCATTAACTTATTGTGTGTGTTGGTACAAATACTTTACACCTAGCACTCTGAAGTTAAGCCTACGGCTCTGCTAAGCTACCAAGGGGGTAAGCAAGGGTTAGCTGAGGGTGATTCTCTTTTACCCTAGAGTGAGGGTCCTTGCTTGAACAGGGGGTAACCTGACTGTCAACCAAAGACCCCATTTCTAACAATGAGCATATGGGGATGAGTGACAACAGAGGGATTAGACACAGACCACATACAGCTGACATTTACATTACAGTTTAGGAGCATAAGCATTCAGTTAAGTCATTTTTATGTATCCTTAACGGTGTCTGTCATCCGCCCAGTGTATGGTGCCTGACCAGATGTCACACCCATACATGTTGCAGAAGTTACTGCAGGCTGGGTCGTTCTGGACATTACAGAGCCTACAATGTTATGTGTGCGTTCAGTCAACATACTAGGTGACATGTGATACAGAACATTACCTAGTTCATTTCACATGTTTGGCAAAGTTCATGGATTCCATATAATGTAACTATGAGTTAACTGTTAACAATATGGGAGATAATGCCCTCCCCTGGCCATATTTACATACCAGTTGGTGCTGATGCTATGTGTTGTTGTGCTCTGTGACGTTGTCTCCCTGATGGACCAGAGACCTGTGCTCCAGTGTGTGACTGTTTTCTGACTGTATGTAGCAACAAAAGGGAAAGGTCATTAGACACGACCCAGATATTTGATTGTGTGTAACCTGTCACACAATTAGACATTTGCATCTACATGCCAACAGCAGTGGTAAATAAATGAGGGGCATTATCTATTGCCATGTACCAATGTTAAGTGGAGGAGGCAGCAGTGATGGCCACTGTTTGGGACCGAGGATTTGTAATTTGCAATTGCCATCAGAGAGGATTCTGGTACTTGTAGTGTAATGGACTAGCTGAGACACATGAGGTTCTGACTCACCATGCAGATTGCACCTATTTGGGACAATATTCATGTTCACGTTTCTGGAGTATCACAAACATTACTAATTTGGGGTCATTGTTAGTATTATTACATATTACCTGGCACCACATTGAGGTCATCACACATAGGAAGCCCCTGGAGCAGGTGGGGGTCAACTCACATCACAACATGACAGGTACAGGTCCCCTGGTAATGTTCACAAACGAACACAGTTGAGAGGTGTGAATGTACCGTCATTGTGGTGCCAGCATTCATTTGGCAATAAATATTGGCATCATAATGTCAGTTGTGTATGTGCATGATATGTGTTGTGTCCCAGTGTGTCCCCGCCCATGTCCCCGACATATGCGTGTCACAGTAACTTAAAAAAATTACTGTGACATGTATTTGTCTGCAGTGGTTCCATGCACGTGTTGTGACCACCACAACACACACAGCAATTGAGGGTTTCCTACCTTTGTGCCCAGCAACGGGGTGTGTGTTTTCTCCGTGGTCCTATAGCAGCAGCAACAGAGGGTCTTGTCCAGTTGTATCCAGTTGAAACAAGAGTGAAATGGGGGAAAAAATTTGTTTTTTCACCCTTTTCCCCACCCAATGCGCCAACTCAGACTTGGAGATTGGACTGTCACTTTTTCCTTGGCGGAAAGGCAGATCCAAATCTGCTCAGCGGCAAGCACAGCTGGAGTACTGCCGTCAGCCACTATTTTTTATGGTGCTGTCGATGCAGGAGTGATTCCTTGGCAGAGTCGGCAGGACTCGAGGGGGCGAGGGTTTCACCCATGGGACTGCCAACATCTAAATCAACAGAATACTGCTACTGATGGCCCAATGGAGTACGGTCTATTGGAGAAAGGCTATTTTATCACCCACCTAAATTCAAATGGATGGTGTGATATCTTTTTTTTTGTTTCCTGTCCATTATCACCAGGAAAAATGGTGGTGAGGAACAGAAAAAACAAAAACAAAATCACAAGCCCTGGGATAAAACTCCCAAGGTGTGGGGTCATTAACTTTTGTGTTTCTGAAACAAACTCCTGTTCCACTTATAAAAAACAAAAAGAAAAATGTAACGCTTGATGAGTGACCATAAAAAATGAAAGCAGCCATCCACTAAACTCTTACACATTGAAGGGAACTGCTGTAGCTATGGTTTCTTTCAATGCTCAAAGGTGATTGCTGAGCTAGCAATCATCTATAAATTTGACATACTGTAGTTCTTCAGAATGGCTGAGGTAACATTCTCCACAACTGTGACAGACAAAGTACTGTTATTCAAATAATAAACCAGCCCTTTTTAATTAAAAGGCCAAATATACTGCAATTTTGCCCTCAAGGCTTATTTACCCCTTACAGGAAATTCTCTTTTTCCAGCTTTATGTAGAGTCATTATGAATATAGTAAGATGTAAGGAAAACTTCTTGCTCCACAAAATAGTCAAATGTAGTCCACTCTCTGTGATACCGCCTGAGAGTGAGTTCCTTTCTCAGCCTCTGTGCATAACATGGGAATATGTTTCCTTCTTTAAAAACCTGTATGACTTGAATAATACCTGTACTTTGGAGGCTGAAGAGAAAATCTGAGTCAACATCAACATCAATTATCATCAACATCAATTAGCACTGGAAACTCAAAAGGGTCTGGAGGGCAATATAATGCAGGAGGAAATCACAAAGGTCGATGAGGACTTCACCTGGGAAGTCAGTGGGAGAAGCTAGATTTCCATCTGAACTGTATTAAACTGACAAATTGTAGTTGTGTTCCTTATTGTGTAAAATGTTCAAGGATGCTGACGACTGAGGCAATTTATGCTCTGACTTTAAAAGGGAACTGGTATCTCTTTTTCTGAAGCCTGAGGAAGACCTTTTATATTGTAGGAAAGTGAACTATTAATTGTGGTAGCCCACCACAAGTAATAAAGTCACTAACGTGTAGGCACAGTTTTCAGTAATTTAACTTCGAGACAATGAGCCTCATGCACAAAGGTAAACGTACACATTTGTGGATGTTTACACTTTTGGTGTATTCACCAAACTGCTTTTTAACACGTTAGCTGCTAGCCCATCCCCACCCCCCGTTCCAGGTTTGAGCCTTTTTTGGCTATTGGAGGTAGTATGAGCTTAGGGCTCCATAACTTTCTTTCCACATAAGTGCCAAATATGCGTCCTTTTTTTCAAACATCTTTGGGGTTGTAAGGGTGGATTTCCCTTGAGCGGACTGAGAAAATAGGCTGAACATAGCAAAACATTTAGTTTTTTTAAGAAAAATAGGGAAAAGTGCTTCAGGTAAAAGTGTCTGTTTTTTCCTTGTGTGTGTTATCCACAAACGGTTTGCTGTACTAAAGTCACCATCCTCCCACGGTAACATGCAGAGCTAGGTACAAAAACCTAATTTTGTGCCACAGTTTTGCCATTTTTCTAAGCAGTAGCCTATTTTACCTATTTTTCGTTCTCTCAATCTACTTACAGTTTGTGGTGGAAACCAGTGTGAAAGCCATGAATAATCTAGAAAGGCTATAGATTTCTGAAAAGTAGATACAATTCTGAATTCAGCAAGGGATCATGTGTGTAGATCCTTCAAAGTTTTGCTAAGGAAAAGGCTGTTGAAATAAAGAAATATTGAAAATCAGTAGGAAAAAATGGGCATTTGTGACAACATTTTCTTCTGTAACTTTTTGTCACAATGGCCGATTGACAAAAGCAATATACCTTTATGTTCGCTAGAGCCTTGCGGTTGTGGGTATATATAGAGTTTATAGGTTCTCAAAGAACACAAGGTACCCAGAGCCAACAACTGGCCTGCACTGTACAATGGTTTTTCATTGAGTATTGAGTATAGACCAATTCATATAGCGAAATAGGCAAAATGAATGTCAAGTAAACTTCTGCATTTCTAAAATGGGCACAAGATATAGAGTTTAGGAGCAGTGGTCATTTCTACATCCGTGAATTTTTGGGCTTCCGTACATGCTTATAATTTGGAGGGTATTTTTCAAAATGTTATCTTTCTTATACACTGACTTACATTGAAAGGCAAAAATATAGTGAAATCCAGTAGGTAATAACAAAGATTCTACTATTTAATGCTCCTACAAGTCTCCTGATAAAAATGGTACCTCAGTTGTATGGGTAAGCCTAGTGACTGTGACAGGAAACGGTCTAAAATGCAACATGAACGCATCAAATTTTTTCACCGAAAACTGACCCTTTTTTTCCAATGTGGGTAGCTTGAGATTAGGGAAACCTAGCCAACCTGCACATTTTTTAAAACTAAACACCTTGGTATATCCTGGGTGATCTGACTTGCGTGGCTCTCACCACATTGTTCTTATCCAGAATCCCTTCCAAACCTCAAACTTTGACTAAAAACACATTTTCCTCACAGTTCCATGACAGAAAGTTCTGGAATCTATGGGGATGCTCAAACTCACTTCCATCTGGAATTCCCCTAGGTCTTCCAATAAAAACAGTATCTCACTTGTGTGGGTAGACCTAGTGCCCGTGACCGGAAACATCCCAAAATGCTACATGAAAGCATCCCATTTTTTCACCGGAAACTGAACCTTTTATTTCAATGTGAGTAGCTCAGCTGGCACCAAAGGAAACCTTGCCAACCTGTACATTTTTTAAAACTAGACACCTAGGGGTATCCAGCGTGACCTGACTTGCGTTGCTCTAACCATATTTCTTTTACCCAGTATCAGTGGTGGCCTCTGCTCCTCTGGTTGTGGTGTCTAAGCATTCACTGGGACTCCAGCACAGGCTCCCCAGCAATCCTGGTGCTTCTGTCATGCTAAAGCTAGCATGAGCGAAGCACCAGGATTGGTCTGATTGACTTGGACTGTCACTCAGACACAGCCTTGGGGACTGTGCAGTTTCTCCAGCCCGGCTGGTAAACACAGCCAAGCTGGAGAAAGCTATGGGGGTCATTTTGACCTCGGCGGTCTTTTTGAAAGACCGCTGAGGGACCGCCATGCTGAAGACCGCCAGTGGTGGCGGTCTTCCGCTCGGCGTATTATGACTGTTGGCGTCCTTTTTCGGAAACAGCCATACTGGCGGGCGGCAGGGGAAGTGGAGGTTGCTCCACCGCCACGTCAACAGAACACCGCCCACGGAATCACGTCCTGTGATTCAGCGTGGCGGTGTTCTGTTGACGGTGTGGTGTCGGCGGAGCAGCCCCCATGGATCCCGTCCCCTCCCGGAGGATCGACGGACCAGGTAAGTCGATCGTCCGTTAGGGAAAGGGGGTGGGGGGATGTTGTGTGTTCTGTGCGTGCATGGGGGTGTGCGTGTGAGTATGTAGAGGGGGTGTGTGAGTGCGTGTATGCTTGCGGGGTGTTGTGTGTTTGGGAATGAGTGTGTGTATCTCTGTGGGTATGTCTGTATGGATGTGTGCGTGTATGTTTGAATGTGGGTGTGCGTGTCTGACTGTGTGTGTGGATGTTGGCATGTATGTCGGTGTGTGTATGTGTGTTGGTGGTGCCTGCGTGTGCGTGTCGTGTGTGATTTAGTGATGTCTGATGTTGGGGGTCGGGGAGGGGGGTCCTGGCACCTTTGGGGGGGGGCAGGGGTGGTGGGGGGTGTAGGGGAGGGAGTCAGGGTGGGGGTGGGGGAGACCCCTATCAGTGCCAGGGAAGGAATTCCCTGGCACTGATAGTGCTTACGCCATGGATTTCATGGCGGTTCCAAACCGCATGAAATCCATGGCGGTCAGCCGGGTCCAAATACCACCGGCGGTATAGTGACGACCGCTGGGCTGGAGACCCAGGTCTCCAGCCCAGCAGTCGTCTCCGCCCTGGCAGGCGGAACGGAGAAGCGGCGGATGACCATGGCAGTAACCGCCATGATCATAATTCCAAAAAAAAGACCGCCAGCCTGTTGGCGGTCTTACCGCCGCTTCTCCGCCGTCCGCCAGGGTCGTAATGACTCCCTAAGTGCTCATTTGTGCTTGGCTAGCCTCAGACGGCCGGCCAAACACACATGCTCACTTAGGTGCACTCTCTTCTCTTCCCCCTTTCAGCTCCTGTGGCCGAGCCCCGCCCCTCCCTGAGCTAGCAGATGAAAAATAAAGCAATAGGGGAAATATTGTTTCATTTCTCATCCTCTGACTCTTGGCCATGGGAGCGATGCTCAGCCGCTATTGCAGAGGAGCCGCCCCTGCCCAGAATCCCTTGTAATCCTCAAATTTGACTAAAAAAATGTTTTCCCCACATTTCTGTGATGGAAAGTTCTGGAATCTGCAGACAGTCAAAAATTTCTTACCATCCACTACTCTGCCAAGTCGCCTCAGAAAAACAGTGCCTCACTTGTGTGGGTGGGCCAAGTGTCAGTCCACTCTATATATATGCATATGTATATGCAAAGAGAGATCACTTTTTTTTATACATGTGTGGTTTCCCTGGGGGCCGGCAGAAAATCCACACATGCATAAAAACAAATTGTGCCTCCATAGGGGGTCGGCCCGCCAGGAGGGCCGCTCTGTCAGTTTCAATACATTTTTTTAACTTTTATTTGCTTATATTTTTAGCCCCCCAAAGGAAAACAGCCCTCTTCCACAAGGGGCTGACCCACCCCCCCCCAGATGAAGTCCCTGGAGTCTAGTGGGGTATCCTGGTCATGGATCACAGTGCAGCCATGATGCATTAGCCAGAAAACAGTTTCAGGAAGGCCTTGTTTGAAATGAGAGATTTTCCCTTTTCAAACCAGGCCTCCTTGAAGGCTCTGTAGGGATCTCCATTTGTGAGTAGGAAATGTGGAATTCAGCTCTTAGGACTTCAAAAGATTTGAAAGACCCATGGTCATAGATCTGAGAGACGGATTTGATGCCTGATTGCAGTGATATGGGCCAATTTGGCAAGACTCCTGATATGCATATGGCAATGTTGTGCCAAAGAGGGGTCCCCCCACAGAGGTAAGGGTCAGTGAATTTGAGATTATGGGTGCGTTTACAGGTGTGAACCACAGACCGCATCATAGGGCTTGTTAGACGTGTCAAGGTGCATTGCGTGAATAGAGAGAGTGAAAGCCAGATAGGCTCTGGCAGATTTCCATCCCAATCAGGACCCTTGGGGGCGGTCTGGTATCCCATGTTGCTAAAAGGCAAGTTGTGTGAAATGGAGAGCCAGGGAGTAGAATTCAACAGAAAGGAGTCCCAGCCTGTTATGTTTCCTGTAGGCAATCAGCTGGTAAATTACCAGTGGTGGTCTAGCAGTGCCACAGATAAAGCGTTTGGTGTCTCTCAATCAGTCAACCAATCAGGATTTGTAAAGCGTAGCTGAATCACCTGTGAGGGTCTTGATGCTTTGGGAGAGCATGCTACATGTTGACCTATTGGTTGAACATCCAGGTTTTGAGATCCTTCCTGAACTGCTGGAGGGATGGTGAGGCTCTGAGGTGCATGGGGAGGTTGTTTCAGGTCTTAGCCACCAGGTGGGAAACGGGGCGGCCTCCACGTTCACCTGGTGGATGCTTCGGGTGGCTTCTAGAGAGAGGGATTCGGAGCGGAGTTTCCTGGTAGGTTGTTGGAAGTTCATTCGATTGTTGAGGTACGCCAGGCCTTCATTGTGTAGTGCCTTCTAACCGTGGGTGAGCAGCTTGAACTGATGGGGAGGACAAGTCTGGCTGCTGTATTCTGGATAGTCTGGAGTTTTGTCATGAGTTGGGTGGTTATGCATATGTAGAGGGAGTTGCTGTCGTCTAGTCTGATGAGAGCTTGTGTGACTGTTCGCCTGCTGGTGGGTGGGAGCCATATGAAGACCTTCATGAGCATTCAAAGAGTGAGGAAGTAAGCGGAGGAGACGGCGCTGACCTGCTTCTTCAGGGATAGCTGGCTATTGAGGATAATACCAAGGTTGCAGGCGTGTTCGGTAGGTTTGGTGGTTGGGCCCAGCTCAGGTGGCCATCATGTGTTGTTCCACAGGGCGTTCTTTCCTTTCCCGAAGATGAGCCTTCTGTCTTGTCGGTGTTGTGTTTGAGACAGTTGTTGTTCATCCAGGTGACCAAGCCTTTCATGCCCTTTGGAAATCGTCCTTAGTGGTTGCTGAGTCATTAGGGAGAGGATGAGTTTGGTGTCGTCACCGTAGGAGACGATCTTGAGTCCGTGGCACTTAAGAATGGCACTTAAGAATGTTTGCCAGGTGTGCCATGTATACAATGAAGAGGGTTGGGCTTCCTGATGAGCCTTGAGGAATACCACAAGTGATGTTCTTAGGGAGCGAGGAGTAGGGTGTGAGGATGACTGACTGTGTTCTTCCTGTGAGGTAGGATGAGATTTACTTGAGGGCTGCTCCTTGTATTCCCATCTGGTGCAGCCTGTTTAACAATGTTTGGTGGGTTACGGTAGTGAGGGCTCCTGAGAGGTCGAGGAGGATTAGGGCTGCTGTTCCTCCATGGTTTAACAGCATTCTGATGTTGGCCGTGGGTGCGACTAGGGCTGTCTCTGTGATGTGGTTAGCTCTGGAGCTTGATTCGGAGGGGTCCAGAATGCTGTGTTTCTCCAGTTGTCTAGTGAGCTGGGGAGGATCGTAAGTCTCAACAGGATATCATTCATGTAAACAAATATAGACAATGGTCCCTCTGGAGTGGAAGTACCCACATCATGTGCAGATTGGCACACGGCTATAGTCACTTGTTCAATAGCAAGGAGGAAGAGGAGTGGGGACAGCAGACACCCATGTTGTGTTGTGTAGGTTCACTTGTGTCAACGGACTATCATATAGCCATTGAACTCTGCTGATAAAATCATCACAGAGGCTCAATTTGCAGATGGCCCCAAAGAGGTATCCACATTCTATGTGGTTATACACATTTTTGGCCTCAAGAGACAAGGCCACTGCCTTTTTTGGCAGTCCTTCGCCAGCCAAAGTACATGAGCCATGCTTTGTAGGCCAGATGAGCGTAGATAGTACTTTCTTAAGATGGACTGCCAACATGCTGGCAATCTTGGCATTTCCATTGCAGAAAGATATGGGTCAGTAGTTGCTGCGGGACAGTGGGCAATTGTCTTGCTTGCGAAGCACTATTATAAGGATCTTGTTGGAGAGCAGCCTGAAACTGCGCCATCTGGTCCACCTCCTTTTAGGCCTTGGAGATAGAATCCAGAATGTCAGTTAATGTCCATTTGTAAAACTCTGCAGGGAAGCTGCCTTCCCCAGGGGCTCTACAATGGGGTGAGGCAGAGCTGGCCTGTGCTCTTTCGTAATCTCACCTGAGAACACTGCCTCTTTGAAATGGGGTAGGTGAACTGTGCTGAATAAATGATTGATCTGGGCTTCATTGGTGATGGATTCTGGGGCATAAAGGGCTTTGCAGTATTTCACGAAAGCATCTGCTATCCCTTATGGGTGTGTGATGAGCTGATCAGTTTGACCTTTTATGGCAAAAATGGTAGATGGAGCATCAAGTTGCCAAAGCTGGGCTGCAAGCATTTTGCCAGCCTTTTCACTCTGTTCATAATAATGGTGCCTGAATTTGTGAAGCACATATTCCGCCATAGAGATGAAGTGTGTGTTAAGGTCCATTTTTTCCTTTTCTCTCCGCATGATGGGTATGATTGGTGGGTTGGGAGGAAAATAATTTGGGTCAAATCTCGAATTGCTGCTTCCATTGAGGCCTGCTGGGTACCCATTGCTTATGGTGAAAGGCTGCGTCACACATGAGTGGACCCTTATGGTGGCTTTCCTGTGCCCAGAGCTTCTGTGCGGATGCGACACAACCAGGGCTATTATCCAGATAAGTTTTGAGGTGGGTATTGAGTGATGGGTTTTTAAGAGACATTAAGAGCCTGATTTAGATCATGGTGGTTGCACTGCAAAGCTGCGTCGACAGCGGACCCGAGAAGACTGTCAAGTCAACAGCCTTCCGCCAGCCATATTTTGATGTTACAGACCTACAGACGGTGTACTGACGGCAGTTCTCTGACAGAGGGAGGACATTACGGGACTCAATGACTATAATACAATGGCCGTAGCTGTGGAATAGAGGTAAGTCTCAGACACACTCTACCATTGACACGTGTCCCCCAGCATCACACAGGACAACACACCACATAAACACCTGTATCAATTGCCATTCCACCACAACACAACACTGACATGCCACAAACATACACTGCCATACATCCATGACATAACATACACACACATGCACCGACACATTACACAACTACACACTCACTTACACAAACATATGCACACACAAGTACAACTACACACATGACCACCACAAAGCACCCCTCTCCTGAATGTTGCGCACAGCAACACAACACGCACATCAAGGCCATATGAAAGTGGCACACATCTTGACACAACCTCATCACCCACTACAGATACATCCACCTCATCCAGTCAATCGCATTGCACATGTACATATACATACTGACTCACACACACAACTCGCAGCACAACATGATAAGTACAGGTCTCCTGGCAATGTGCACACATGAACACATTTGGCAGGTGTAAATGTTCCATCATTGTGGTGGCAGCATTCATTTGGCAATGAATACTGGCACCGTAATGACAGCTGTATATATGCATGATATGTGTTGAGTACCAATGTGTCCCCCCCCACGTCTGACCCACTCGTGTCCCCTACATATGCATGTCACAGTAACTTTAATAAATGACTGTGACATGTACATGTCTGCAATGGTTTCATGCACATGTGCAGTGTCCACCTCAACATACGCAGCCAATGCAGGTTCCCTACCTTTGTGTCCAGTGGCGGGGTGGGGAAGGTTGTGTTTTCTTCATGGTCCTGTGGCAGCAGAGACGGAGGGTCCTGTCCAGTCATGTCCAGTTGAAAACAAGAGTGGAATGGGGAAAAAAAGGTGGGTTTTCACTCCTACCCCCACTTATCAGTGTAGGGAAAGGTGCGGAAGACATTGTAATGCGAAGGGTTAATTAGCTTGAACAGTGTAGATGAGCGTGATGCCTGCTGAAGCCAGAACAACGTGGAAGAAATTTACGATGTTCACTTTCAAGTTTTCTTTTGGCATTCCGTAGATAAACTTATTCGCAGCTGCATGTGTGAGAAACAGGCTGTGAAGGAGAGTCAGTCTCAACCTTGAGAACGAGACCACAGTAAAAGATGGAATGAAAACAATGGCCAGGGAATGGCAAGGCAGCCAAGAGACATATACTGATAACATAGCTAGAAAATACTGGAAGGAGGTAGAATCCAAGCTTCAGGTTATTAAAACACTGAAAGGTGGGTGAGGGAATTTTGAAGCTCGCAGATGGAGTTATGAAACTGTCATCTTCAGACCCAGAGCTGCCTCCCTGTTTTGCTGTTCCAAGACCGTGACGCTCGAGGGGGAGAGAGGTCCAAGCGGGCGGTAGAGGGCTTCCAAGCATTCGTGGACTAAGTTAAGTTCCACCCAGGGATGAAAGGCTTTTTGTTTCTCTGATCTATTAATATGATTGATTATTATGCTTGCACTGTGTTTATAATCTGAGAAATTCAGCTCATTTATAGTTTTTTCTGCCTTACTGAACATCGTAGTGTGAGTCTGCCACAGTAATTGAATGTGCATTGAGTGTGCAGTAAATCAAAGCTTATCTGAAGTATTCAACTCGTTAATATTCTGCTCCCTGAACATGGTAGTGTATCACATGTTGGTATACAGTTATTCCAAGTTTATATCTGTCAATGAACTCTTTACTCAGATGTATACATAGATGCTCTTTGTAGTGTACTTATATATATACATATATATAGATGCTTTTTTTATTGCTATTCTTACTCTGTCAATGAACTCTTTGCTCATTCGTATACATAGATACTCTCGGTGGTGTACATATATATGAATAGATGCTTTTCATTGCTATTCTTATTCCACTATTGTTAATGTGCTAAATGCCTACATTTACCTGAAATTATAGTAAAGCTAAATTGTATTCATAATTGGCGTGTGGCCCTTCATTGAGCGTCCTTATTGACTTATACCGAACAGGTGTCAACCAGCCACCTGGATAAGACACCCCACCATTGCACCAACTCAGACTTAGAGGTCAGACCTCCACTTTTTCCTTGATGGAAAGGCAGATCCAAATCTGCTCAGTGATAACCTTAGCTGGAGTCCCGCTGTCAGCCACTATTTCATATGGTTCCATCGACGGCGGATGGGATTCTTTGGTGAGGTCGGCAGGACTTGGGCGGGCTTTCAACTATGGGACCACCAATATCTAAATCTGGCGGGTGGACCGTCAAGGAAGTGGATGGGTTTTCAGGTAGAAAACTGTTGGCGGCACTGTTACTGCCAACATCTAAATCAGGCCCTAAGTCACAAAGACTTACAAACCTGCCTTATCAGTCCCAGGTGTAGCAGCAAGCTGATTGGGAATGATTAGAGAGCAAGCTAGCTAGAAATTGGGCATCCAGTTACATCTGCATGGGGGATTGGGAGATGAGAAAGTGAAAGAGTCTGGATTGGGTGCCATGCACAGGTGACAAATAGGTGTGTGATTTTTTTGGTCGGCAACAGAAGGCTCCAAATGTCAAGAATGCTGTGGTCTGATTGTATTTACCAGAAGAGTGCTTTGTCCTCGTTGTTGCTTTGTCTTCATTATAAACCCGGTTAGAAGGGCCAGTACGATCCAGAACACTATCCAACAGTGTGTTCCAGTAGCCCTCTAACAATATAGGCATTGTTCACTTTTTTATTACGATGTGGTTGAAGCTATGGAGGGATGTCATTATAGTCCCCATCAAGGCTTAGATCAACCCCACGCACAGGATCTTGTTCAGTATTTTGATATGAGCAAAGGAATATATGGATCTGCCATGACTTGAGTATGGTAAAGAAGAGTGATTTACGTAGCAGAATTGCCACTCAGCATTTCCAGGTAACAGGTGTGTTTCTGGAGGCATGCTGAGAGGAGTAGATGCTATGAATTGATTTGCCCACTCTATTTCCTTTAGGTTTGTATTCCTCAGGGCTTGTGAGATGGGTTTGCTGTAGTAAGGCTGTGTCTACATGTTTGCAGTTCAGAAAGGTGAAGACTTATTATGTGTGATATAATGGGTGAGGCCTTAAACATTCCATAATAGGATCGCCAAGGGTCTCATTGCCTTGGCTTATGGATGGCAAAATAAACCAGGCATGATAGAGGGGTGGAAGGGGACAGGGTGAATGATGTGGTCTGCGGGGCTGCAGTACAGTGAAGGGGAAAAGGGAAGGGAGGGAGGGATGGGAGGGGAGTATTTGTCAAGTCAAAGGAACGGTGGCCAAGATTTGTCTGACCTGCTGCTGCATAATGAAGTTGGCTGTGAGTGGGTGAGGTTTGTCTCCAGCAGCAGGACTAAGTTCAGTCCCATTTGACGCAAAAGTTGGCCACACAAGAAGCTCAGTGCATCATACTGCTCTGCCCTTTCTGGGAAGCCAGGAAAACAGACATTATATCTCCGGCTCCTACAGCCAGGTAAGTGTTCTTGTGCCATAATCACCAGAATTCTGGTTTCCTGGAATTCAGCTGCTTTGCTTGGGATTCCAGTATAGTTAGTTGAGCATCAACACCATCCAGTTGTCCCTGGAATGCTTCAACTTCTGTTCTGATAGCCTTTGTGTCCTTGATGAGGCACATGATCTTGGCATCCATCAGCTTTGGTCTGTGCCTTACTGCAGTCATTTCATGCAGGATGTGGTGCCATCAGGGTTGTCTGGCTGCCCCATCAGTGATACTGCAGGGGTTTTTTGTTAGGCCACGACAGGAGTAAAGACAGACTGATTCTTCGCCTACTCGGATACCATAGGTGACAGTCACAAGCAATAGTTAAGGGGTACTAGGGCCATCCTTGATTATCCCAAGCATTGTGGGATGCAGGGTATTGGACTAAAGCCTCTCTCAACCTCCTCAGACCTGTTGGCCCCTGTAGAGACTTTTCATCCTTGGCGTGGTCTCCCTTAACCTTTTGCCTCTGTTTCTCAGGTTGTTGATGTGTGCTGGACTCTGGGTTTGCTGTTTTTGTTACTCTGGGCACTTTACCACTGCTAACCAGTGCTAAAGTGCAAGTGCTCCTTTACAAAATGGGAATGTAATTGACTTATCGATGATTCGCATATTTGATTTACTAGTAAGTCTCTAGTAAGGTGCACTAGAGGGGCCAGGGTCTATAAATCAAATGCTACTAGTAAGCCTGCAGCACTGGTTGTGCCACCCACATTAGTAGCTCTGTAATCATGCCTCAGACTCGCCATTGCAGTGTCTGTGTGTTCAGTTTTAACTGTAAATTCGACTTCGCAAGTGTACCCACTTGCCAGGCCTAAACCTTCAATTGTCTTACATGTAAGGCACCCCCTAAGTTATGCCCTAGGTAGCCCCAAGTGCAGGGTGCAGTGTATGGTTAAGGTAGGACATATAGTAATGTGTTTTATATGTCCTGAGAGAGAAATATTGCTAAATTTGTTTGTCACTGTTGCAAGGCCTGTCCCTCTCATAGGTTAACATGGGGGCTACCTTTAAATCTGATTAAAGTGTAGATTCCCGTTCGGAGCGGATGGACATGTGGAGAATGGGGTCTCTGAGCTCACAATTTGAAAATAAATCTTTTAGTAAAATTTATTTTAAGATTGTGTGTTTGAAAATGCCATTTTTAGAAAGTGAGCATTTTCTTGCTCATACCATTTCCTTGACTCTGCCTGTTTGTGGATTTCCTGTGTAGGTCAGTTTGACAGTTGGGCTGGTTGCACCTCACACTAGACAGTGACTCAAACAGAGCTGAGGTGTAGTCTGCATTTCCTGATGAGCCAGCTGTGTAGAAGGGAGGGGAGGAGTGGTCACTTACACCTGAAAGGGCTGTGCCTGTCCTCACCCAATGCAATCTCCAACCACCTGGTGAGTGTCTTGGGCCTGGCCTGGGCAAAGCAGGATTTCACATTCATAAGGGACTTTACTTTGAAGTAGGCCTACTTCAAAGGAGAAATTGGGTATAAGAAGGGCACCCAAAACCACAGACTTTAGAACACTTCTGGAAACCAAGAGGAACCTCTGCCTGGAGAAGAGCCGAAGAGCTGAGGAAGAAGAGCTGTCCTGCCTGTGCATTGTGGAGCTATCCTGCAGTTGCTGCTTCTGCCAGAATAAGAGGGCAAAGACAGAACTTTGTGTGCCTTCCATCTTATGAAGATTTCCAGGGGCTTGATTTAGAGCTTGCCTCCTGTTGTTTGAAGTCTCAGGGACAACAAAGACATCTCTCTGCCAGCTCCTGGACTCTCCCGGGAGAGTCCTACCCTGCCAAGTGGTGCCCATCCAGTTCATGGGACCCTGAAAGGAGAAGCTGGCAGCCTAAGAGGAGGAAATCCACGCACAGAGGGCTGTGTGGGGAAAAGGTCGACCCGACTCCGATCTCCGCAGCTGAAAATCGACGCTCACTGGAAACGTGGCTGAATAAACGACACACGGAGCTGGAGAAACGCCGTGCAGCATCACTGACGGTGGCTGGGAGACCGCAACCCACGCTGTGTGGTTTTCGGATCATCGCGCGGCTGGATTTCCGAAGCAAACACCGCTGGGCATGTAAGAACAACGCAAGGCCTGCCCGGACTCGAGAGTGCTGACTGGATCGACGCATCGCTCTCCTGAGGAGAGAAGAAATGACGCGCCCTACCCGACGAAAGGAGAAACGACGCAAGGTCTCGCTCGTGAGTGAAATCGACACATCGCAAGCCCTTGTGACGCACACTCGCCCGTGCCGGGTTATTTTTTATGCACCCAAGGTACATTTTCACGCTAATAGTGTAAGTGATTGTTTTAAACTAAATGAAGACTCTTTTTTGCTTTTTTATTGATAACTTGACTTGTGTATTGTGGATTTTTGTTGTTTTGGTCTTTTTTGGTTTAGGTGAATATTTTCTATTTTTCTAAACCTGTGTTATGTCATTTGTAGTGTTTTCATTAAGTTACTGTGTGTGTTGGTACAAATAATTTACACTTAGCACTCTTAAGTTAAGCCTACTGCTCTGCCAAGCTACCAAGGGGGTAAGCAGGGGTTAGCTGAGGGTGATTCTCTTTTACCCTGACTAGAGTGAGGGTCCTTGCTTGGACAGGGGGTAACCTGACTATCAACCAAAGACCCCATTTCTAACAGCCCCATAGCAGGAGGCATGAAAATACTTGGAATGGGAGTGTCCGTAAAGTGGATATGTGGCCCATTGCTGCTAAGCTGGTGAAGGTAAGGCCCAATTTACCAAGTTGGAGGGCAAGAAGTCCCCGCTTAAACTGGCAGGTTCATGGTCAGTATTTGTCAGGTGGAAATGCTTGTCAGGAAGGGTGATTCCAAGGTACGGAGTGGGGGGTCCTCCTGAACAGTGCTGGGAATAGTCCTTGCCCTGTGGTGTATACTCCAAATGGCTAGAAAAAGAATAAGGTGTGCATAGGCCCGTTGTCAAGAGCGCGGAGGAAGTGCATCTCGCATTCAGCTCTGGCGATCACTCCTGGACCAGTGTAGAGTTCGGTATCTCCTACCTTGCTTGCCTGAGAATACTGGAAGAGCTGAAGTCATTAGTGCTGCTGTGGCTAGCTGTTCCATGGCATGCGGGAATGGGCCAGACCAGGTCAGGAGGTTTGCCCCCATGATGAGGGGTTCCACAATGCTGTGGTGCTGTGTGGTAGTCTCAGCTACTCTGGAGAATAGGAGCAGGTGGCTATTAACCACGGTCCACTGAAGGGTAAGTTGGCAAGAGGGGGCACCCATGTAGTTGTTGGAAAAGTTCAGACCACGCTGGAGATGGGGCGAGGACTCTTCTTCAAAGGCATACTGTGAAGCAGGCATCATTCGGTAGTTTCTGCTGATCTGGAGTGGGACACTCGATCCCAAATGAGGCAGAGCGATCTCCCAATGCTGGCAGCTGAGGATCATGGCAAGGCCTTGCCGACAACTGGTTCTCCTCTAGGGCAACAGAGAAGGTGTAGCAAAGTTGTTCCTCCCTCAAATATGAGCTGCCTCGCGGCAAGGCTCCTCATAGGAGGCAGTGGCCTATGGCTGTGAGGCAAGATTGCCATTAGGCTGGGAGAAGGGAAGATGTGCAGTCCCTTATGCTCCTGATTTCTGAAGGGCAAAGCAACAGAAGAGTCCAGCGAGTGCCCCCAGAGGGGAGAGCAAGCGATATGTCATGAGGTGCTAGATGCCCAAATGCCCCACAAGCAGGCTAGGATCGGTAGTCTGTGGCTGTTGGGAGAGTCAGTACCATGTGGTCATCTTTGTCAGCATCCAAGCTCCACCCCTCAACATCATATTTTTTAAATTCCATGTATCCTGCCCTATGATCCTGCAGGGACTACCTTTGGAGTGACTTATAAGTATTAAAAAGAAAGGTTTAGGCCTGGCAAAAGGTTTATTTTACCAGGTCTAAATGGCAGTTTAAGACTGTACTACGAGTTTCAGTGGCAGGTCTGAGAAATGTTTTAGAGTGCTAACTTAGTGGGCAGCACAATGAGTGCTGCAGCCCGCTCTTAGCATTCAATTTACAGCTCCTGGGGACAGGTAGTACCATTGTGCCAATTCAATCTATTCCAACTGGACCATGGTTAAGGGAGAGAGCACAAGCACCTTGCCACTGGTTAGCTGGGGTAAAGTGCACAGAGTCCTAAAGTCATCAAATAAAAGTTCAGTAAAAATAGGGGAGTGAAGGCAGAAAGTATGGGGGAATACCACACCAAGCATGTCAGGTCGAGCAACCCTCTTTTGGAAATTACTACTTCCACTGAGTTTCTCCACTGGCCAAAAATGTCCACTTTGTTGGAAAGAATTTAAGATGCTTGCCTGGAAAAACTGAAAGCTGTGAAAATGCATTGAACAATGACCTATGGGGTGGGGGGTCCTTTTTGCCACATATGGACTATTACTAAGCATATCAACTGGCATGCATTTGTACATTTGCTCTTGAACTACAAAGACAAACATTTCTGGGTAAGTAAATACAGACTAAAATATTCTGGCATTTATAAGTGACTTAAAAGTGCTCTATTGTCAGAACAGACTACAGTGCAAGGCCATCAACTTTATTATTCACTCCACAGCCCTTGCCTGGTGCAACATCTTAAATTAATACAATTGTGTGGCTGATTGATGCCTCTGTTTGGTGAAACCTGAAACTAGTTGTTAATGGCCGGATATTTCACTAGAAAGAATGGTCAGAATGGGGCATTATCACAACAATGGTACATATTACATGATTGCCACTGGAAATCATTTACAGGCTTGCACCCTAAATTCATTCAAAAATAGTGATAAACAAATGTTCCACTGAGGTACCTACCAGTGGTGGCCCGTAACATGAGCTGGGAGAGTGGTGGCCCGTAACATGAGCTGGGAGAGGGGTGAATGGGACACACAGATACACACACTCATTCGCACCCATGCATTTACACATGCACCACACACACCAGTTCATAAGACTCACTCCCAAATATTCACACACAAACATGCATGTACGAAACATTTTTTTTTAAATCACACTTAGACACTTACTTGCGTTGCTGACCCGCAACCCACTCTGTGATGAAATATCAGTCATTGACACTCATTTCTGAGTGGTTCAGGGCTTAAAATGAGGGGGGAAGGGCTTGAGGTTCTTCACCAGGCTGAAGAGATCATGCCCACAGGACTTGTGACACCTCAGCCTGGTACAGTTCAGCTCAGGGAGCCAGAAGCCTGCACATTGGCACATTTCTAACTTCTGGATGCCTGAACGGAAAATAAAGTGTCTGTCAGGCTGCCCTTTTTCTGACAGGAACTCTTCTTTTTGAGGGAAAAATGAGGAGGCATGGCCCCTCTGCTCTTTAGGACATACCCACCCACATGAATTGCAGATCCTGACAATATTGGCTTTGTTCCCTTAGCACATGGGGCCAGTTAAGGGAGGTCGTTTCAGGACTTTACAGTACAATTTTTTATCAGAATTTCTCAAACCGAACTGCAGCCTTTGCTCGAAATCAGGTGGTAAGAATGGTTGTCTACTCAATTCACATGTCTTCGGACAACCAGAGACCATCAGACAAGGGATCATTTCTCTACATTTGCCCCACAAATTACAACATAAACGGCCACAATAGAGCTACTATGCTCTGTAGGTTTCCACAGATAAGTTGCAGCCTAACCTTACAAGTGATTGACTTTACTTTGTCTTGGAAGAACTCCCTTAGACCTTTCCCTAATGTCTATCACCTTGAAAAAGACACACTCCGAAGGCAAAACACATATTGGATATACCTCAAATCCTGAATTGTTTTACCTCAAACACTGAACAGAACATTGCAAGGAATAAAAGACGCATTCTGTTGCAATTGATAAAGCATTTGCTTATTATTATGATTGTACTGAATTACATTGTTAGTGCTATATCACATATTACTGGGCATAAACGAATTGTGTAAGCACACTTATATGAACTGCAGTTCCTGACATTATGGAATTTCTTACTTGCATGAGGCCAGTTTTAAGAGGGAGAGGTATATTTAGTAAATTTTTGCCCCGTGCTTGCATCACAAACGTGACGCAAATTGATGCAAAATCTTTTTTATCTACTTACTCTCCAACTCAGAAATGTGTTTTGTGCTGGAAAATGACTTAAAAGTAATGCAAAACTGTTCATATTGCTGCTGTGCATTACCTAGCGCCAAGGGGGCATTCCATGGGTGGTGCATAGGTGTACCCATGCAACAACCCAAGTTTTTGATGCAAAACTCTATTTACTAAAAAAAAATGGAAACAGGGTTTTGCGTCAAAAAATAGTGCACGTTCCAACTAGGCACTGGCATTGAGAAATGCTTTTATTTCTCCTTTATTTTCTGACTTTGCATCTGTGCTGCACTGTACAGCACATATACAAAGTTGGACAATATTTAAATTTAGTCCAAGCATGGTATTTTGTACCGGAAGGGTATGCTTCCAGTACATGGCCTATGCTAGACTCACACTGACACCCTGCAATATGGTGCAAAGGTGAGTACATGGCGCACAGCAGCAAATTTCTGTGCCAGCGCTAGGGAGAGGGAAGGAGAGTACCATATTTCTGTAACTATGGCACTCTTCTGCTCTCTCCCCATGCAGCCCAGCATTTTTTGCTGCTATGTGACAATTTAGTTAATGTGGGCCATCGTCTCAGGAGTTTAAAGTACATTAAGTGATCACGTTTCTAAAAACAAACGGCAGTCTTGCCTGATGTCAAGAACTGTTGTCAACTTAATTCAGGGGGGAAGAACGGTCTGACCTCCTTCGCCTACATGGAAGACGTGGGCTGTGACATTTTATATGTACTCTGGCCCTGTCCAAACCTGTCCCCTTATTGGTCAGATTTGTGGCGGACTATGAAAGAGAATTTTTTTATATCATTTAGCTCCATCTGCAGCACTGGCAGTGCTTCAAGACATCTCCAGTACATCCAACATAACAAACCAGTAGATGCAATGGCTCTTCAAACCGGTAGCTATTGCAACAAAGTTCCATACATGAGATAATGGAAATCAGCTTTGTCACTCACATGACTGGTCATGGCAACTAATGACTATGGCTGATAATAAAATGTTAACATACATACTTCTGGGGATACTCAGAAGGTGATTTACACCTATGAGTATTTACATGTGTAATTTACTCTTACCCTTTTGAGTTATTTTACTACTTTTGGCTGTTCACGAAATGTGAGTGAGAAGTTACTCAAAGATGTAGACTTACATTTCTCCATCAGATGATTCTTTTCTTACTGCCAATAATATACTTAGCCATCTCAATGTTAGATTTTGCTGAATGGTCTTGGGTGAAGAGTAATCTGTGCACCTGAATGCATCAGCTGAAACTGGCTTAATCATTCGAACTGTGTATATTCTAAATTCTTGGTTCAGTATGATAAATCATTTGATCATAAATCATTTACTTTGCTGCTGGCATTGGAGAACACTTCTAGGTTACATATTTAACCTACGGATCTCGGCCATTGATTAATTACAGGAGGCTGAGGTTGAAACCAATTTAGGCAAATATCTCCACTGTCAGTAAGGATCATACAGCAGACAAGTCTCTTTCGAGAGAAGGGCATATGTGCATTAACGTGGATATTAACGTTGATTATCCGTGCCAAAGACCACCAAGTAAAAGTTTACCTTAATCTTCATGTCAAGTATTTCAAACAATAAACCACTTACATCACACCACAATGTTTCCAGCACCGGGGAGGTAGTGAACATATGTCCATCTTTGGCACCTATGTTTCTGCACCTTTTACAACTTGGTACTCTTCTTTTGATTATTTTTTCCAGCTTCTTTGGCATCAAATATATTTTCTGCAAAGTGTAAAAATAATCCTTGTTTAGGGTAGCAGACATCACAATGGAGTAAAGAAGACTCAAAGATACTTATCCTAAGTTTGGTTGTTTCAGCTTTGGCAAGTGTCTTTCCAATTGGTGTGGTGATATCTTCAATTTATTTTCATCTGTGCCTAATAACTCCCAATACCAGATAGATATTTCCTTTTTAAACAGCAGCATGTCTTGTATACAATCATCATATTTCCTGTGTTCCATCCCTGCTCCGACCACCACAATGGCAAATGGAGGTATTTAAACCTTAAGAGTGACTCTATTCTTTTTTGTGTTAGTGTGTCCCAAGAAATCAACTCTGCTCATTGCCACAACATTTAATTCCTGCCCTTAGTATTGGAAGGCTTAGACTGTCCTTTAGGAGGATGGGTGCACCTGGAAAATTTCAGATTGGGGCATTTGTTGTATACTATTTGATACCTAATATTTTCCCTAAGCTATCCCATAATTCTAAGAAGGCCTTCAGTCACACTTTTTAAAAAACTGTTGGGTCCCAAAATTTGTGCAAAAAGTCATCCTGCCCTAAAGTGTCTATAGTCTTGTAGTATAGCCTCTCCCTCTTTGAGGTATGAGGTCTAGAAATGAGCATTCCTCAATTTTAAATTGTAAAGCATAACAATTTATCTGATGACCAAGAGAGCGAAGCCTCCTTTTTCTTGCTTCTATCTTAATATTTTTCCAAGCAAGCCTTGACTCTTTAGAAGCCCAGATAAAGCTGACAGGTTTGGCCCGGATCTTGGCGATACTGCCACTGAAGAAAGTAAATGGAAAGAGGTAGGTCAATTTTGGGAGGACAAACATTTAAATTGAGTTTGTGTATCCATAAATTGTCTGGGGGAGATTAGCCCATTTTCTTAGTAGCCATTCAATCTACTCTATCACCCTGTCAGGTGGACCTTGACCATCTATTCTAATCTATGCATCACTTTAGTGCCCAGGTATGTAATCTTATATTGGCTTCTGGGCTTTGAATTCTTTATATTTGAAATCATTATTTTAGTCTTAGATTTATTTATCAAATATATATATATATCAAGTAGGGTATTTTAACAAGAAGGAAATCTAATCTAGAAAAACTGTCATTTTTCTATTATAAAGATGAAGGTCCTGATTACAATCTTGGAAGATGGATATTCCATCCACTGCATCATGATCTCCATAGGATATAATGGGATCATAATAGGGCGGAGGGGTTATCCGTCATGTTTGTGGCAGAGTAACCCCATCTGCCAAGATTGTATTCAGGCCCTTATTCTCTAATTGTGCTGGTTATTTTGTGCTAAATATCAAACAAGGCAAAGTCCTGCATTAGGTTTTTTTTAATACCTTCTCTTCCTTGGGAGTGTTAATCTGTCTTCTTGTGGATCTACCCATATACCTATTCAGAAAAGTGTTAAAATCCCTCTAATCAGAATAATAAAGTACTGAGAGGAGGTATACTGTCACAGTTTGGGCCATAAAAACTGTCACATTTGAAAAATATGAGCTGCATTTTCATTTTATGATGATCCACCTACTAGATGAGTCAATTTTATACTCAGTAAGAAGTATGCTGAGGTGTTTTTTAATGAGAAAAAGCTACCCAATTGGATCTAAATGTTTGATATGAGCTTGTTACCTGATGCACCCAGGCTTTTTGGATGAAGAGTGCTTTACATTCTTATGAGGTCAAATGCCTTTCCTGCAATATTAGGATTTGCACTTCACAATCTTGCAGATATTGCCTAATCAACTTTTGTTTCTTTTCAGTCTGAAGGTAATTAACATTCCATGTTAGTATGTTTATTTAGTTGGCCTTATTCTCCAATCCCACTTATAGGTGTTCCCTAGGGTGAGACAAGGATTTTTTTTCCCTTCCACTATGTTCCACACAGAGTGCCCCATGCAGTGACACTCCCCCAAAAACCCTTCCTACCTTCTGATGTATATTACCTCTATGCCCATTAAGCACTTAATTTGAGAAGATATTATGAGCCTGTGAAGCCTGATAAAAGTGCATATCTATATAGAAATACGCATAATCACTACCTCTCCCTACCTTTTTATCTTCTTCCTATTGCAAGAAATGCCATTTTTAAACAGAGCCCTGTTCCCACCTCGGTAGAGTTTTGGATAGTGTTGTTTAGTTCATCTGCTTGTTCCACATTCCTGATATTGTGCACCCCATTTTTCCACATACTTCTGAGCATGGCCAGAAATCTTAATTGATTTCTAGCCCCTAACTTTTGAAAGTTCTTTCACTCTCTGACCAAGATCCCATTGCTGCTGTTCTGTGATATGCATCTCTAATCTAATGGCATATGTGCAGCCTTTACCTACCCTCTGGAATTTTTGCTTTTAGTGCCAGTCCCAGAATGCGCTCTCTGACTGTAAAGGATAGTCGATTTATTAAAAAATTATTTGGGTTCTTCTAGTACTCACATAACATAAAGGGGTCTCTGGATTCTCTGAATCCCATTTTCTAAGTCTACTTCTGGATTGTCTTTAAAGATTCCTTCTTTAAAAAGGCTCATCGTAAAGTTTTTGAGGCCCATGGCATGTTCAAGATCCTCAAGTGGTTAAGCCTAGATTGACTTTCCAGCCTTTGCAGGTAATCTTACAAACTCTGACTTGTTTCTCTTAATCTAGTTTGCCTAGATTAATTTCTAGTGCCATGGTCCTCTGTATGGCTTCATTGAGTTCTGTTTCCAAAACCTGGTATACATCTTGAATGCCCTTTTGGTTTGATTCAGATAGCTTAAATCTCTTCTGTACTTCAGACCGAAGCTCCAAGAACACATGCTCAAGTGAGGGCATGCTAGTTGATTTTGGGAGGCGTTCTTTACTCATGGTGCTCGTAATCACCACTCCCTCCTTCAGGCGAAGTTGGGTCGTGTTTTATCTGTCTCTCATATTATCTTCAGGCAAATAACTGAGAGCCTCAAATCTGTTTTTTCAGAATAGCTGAATTAACTGCTATATTGGAATTATCTGAAGCTAGGGTCTGTGTGGGATTACCAGTGTGATCTATATTATCTGTATGATCTATCTGTGTGTTAGTTTCTGAGAACTTTGTATTTTTATCACAAGTGAGTTGTCATCTCCCTCCCTTTGATTCTAAGAAGTTCCACCCCTGAGTAGGGTGATTTAAAGTGGATAAGTTGTCTTGCATCATTATTTTAAAGTTTGAGTATAACAATGGGGTTGTCCTGTTAGTTGTGAGGATATTACTGCTTTCCTCTATATGCCACCTTAATAAAAACAGATTGAATGCAGAGGAGGCTCCTAGAGTAATGTTTGGCAATTTTTGGCAATACTTTTGCTGATGTTTGCTGTCAATCGGACCTGGAGGAGATATGTGGTGTAGATCCATGGGCAAGAGGTTAACCACCCCTTCCTCCCTTATCAGTAGTAATGGAGTGACACACCAAGTGCGATAGTAGAGGGTATCTGTTCCATGTCCACCTTTGGCTCTACTAGGGCATTGTAGACTTTTTTTTTGCAGTTTCCATGCATGAAGTGGAAAGGGCTTCCTAACTGCTGCTGGACCCCTCCACAGTCCTGTGATAGATTTGGTTTGGCTGGCTAATTGTGCACATTAAGAAAATACATCCCAATTGAGCCAACAGATCATTGAGGGCCGCCTTGAAGCCTGATGAGTGGAGCACTTGCTGGGAAATAATGGAGGTGGGGACTAAAAATGAAACTCTACATGAAATATCGATAAATTAAAAATTATTGAAAAAACTTAAAATATGAATAAATAGACTTTAATGTTAAAAACACTTAAACATAAAACAGATTAATTCTTAAATTATGAAATATTTTTAAAATGTTTTTGCAATTTATAACTTGATGAAACATTTTTTTATTTAATGTAATATATTTAAATTAATTAAAGATTGAATTCAAAACTTAGTTGATGGTGCTGTAATTTTTCTTTTTTGCCCTACAATAAATATATAAAATGTATATGCATTTATTTTTAAGAAGAAATATGTTTACTAATTTATTATAAATTTCAATAAACTTTTTCAAAATTGTCCTTTACTTTACCACAGTGGGAGCTCCACCTCGAAAGTGGAGTCTCCCTATGGTAAAGTATAGGAAAAAGTTTAAAAAAAAAGGTTTATTTAACAACAAAAAAACACAGTAATAATATGTTTTATTTAAGTATTAATGGAAAATAATGTCATTTTTGTTTTAAATGTACAACAAAATAAAAATGATACAGCACAATTAACTTAATGTATGTATGTCTTTAATTAATAAATATACTAAACCAAGTAAAAAAAAGATTTTTCTAAGGCTTAAATTTAAAAAAGAATTTATACCTAAAGTAAAATAGTGCTAGTATGTGTTACTAATTATTAAAAGTGATGTGTGGCATTAATGAAAAGTGATTTAATTTTATTTGAATAAATGTATGTTATATCAATTTGTAAATTCAAGAAATGCTGTTAATCTATGTATTTATATTTATTTATTTATTTAACTATTTTAAATAATTTAATTTGACATTATTTCCATAGTGGTTGGACATATGTGCTGCTGGACTTACTCCAGCTATTTCCAAGGAAGATAAAACGTATCCTGTTGCAAGACATTTTGCAACATTCCATCATAAAAATGTGAATCTTCTAAAATTTTGTGTTATAGACAGCATCCCAAATTATATAAGAGGTGGTAATAGAGAACAGGAGTTAAGAAGATTAGAATCCAAATTTATTATAAAGTATGCAACTATTTACCCTGGGGGCCTGAACATTGATGATTAACTCTCAGTACATCTAGGATAAGATAAATAATATAAAAAGCATCTCTGAAGTATCTGGAATGATACAGAAATGGAGCAAGTAGGTTAGCAGTTTTAGACTTACGATGTGTGGTTAGTTTCTCCGACTAACTAAATAAACAACACAAGGAAGGGGATTTTTGGACAATATCTTCCAGTCTTCAGTAAACAGTACTTAATGCACTAACCTATGGTATTCTAGGAGGTATAAATATGTTTATATAAGCACAGTTGTGGTATGTAATTTGTGTAAGCACTGTGGGATTTGATAAATAATAATATATATTTTTTTTTTTTATTTTACAGGCTGATGCGACAGCATCTTAACAATAATATGAAAAGCAAAAGACCTCTTATACTCTACTTGGGTTGGTACAATTTATATAAATAAGTTAGATTTGTGATTTGATTCATAGCAAGATGAAAATCGAGATGGAAAAATGAAAAATTTTTAAGTGATACTTGATGATAAGAGATTTGATGGCATAGTAATGACCTATGTAAATATGACAGTTTTATTTAATTTTATTTGCTTAAGATAGCAGAATTAATTTTGTTGTTGTCATCATGTTATAAACATTTCTTATTGTTTTATAAATTTTCATTTTGCATCAATATAAGTTTTCTTAAATTAATGTGATACTTTCAAGATGTCGACATAGTAGATTTTCTGTGTGCAACAGAACGTTTGTGGAGTATTTCAAGATGGTTGACATTTTTCAATGGTGTTTTATTTGTCTTGTAAGTCCTTTGTTTATGTATAGTATAGAACGAGACAGTGCAAGTGGCTATTTAATGTAGTTGTAAGACGTGACTGTTGTAACCTGTGATCAAGGAGCTTTTCGCTCCAAAACGCGTCAGGTTGTTTGTAACATTTGTGTTGCCAGAGAAATCATTAAAGTGCATATTGTGCACACTCAAGGGTACGGCTCGTCGGTTTGTCATTCTGAGTTTTCTCTGAGTCACGGGACAACGATATTTGTGGTATTTTTAATAAAGGTTGCTCCCTTGCCATTAACTCACCGCTGTGAAGTGGCCGGAATTCAGCGTTCAACAAGTGTGTGGATATATATTTTTTTTTTTTCACAAAAAAACAAAGGTTTCAGGGACGTAAACCATAGAAATTCAGCAGTTATGCCTCTGAGATAAGCCTAACTGCTCATGCCAAACCACCAAGGGGTTGAGCAGGGATTATCTTAGGGGTGTGACTCCCTTAGCCTGACTAGAGTGAGAGTCCCTACTTGAACAGGGTGTAAACTGACTGCCTACTAGAGATCACAGTTCTAACACCTATTTTTACAATGTGGATCTAATGTGGTTGTCAGGTATTCCCGATTTATGTATGCATAAGCATCAATTCAATACGGTGAACCACAGTACACCCCTTGAGAGATTCAGGGCGTATGGAGTGGGTGATACTGTTCTCAAGTGGTTTGAATCCTATCTGTCCAATCGTGCCCAGGAAGTGGCCCTTCCGCCATATAGCTCAGTTTTTAAGAACCTAGAACACGGAGTGCCCCAAGGCTCTGTGTTGAGTCCGGTCCTTTTTAACATCTATCATAGACCTTTAGTGACCCTTATTAAGTCTCATAGGGTGAATGTGGTAAATTACGCTGATGACACCCAGCTTATTCTGCTTATTCTATCTTTTGAGAAGGACCAGAGGGTTTTGTCTCAGGATTTCCACAACTGTATGAATGATGTTGCTTGTTGGTTTAATTGCAATACTCCTAAGTTCAGTGGGGGCAAAACAGAGCTTCTTTAATACTCTGCCAGGAAAGAGTTGAATCCTACCCAGCTTAGTCTATGGCCTGGTGATACGATGCTAATTCCCTCAGATGCTGTCCGCAACCTTGGGGCTGTGTTTGACAACAATCTGTCAATGGAAACTCATGTGAATAGATTCAAAGCCACTTGTTTTGCTGCACTATGCAATCTCCAGAAGATCCTCCCTTTGATGCCCTCTTTTGAACAGTAACCAGTTGTTCGTAGTGTGATCATGAGTCTTTTGAAATATTATAATGCCCTGTTATTGGGCACACCAAGCTATCTTCTAAATAGATTGCACAGAGCCCAGATTGTGGCTGCTAAGCTGGCTCTTTATAGATCAAGGAGATTGCCTGCTTCAGTTGCATTGAAAGTTCTCCATTGGCTGCTGGCGTGACAGTGCATTATCTTCAAATCTCTCTGAATTGTATAAAAAGCTCTCCAGGATGGTGGGTCGGTGCCATTGCAAAACAAATTGAAAATATACTCTCCCGGTGCCTGTGTTCAGTGTCTGCTAATTTTGTTTGCATTCCAAAAGTAACGAAATCTAGATGTGGAGGCAGGGCTTTCTCCCTCATAGCTGCCCAATTGTGGAATCAGCCTCCTGGCTCTATCAGGTCTCTGACGGATCTCATGCAGTTTAGGAGAGTATTGAACACCTGGTTGTTTCCACAGTAATGATGTCTCAATAGTACTGTGGGTCTGATTACTCCTATTGGCAGCATGCTCTTTTTTCCTATTTTTTCTTTTTCTTCTCTTCTAGTTATGCTCTGCCTGTTTTTCCCCATCTCCTTTTCCTCCTTCTGTTGCTTTCATTCCCCCCTAGCGCCAGGATTCCAAAATTGGACACAGTGCGCTATACAAATCTTTAAATATTAAGAATAAGAATAAGAATCAATGGAATAGTCAGCGTGAATGTGTGGCTATATTGTAA
The DNA here is from genome assembly GCF_031143425.1 of Pleurodeles waltl. Lineage (NCBI taxonomy): Eukaryota > Metazoa > Chordata > Amphibia > Caudata > Salamandridae > Pleurodeles > Pleurodeles waltl. The sequence goes on from NC_090440.1 coordinate 278,493,881, forward strand.
TCAGATCGATCTCTCTGAATTTCATCCTCTAGGTCTGCCTTGTGAGATCCTTGCGAGGTGAACATAACAAGTCGTAAAGAAGTGGCAATGGGGGTATGTAATTGTCTTTTAGAGCATTATGACTGCTACAATACTCAATGCTGTTTAACCCCTTTGCTGCCAGGCCTTTTTTCCCCTTAGGTGCCAGGCCTTTATTGGCTATTTGGGGCAGTTCGCCCTCATAACTTTTTGTCCACATGAGCTATCCACGCCAAATTTGCATCCTTTTTTCCAATATCCTAGGGATTCTAGAGGTACCCAGAGTTTGTGGGTTCCCCTGGACGAGACCAAGAAATTAGCCAAAATGCAGCAAAAATTTAGTTTTTCCCCAAAAAATGGGAAAAAAAGGCTGCAGAAGAAGGCTTGTGTTTTTTTCCTGAAAATGGCATCAATGAAGGGTTTGTGGTGCTAAAATTACCATCTTCCCAGCTTTCAGGAACAGGAAGACGTGAATCAGAAAAACACATTTTTGAACTCAATTTTGGCATTTTACTGGGACATACCCCATTTTTACTATTTTTTGTGCTTGTAGCCTCCTTCCAGTTAGTGACTGAGATGGGTGTGAAACCAATGATGGATACAAGAAAGCTAAACATTTCTGAAAAGTAGACAAAATTCTGAATTCAGCAAGGGGTCATTTGTGTAGATCATATAAGGCTTTCCTACAGAAAATAACAGCTAAAATAAAAACATATTGAAATTGAGATTTAAAAAAACAGCCATTCCTCTCCACGTTTTACTCTGTAACTTTTTCCTGCGATGTCAGATTTTTTAAAGAAATACATCATTGCATGTGCTGGACTCTTCTGGTTGCAGGGATATATAGGGCTTGTGGGTTCATCAAGAACCGTAGGTACCCAGAGCTAATAAATGAGCTGCACCTTGCAATGGGTTTTCATTGTATACAGGGTATACAGCAATTCATTTGGTGAAATATAAAGAGTGAAAAATAGGTATCAAGGAAACCTTTGTATTTCCAAAATGGGCACAAGATAAGGTGTTGAGAAGCAGCGGTTATTTGCACATCTCTGAATTCCGGGTCCTCATACTAGCATGTGAATTACAGTGCATTTCTTAAATAGATGTTTTGTTTTTTTTACACACTGTCTTACATTTGGAAGGCAAAAGTGCAGAGAAAGAAAAGGGGCAATAACACTTGTTCCTCTAGTCTGTGTTCCCCCAAGACTCCCGTGGTACCTCACTTGCATGGGTAGACCTAATGCCTGCGATAGGAAATGTAGCATGGACACATCACATTTTTACATTGAAATCTGATGTGTTTTTTGCAAAGTGCCTAGCTGTGGACTTTGGCCTGTAGCTCAGCAGTCACCTAGGGAAACCTACCAAACCTGTGTATTTTTGAAAACTAGATAACCAGGAGAATCCAGGATGGGGTGACTTGTGGGGCTCGCACCAGGTTCTGTTACACAGAAGCCTTTGAAAGCCTCAAAATTTGGCCCAAAAAATACTTTTTCCTCACATTTTGGTGACAGAAAGTTCTGGAACCTGAGAGGAGCCACAAGTTTCCTTCCACCCAGTGTTCCCACAAGTCTTCCGATAAAAATGGTACCTCACTTGTTTTTGGTAGGCCTAGTGCCCGCGACAGGAAATGCCCCCAAACACAACATGGACACATCACATTTTCCCAAAGAAAACAGAGCTGTTTTTTGCAAAGTGCCTAGCTCTGGATTTTGGCCTTTAGTTCAGCCGGCACAAAGGGAAACCTACCAAACCTGTGCATTTTTTAAAACTAGACACCTAGGGGAATCCAGGATGAGGTGACATCTGGGGCTCTCACCAGGTTCTGTTATCCATAATCCTTTGCAAACCTCAAAATTTGGCCAAAAAAACACCTTTTCCTCACATTTCAGTGACAGAAAGTTCTGGAATCTGAGAGGATCCACAAATTTCCTTCCACCCAGCATTTCCCCAAGTCTCCCGATAAAAAAGTACCTTACTTGTGTGGGTAGGCCCAGTGCCCGCAACAGGAAATGCCCCAAAACACAACATGGACACATCAAAACGATCAAATACAAAACTACCTGGGGTCAGCAGCCATATAGGGAATTCTACCAAACCCAAACATTTCTAAAAACTAGACACCTGAGGGACTGCAGGGAGGTGTGACTTGCGTGGATCCCCCAGTGTGTTCTTACCCAGAATCCCCAGCAAACCTCAAATTTAGCTTTAAAAAAATCAAATTTTTCCCACATTTCTGTGTGGGAGCACCACACTGGGACAATTTCCTACCACCCAACATTCCTCTCAGTCTCCCGGTAAAAATTATATCTCACTAGTGTAGGTGGGCCAAGTGCCTCTGACAGGGAAGAGCCAAAAACATGTCAAAATTGAGGGGGAAACAAAGAGGGTCCAAAAGGGCAGATTGAAAAAAAAAACATTTTTAGGCTGACAAGTGGGGCAGAATGTTTATCGATATAGATGAGACAATGCTGGGTGGTAGGAATTTTGTGGATTCCTGCAGATTCTGGAAGGATCTATCGCAAAAATGTGGAAAAAATGCGTGATTTCCAGCAAAGTTGGAGGATTGCAGGGCATTGTGGGTAAGAAAATTGTGTGGGTGCATGTGAAGCACACCACCCTGGACTCACCCAGATATTTAGTTTTCAGATGTGTCTAGGTCTTGTGGACTTTTCTACATGGCAGCGTCCCAAAGTCCAAAAAGTGCAGCCCTCACCATTCCAAGTGGGACGATTTTGATAGTTAGACAAGCTCTCATGGCCCAAATGTAAAACCAAAACACACAATAATCAAATGTCCTCTTGCCTTCCGTGGGATAAGATGTTTTAGTGTGCGGGGGAAAGCTCAAAGACTGTTACCCCCTTTTGTTGGGGTGGGGCATAACCATGCCCATACTGGTTGGTAGCTGCCACCCCACTATTTTTTTATTCCCTGGCATCTAGTAGCTTTTCTGCCCCATCGGTGGGCAGAACAACATTGGCCCCATTTATTTGGGGTTGGGGTATGGCGATATCCCCACCCTCTTTTTTTTTTAAAACAAATCTTCTGTGGTCTCTGGTGGGCTTTTGGCCCAATTTTGGGGCAGATGGGCCTTCCAAAAAGAGGATGAGCTGCCCCCAAGAGGGGCAGATACGGCCAACAGTAATGTGCCCCCATGGAGAGTGACCCTGGCCCTAGGGGCTGCGCCCCCAAACAAAACACACACATACACACACACCAATCCCTAGTGCCTAAGTGGCTTCTTCCCCCCGGGGGCAGATTGGCCTAATAGAAATAGGCCGATCTGCCCCGAAGGGTGGCATAAATGGCCTAAAATAAATTCCCCCCACCCCAAGGGGAGCAACCCTTGCCTAAGGGGTAGCTCCCTTGTGTGAAATTGGTACCAAAAAAAATCCCTGGTGTCTAGTGGTTTCTGCCCCTCTTGAGGGCAGATTGGCCTAAGAAAAATAGGTCGATCTGCCTCCAAGGGGAACAGAAAATGGCCTAAAATACATTTGCCCCCCGGGGGAGCAACCCTTGCCTAAGAATTGCTCCCCTTGCATGAAATTGTCACAAACAAAATAAATCCCTGGTGTCTAGTGGTTTCTGCCCCCCTTGGGGGTAGATTGGCCTAAGAAGAATAGGCTGATCTGCCCACAAGGGGGACAGAAATGGCCTAAAATAAAATTGCCCCCCCCCCGGAGCGACCCTTGCCTAAGGGGTCGCTCCCCATCTGTAAAACAATAATAATGCATTTTTTTTTTAAATCGCTGATGCCTAGTGGTTTCTACTCCCCTTGGGGGCAGATCAGCTTAATAAAAATAGGCCGATCTGCACCTAAGGGGGGCAGAAATGGCCTAAATATAATTTTCCCCCCAGGGGAGCTACCCTTGCCTAAGGGGTCGCTCCACACGTCTGAAAAACAAACAAAAAAAAAGATCCCTGGCGCCTAGAGGTTTCTGCCCCTGGGGGGACAGAAAAGGCCTTGAAAATAATTGCCCCCCTGGGGAGTGACTCTTACCCAAGGGGTCGCTGCCCTTATGCCAATTTCCCTTTCAAAAATGATCCCTGGTGTCTAGTGGGCATTTCAGCAGCCGGATCGCTTCACTGGATGCAGCCACGAATGTAACCATTACGTCCATGGCGCCCAAGGGGTTAAGAATCTTGAGCCATTAACAACTCTCTCTATATATAGAATATTTTACGGTATCCTCCTTAGCAGAGATACAGTCACAAGCATAGTTTAAGGCTGTCCTACATGTAAACAAATAGCGAAGTTATTTGCTTAGGAACATTCGTTTTTAAGTTCAAAATAGGAACTAAAATATTTTACAATTAACAAATAAATGTATTACTTTTTATATGATCTTTACAATAATTACATTATATATATATATATATATATATTTTTTTTTTTTTTTTTTTTTTACTATTTTACATTTTTTTATTTAATTTAACATTATTTTGTATGGGGTTTTATTCTAATTCTCTACCTCCATTGTTTTGTATGGAAGGATGTTGCAGTACGAGTGGTTGGCCATGTGTGATGCTAGACTTAAAACTGTTTTTTCAGTAGGAATTTACATTCTGATTTTGAGAAAAATCGAGTTTACTCCGACCTTTAAGTTACCTTTATGAAACAGGCCCATGTGTTTTTAGACTGGACATTCGCTTAGAAACTCCTGATGCAGGACATATCACCTGTTTGTAAACATACAATGTAGCATAACATTTGATTGCAAGGTGCTATCACACTAAATTTGCTGTGCATAGGTAATTTGTGTTGAAAAGATTGGTAGTGATTTAAAATGTGTTATGTATGACCTTTATAGCAGGTATGCAATAAAAAAAGAAGTTATATCTGTACTCAGGTGAAGGATATTCTAAAGGATAGATATATGTGTGTGTGTATATATATATATATATATATAAACTATATCTATATATATTAATGTTTAAAATTGCACCCCATGCAATAATTGCTTTTGGTTGTGCTCTCCAGATGTCTCTTAAAAATTACTTATGACAGAATGCCCAGAATGGGCAAGAGGAAAGCTGACCCTGCCAAAGTGGTACTTTCTTCCAAACCTCTACCCATTCAGAAGTGAGGTCCAAGAGCCCCAATGGGGCTTTAGTCAGCTGGAGGCAAGGACCAAGTGCTGGCTTAGAGGAAGGGATATGCCTTGATACCCAGAGGCTAAACTGTGAAGGGCCAAGTTTGGAAGCAGGGGAAAGCTCTGTATCCATTAACACATGAACTCACCATTGTAATTTTCTTCTCCACGGAACACTAGATAGTGTTATTTCCTCAAAGTATGAACCAAAGAAAAGGAAATATATTGTATAGCAATAGAACTGGGTGTTGGAAGCCTGGGGATATTATTAGGCTAAATATGATCAGCAACTGACAGGCATACCATATAAGGCACCCTCAGATCTGAAGAGGAGCGAAGACAACAGTGTCTGCTCATTTACAAATACGGCCTGCATACCTGTGGAGAACAGGAGCGAGGGGTGCCTTCTGCTCTTCCTGAAAATATGTATTCCAGCATTTTGCTCTAGGACTTGTGGTTCAAGTCTCATGCTAAACCACAGGACCTGCATCTGTGAGGTGCAGAAGGTCCTCAGGCAGATGTGTTGCTTGTCTGTAAGCCAAACTGGGCATTTCATGTGGACATGGAAGATTGGTTGTGAGGACCCTCTCATGCAAACATAAAGTGTGGACTGGATTCTGAGGAACAAGTCCTGGTGATTTGAGAACATTTATTTACGCCATCAGTGCTACCAAAAACAATGGTGACTATTTGGGCTTTGTTGAAAACCATACATGAAACGACCAGAGGCAAACAGGCACTACCCCTTATAAATGACACAAACATGGCGGATTCAACAAAGTTACAACAGCACTGCGTGCTACAAAGTCCTTTTTAATTGCAGCCTTTATTGAGGTTTGCTTCGTTGAAGTCTTTCTATGTCTATAAAAGTTGATAAACCCAAAGGTAACAACTTTCAGCAAGACCAACGATCGTTCACTCACAGATCTGTGACACTGTTTGGGCTTTGTTGAAAACCAAATGAAAGGACCAGAGGCAAACAGCCACTTCCCCTGTAAAAGACACAAACATAGCATTGCATTGCACTGCATTCCACAAAGTCCTTTCTTAATGCAGCCCTTGTTGAGGTTTGCCTCGTTTAGATCTTTCTGTGGCTAGAAAAGTTGATAAGCCCAAAGGTAACAACTTTCAGCAAGACCAACAATCGTTCACTCACAAATTTACGACAGGGGGAACATAAGTGCTTTAAGGGCACTTTGGACCAGATGTATAAAAGCTTTTTGCATTCGCAAACGGTGTGAATGCACGTTTGCAAATGCAAAAAGCCATTTCAGAATGTATCAAAGGCATTCTGAATGCAATTTTAAGAAATCGCTAAAATAGTGATTCCTTGAATTTGCGACCCTGTTTAGAGAGTCGCAAATTGCGACTCTCTAAATAAGAAATCGCAAATAAGGAATCCTTATTTGCGATTTTTAAAGCACATGTAACAAGCAATTCCTTAATGCAAATTGGGCATTAAGGAATGGCTATATACCACCAAGTTGAACTTGGTGGTAACCATGTGCAAATTTTAAAAATGCATTTAAAATGCATTTTTAAAATTGACATGTAAAGCACACATGCCCTTTTGGCATGTGTGCACTTTACAAGTTGTAAAAAAATATTTTGGGGTGTAGCAGAGGGGGCCTAAGGCCCCCAGCACACTCAACTTTGCATTTCTAAAAATTGCGAATTCCAGTTAGGAATTCGCAATTTGGGAAATGCAAAATATTTGCAAATATGGGCCTACAGGCCCATAGGTGCGAATGGGGGCCGTTATCGCAATTTATGATTCAGTAATAGCATTTGCGATTTTTCAGAAATCGCTATTACCGAATCGCAAATGTGATACATTGCATTTTGCGAATCAGAAATAGCGATTTCTTAAAAAACGCTATTTCCGATTCGCAAAAGGCCTTTTTTATACATCTGGCCTTTGTTACTTTTAAAACAAATTTGATTTCTTAACCCAGCACCTTTTGAAGGGTTTCTCAAGTGTTGACTTTTGATTTGTTGATAAAATGAATCTATGTATGAAATGTTGTTCATTGTGCTGACTTTTTTTAAAGTGTTCTTTTGTCACTGTTACTTAGCTTGTAACTTATGTATTACCTTTAATTGCTTGGCTAGTTGTTGCACATATTCCACACGCATTTTTATCTAAGGAAGGTCTTTGAGCAGAGCTACCAGGGTGAACTTGGAATGCCTCACAAAATAATTTTACCTTAGTAATATTACTTTGGCAACCTGGGAGCTCAGTCACAGGTCACATCAAGGCTGTGGGCTCTCCTTACCAATATCTAAACTTTGAAGTCCATAAAATTAGGAATAACAAAATACACTATATGTAGTGCACTGAACCGAGTAAACGTTGTACTACCTGGGCCTGATCCATAAAGGTAAAGTTTATTTTCAGTTCAAAAAGTAATTTTGTGAATAGTATCTATACAAGTGCAGAGTCTCCGCATTTGTGACAGAGACTCCTCACATAAGAAGTTAGGCAGTTTAAAGGTCCTACTTATAAAATTCTTTTGTGATTTGCAAAAAAAACGTTAACTTAGACTAAAGTATAAGTTTACTTTTGGGAACCAGGACCTCAGTGTTTAACCTGTGAGATGGGAATATTCGAAAAACCAAGTAACATCCTGGGAAATCTGTACTTTGCTCTATCTGCTTGTCCTCGCCTATCCTACTCACTCTCTAAGACCTTCAAATCTAAAATGTCAGATCCAGCCTACCACCCAATCTCAGCCCAGGGCTATGAACTGAGAGGAGTTACTTTTAGCTTTCCCACATTCTGCTTGATTGTGCGGTGAGAATGCGGTAAGTGTTCAAGATCACAGATTCACACTCACATTCACGAGTGTAATGCATGCCTATAACACAAATAAATGTGATGTTCGCGAAGGGCAATGAGATCACACCCATGGCAGTGAAGCTGCTGCAGAAACGCGTCTGTGCTCAGCAAAAGTCACCTGCACTGCCTCAGCATGTAATTGTTTTACTTTGAAAGCTAAGCTAATGAAGAATCAACGTAACCCCGCCCCCAAAAGCAGCGAAAGTGAGACTCCACACGTTGCTGAGGTGTGAATGCCCTGCTGTCCTTGAGAAGGTGGTCTTGTGGGCTATGGCTGTCATTAGGAAGAAAGCAAACGACACTATTTTCTCAAATGGTGACCAGAAACCTACTAATCAAACGGAAAAGAGAATCTTTCGCGGGAAGAAAGCTTTCAAATAAATTAGCTTTTGGGTAAGAGGAAAAAACAGATTTGTTCTAATGTGAGTAAGTACTACTTGACTTACAGCTTAAATTATTGCAATATTTATTTCAGGCGCTCTCTACAGTCATCCCCTTCTCCTTTTAATAGCTAATCTATAATAGATGTATTCAGTATAATCATGAAAGAACACATTTGAATGCTTTATCTCACCTTTGCATGTCTAGCATTCCTAGTATGATTTACATTTTTTGTGCCATGCAGCACACGGCAATAAAAATCATGTATTTAAAAAGTGGAATTGAAATTGAAGGTACGCCATTTGTAATTTCAGCACGTATTGTTCTGCCTTTGGAAATAAAGCTGCTTTAGGCCCCGGAGACATTGTCGGCCGCGAAAATGACCTTTTCCTTACAGATAACAGCTTAAGATCGAGTTACTAGTGTTGTTTTGCACGCCAAATACACATGCGGTGATTCTCTATGGCAGAGGTCAGGCGCGTTAGATCGGGACAGTCAAAGCGATCAGGATTCCCTTTTTTGTCGGGGCTCACGCTCAAGATGCAACATACATGTTTATATTATAAGGAAACCCCTTTTATTTATTAATATCAAGGCCTACAAAATAGCTAATTCGAGTAAATGATGCCAGGTGTTTGCGACCCAGTTCCAGTGCTTAATTTGTGCTTGTTGTTTCCGGTGCTGAGCACCGGCACTTATTTTTGAGGGCCGGGGCTTAATCTTCTGCCTCAAGCATTTCCTGGGAGCAAAAGACACACATAGGAAAGGCGGAGGAAAGGAAAAACGAAAAACCGTCACAAAAGGAGAAAGTAGAAAGCTGCTAGAGTGAGCTGAAGGGCAGGGAGTGTATGTTTATGGATTAAAGAGGCTCGAGATGGCTTCAGGATTCCGCTGCCTCAGTATTCCGTGTTCCCACATTTAATTGCAGCAGCCGCATGTTTAGAAGGAGGTCTTTGGGCACCGGCACGTCTTGATTTACAAATTAAGCACTGCCCAGTTCAAAATGTTGACCTGCCTGACATCAAACAGATAACAAGTCAGTTTTAGTTTAAATTAAATTTGACAGAATGAAGAAATGCTAGTGTTCTTTGAAACATAAGGATGACACAAACGCGGAAATTCATGCCATCTTTATTACATTACATTTATTCGTAACGTTAGGCAATGTTTTCTCTAGTAAGCTGCATGCAACACATATATAGTTCCTTGAAGTTCAGTATCCCTGAAGCGTAGGTTACTGCAGAGTAAGGCTTTGCAAGTCACAGTGTTCAGCTTCAAGGTCTTGGCCAAAATTTCCGACAGAAATTACATCCACTAACATGTATCTCCTAATTCAGACATATTCATGATGGGCTGAGCTGTCCAATACTGCTGATGGTCATGATTCCTTAACTGTTAGAAAGAAAGTTACATTCATAAACAATTGTTCTGGGGTGAAAGAATACTCCTTTGTTGTAGCAGCGCTTGAAGCCTTGTAAACGCTAGTTTATGAAATTGTAAAGTAATCCAGGAGCAATTAAGGTTCGGAAATGAAAGGCTGCTTTAGATCACGGTCGAAGAGGATATGCTTCAGAGCAGGTGACCAGGAGTGAATGTGTTGTAAATACATCTCTAGAAGATTGGAAGGTTGCATTTACGTGTTTCCCTTCAGAACTTAGCAGAACAGAAAAATAAGTATTTTCCCCAATTCTGCATCACCAATAATCCCCCGAAATAAGAATGCCTCTTTTTTGGATGGTGTCTATATAGGTTATGATCAGTCTCTGGTTGGCCAGTTTGTCATTATATGTGGCAAATGCAGAACAAAATAACGTTAGGGGTGTGCAAGTTTTTATTACACTAGCTAAGTCTTCCATGTATTCTGATTATTGGCGTACAAGTAGATTCCGCTTTAACTCCATCTACACCATAGTGTGGTTTTGTCCACAAACTGGGAAATTACCTCAGGATTACTAGTTGGCACTGAAAACGGATGTGCAGTTTTAACACAAGTTAATTTTAATATTTTTTTCTTTGACACTTCTAAAATGGATGTATTTTGTTGATCTTTATTTTTCTTGGAATAACTTAAAAAGGGAGCGAAAATTCACATTTAGAAAACTTCATGAACAAAGATGAGGAATTGTTGTATTTGCAAGAAATTTAAGGTATAAAAACCTTTGCACACCTCTAGAAATCATTAAAATTCAAAGTGCTACCTGCTGAACGACAGTATGCATTATTAACAATTGGAGAAGGAGACCTATTTTATTTTTATATCTTACAGTACTTGATCATTTAAAGAAACATATTTACAATTCTAACTTGACTTAACATTCTAACTTTATATTAGACAGCCACAACCGAGGGTCATTTGACTTTATGAATCCATTCATCCCTTTAACTAGCACACTTCACTGTTTCTTTGATTTCACTCATCACACAATCACATTCAGAACAACATTATCAAACATTACGAACGAGACATACATAAAACACAGTAAGTGGAAAGTACAAATAAATATTCTTGTCAATGGTTTGCATGAAAAAACACGTAAAGTATCATGTAAAATAATTCAGGGAGTGGTAAGAAATCGCTCTGTCCGGGCTTGAAGCTGGCATCATTTGTTCAGGGGGTTAGAGAGACATCAGCAGTGCCTTCTAGTGGTTGGGGTTCAGAGTATTCCAGCGTCAGGTTTTGCTCTCAAGATCCTCTCTGACAAATACAAAATGCACTCCTGAAAGCTGCCTTCTTCTCAAGGCTTGGCTTGTTCGTTTTCATGTGGTCCTGCATGATTTTATCTATTGATCACGTTTTGCCTTAAATGTAGAGGGGCGTCTCTTGGCCGGTTAGCAGTCTGAACATGGCCGCAGGCATCGTCTTCATGTGAATCTGTGGACAAATTAGCAAAGCATAAAAATGAGGAACATCTCGACCTAGCAATAGGTAATATCTAATGCTGCCACCAGGTAGTCACCTTCTTGCAAATTAAATATTGAAAATATCATGTTGCATAAACCCTTCCAATTTTTAAATACAAACATATTTTGAGTCACTTCATACACTGAGAGTTCGACAACCTCTCTACCACTCAATTACTGAAGAAAAGACAAATTTAAGGGCTGCATTCTGAAAGCAGATTCAAATCAGGGCCCTTCCTTACCGTCACAATTGGTCAGGGGTTGGATTAATGATTCAATTAATTACCAATAACTGCATTACGCAGAGTCCATCTCTCACTTTAAGTACATCACGAGGCAGCTGTCTTCTAGACACACCCCTCCATCAATGTTTTCCCATTATAAAAGTCCCCCTCATCCAATTCCATATCCTATTTAGTTGTCTCAAGCCATGTACTATACAGTTGGTCTTTAAAAAACCGGGAGGGACTGAATAATCAAAGTGAGAGGCAGACTGTGTGTCATGTAAATACCGGTAAGTAATTGAAGTATTACCACCTCGTACCCCTCGCTTTGCTAAATTGCATTATGAGATATACCCAGGCCAAGGGACCAGAGCTACTGTAAGTCAGTGCTCAAACATCTTCCAATCTGAATTCAGTTCTCTTCCTATTCACTTCACAGACGAAAGAAGTCTAGAACCAAACGTGCTCTACCTCAGCTTCCTGCATAACACTGTAAGATAGAATGTTTATTGCGTTTGGGAGTTATGGGACCACAATGGGTAACGTGTTGGATGTGATCCCTGATGACTGAGTGACACAAGTACCTACCTGCCTACGACATCTCATGGGGCATAGTAAAAGTCCTTTAAAACACTGTTGTAACCAGAAACTTTCCAGCAACCAAAGTCTGGCATTTTCAGTGTGATAAGGAAAATGTAGGAAGCAACCTCTTTTTTGATGTATTGTTGTTGAACCCCCTGAGGAATGGAGGTATCCATACAAAGTATCCTCCTCATTCCCTCTTTCTTCATTCAATTATAATAATATGTACTGCCTTCAGCAACTGACAGAACAAGTGAAACTATGCCTGCAGAAACTGTCATGCCTGTCATTTCTCATTTTTAATCAAGATCCGGGCACTGGCAAAAACTACCCCACAATGGCAAGCACCACGGATATATGTGCTCTAGCATCGGTCAGAGCCAACCACGTATTGTTTGCTTGGAGAGAGCAATGACACTATTGAGAGAGCTATTTTCACGCTCACCCCATACTTCACATGTCTGTTTAACTAAAGCAAATAAGATCTTCATATTAACGGTGACCCTGGAGGGTACCCTGGTACTGTGGGAAGCCCTTCAGTAGCGCTATATTTGTATTGCTCTTAATACCAGGAAACATCTATAAAAAAAGTTCTATGAATCAGCAGCATAACACCCATTATGCATCACTTATTACAGTCATATGCACCCAAAGAAAATGAATGCCAACCTGGCATTTATTGATTTAGTTGTTTTCTCCATATTACGCTTTATACCGGTCCACTTTCCTAGAATTACTCTCCACAATCTATGTGCTGTATTAATGCCGAAAGTTAAGAAGGTCCGTCCTCCCTGAGATAACCATATTAGGGATTAGAGTTTCCAGTCTTTTTGTACCGCAGTCAAGCAGGATAGTGGTTTGTGAGAAATAACTTTACTCAACTCTATTGAGGTTTGGACAACACACAAGTAAGCATACTTTTCATGGACATGGGCAGTCTGACCCCTGAACTGCCTCCCTCTACAGGGTGACTAGGTGTAGATTGTAGAAACAGCATGTTAGAGATATCCTCATGTGTTACTGGAATATAGTCATCATAATGTAGTCTGGCAGTTCTTCAGTGGTGACGTGCCAGTGATGCAACATGTCAACAATGTCTTGCCATATAATTGCATGTGACATGACAACGTCATCAAAGCCCTATGCTCCATTTTGGATTAAGCCTTTTGACAGTTATGTGAAACCTGGAACAATTGCATGCAGAAATAGGAAATACATATTAAGAATATATAAGGATATTAGTGGTGCTCCTCTGCAATTAAGGTACTCGTGATTCCTTACAAGAGACTATAGCTCACCTATGGAATTGCATTTCACAACAAAATTGAAGGTGTCACTGCTCCTCCACCATTTGTATCAGTTCCAGGAACAACTTATTTTATTAGCCTAGGTGGAAAGAGTTATTTGAGGCATATTTAGATGCCATCGACGGGGATACACTTAGCAACAAAAAGAAAAAAAGCAATTCACATACATAATTTAGGCTCTGAAGAAATAACTGTTATGACAACTGCACCGCCACAAGAAGCAGGAATTCAGCTTAGTCAAAAGAATGATGCTGGGGGATTTATAAATACAGAGACTCTCGAATATGCTGCCTTAATCCTGACACTATATAAATGATTATCACCATACAGAAATGTTGTTTTGGAAAGACGTACATTTCTAAAAAGAGCACAGCAACACTGAGAATTCATTGATGATTTTGTTTCTGAATTGAGAATGTTAGCCACCACCACATCCAATTATCACGAATTGTAGGTTTCAATAATTTGTGATCCACTAACAGAGTGAACTTTCATTAAGAAAATTCAAAAAAGATTACTATTTACGGACGGCCCAAACTTTGAATCAGCTTTGAGTATTGCCATGGTCATTCAGAATTCTGATGTTTATTTAGGGAAATCTTTGCACAAGGAGATGTTTTCTCTTGCAAAAGGGTAGAGACTCCAGTTGGAAGCAAAGACCCCAGAAAGTCAAGCAAGTAAAATGGAGCATCACTCTGCTCAGCTACCTGAGACACAGATGGAGGACAATTGTAGTTGTTTTAGATTTGGAAGTCATATAGGATCTGACAAAACTTATCCAGCAATGTTTCAAACCAGTTTTAAGTGCAGGCAGGAATGTCACTTTGAGATACTTTGCCCAAGTGTGTACAAATCTGTGATATCAAGTGTGGATGACCTAGATGAGAATGGTGAGGTGGTTGTTCTTACCTTAACTAGAGCAATGAAGAGAGCGGCCAAGTTGGGATAGGGGAAAAAACAGGAGCATGTGTCTTTTCTTAGTTCATCCAAGAGGAAACTGGCATATTGCAAGATTCATGTAAATGGGGTAGAAATACAAATCATTGCAGACTATGGTTCCCCTTTTACAGCGATAGGCCTGGATACGTTTAAAACAATTTCGACCATTAGAATTGAAAAATAAAACATGTCAAAATATTTGCATATGGTGGAAAAAGGATTAATATCGAAGGTATTTCCTGCTGTGTTGCCCTTAGGAAGAAAATCACCCCATAGCATAATGTATGTGGCATGTGAAGGCTCAAACTTATGAGGGTGGGATGATCAAGGGGAACTTTAAACCATTTTGGATCTCAATCATACTGATAGAGTTCGGGCTTCCAGCATAGGTTGTTTTGAAAGGGAATGCAGTGCCTGTAGATCACAAAGTAAGAAGGGTGCTATTAAGTTTAAGGCAAAGTTTATGGAAGGAGTTTGCCAAATTGTGTGGCCTTAATATAACAGAACCTGTTGAAAGCTCAGAGTGGTTGTCTTTGTCTATCAGTTGTAGAATGTTTATATACGAAAAGTATGTGTTACTAACTGTAGATGGGCTACTTATCTGGCTGAAATTTCTTGTGCTTGGCTGCCACAGAAGACCACAGGCAGAACTGTAGTGGTTGTCTAGCAGGATTTTGCTCTAGGGATGGCACCATGGTTCAGCATGGAGCCAGATTATGTTCTGCAGGATGCGGACTGGCAGAGCATCTGTGGAGAACATAATAATGTATGGTGAGAAACCACTGTGCTGGGTAAAAAAAAAAAAAGAGTTTCAAAATGATGCAGCTGTATGTTGTTCAAACTTGGGATTGGAAAGGAAATTGGAATTACTCCTACACTGTTTGGGTGCATAGAGCCATGAAGTCCTAGAACATCACCCCGAGTTAGGTGGGGAAGAAGATTGAGGTTTGAATAAAGAGATTAGACCCTTATTATCTTCACAAAATTAGCACAATTTTAGAATGATACCACTTTGGTAAGAGAACATAAAGAGATGGTGAAACTATTGAGGATTTCATTTTGGTTCTCAGGGAATTAACAGCCACTTGCAAATTTGAAGGATTATGCAATGAGCGCCTAAGAGAACAGCTTCTCCTTGTGTGATATTGAAAGAGTAAAAGAGGCAATATGGTTAAAGGATAATCCTCTATTGAGCGAAGTTCTACTCACTGCAAAGCAGACTGAACATGTCATGAATGAAGAAATTAAGAAGGACACCAATAAAAAAATCAGATAGTAAGTGATATGTAATGCAATAAAAGAGAAGGGAACAGATGTTGCAAGAGAGACTGAGAGAAATTTTAAAGGTCAGTGTTTCAGATACGTCACATTGTTGATGCAAAAAGTTGTCCACCTACAAGGTGAGATGCAATAAATGTGAGTGGAAAGGACACTACGGGGGTCATTCTGACCCTGGCGGCCGGTGGCCGCCAGGGCCACCGACCACGGGAGCACCGCCAACAGGCTGGCGGTGCTCCCGAGGGCATTCTGACCGCGGCGGTTCAGCCGCGGTCAGAAAGGGTAAACCGGCGGTCTCCCGCCGGTTTACCACTGCACTTCAGAATCCTCCATGGCTGCGGAGCGCGCTCCACAGCCATGGGGATTCTGACACCCCCTACCGCCATCCTGTTCCTGGCGGGTCTCCCGCCAGGAACAGGATGGCGGTAGGGGGTGCCGCGGGGCCCCTGTGGGCCCCTGCAGTGCCCATGCCCATGGCATGGGCACTGCAGGGGCCCCCGTAAGAGGGCCCCGCAAAGTCTGCTAAGCAGACACTGAAATACGCGACGGGTGCAACTGCACCCGTCGCACCCCTGCAACTACGCCGGCTCAATTCTGAGCCGGCGTCCTCGTTGCAGGGGCATTTCCTCTGGGCCGGCGGGCGCTCTTTTGGAGAGCGCCCGCCGGCCCAGAGGAAATGTCTGAATGGCCGCCGCGGTCTTTTGACCGCGGTGCGGTCATTCAGCGGCGGTACCTTGGCGGACGGCCTCCGCCGTCCGCCAAGGTCAAAATGACCCCCTACATGTTTTGCTGCAAGAGTGACAAAACTGAGAAAGAATATCAAGGTGGTTGCTGAAATATGTGAGGAAGTCATACTTCAGATGAGGAAACAAGACTGTGGTAATCCAAAGGACATGATAAAGCTTGAAAGCACTGAGGGTGAAGTCATGTTTGACTCATGCTCATGTTTCACCAATGTATCAAAGCAAGCATTTTGTATGGTGGGAGAGTATATCTGAATAAAATGGACATTCGACCTGAGGGTATAGAGGTCAACATATAAAGTCAAAGAGTTACTTTCAAAGAAAAATTAAGTACAAAGGCAGTGGGCAAGATCTACGTTTCAGACAAAGGAGACAAAATACTGGGATGACCTATACAAAATGATTTTGGAGTACATTCAAACTCCAAGGCGTAACCCTAGGCCCAGATACAACCAGTGAAACAAAGTACAAACATATATTGTTTGGAATACAATTCCCATGGGCTTTTGGGGATGAGTTGGTATGTCTTAAAATGTACATGCAAACAATCAGGTTAAAAGAAGTGTGATGCCTGTAGCATCAAAACTGAGGAAATTGCCTATGAGTGTACAGGACGATGCCCAGAACGAACTAAAAAAAGTATGCACGTCTGGGATGCTAGAATCAGTTGGAGCAACAGAGTAGCTTCCTCTATTGTAGTGGCTTGCAAGGTAGATGGGAAGATGCGTCTATGTGTAGATAGCAGAGCTTTAAAAAAAAGTAGTGGTGGTGGACTGATTTCCACTACAAAATATCTCAGAAATGATGGCCAGTTTGGCTGATGCCAAGATTTTCTTCACCCTGGATATGGCATTAGCCAAGTATAGCTACATCAGGACTCCCAGGATCTCACAGTCTTCACCAAATCCTTAGGTGCCTACAGGTTCAATTACATGGTCTTCAGGTTAGTGTCCATGGCCCCTTTCTTACAGAGGCACATGTCATCCTTGTTGAGATCCATCCCAGAACTGTTCTTTTAGCATGATGACGTACCTGTCATAGAGATGATATGAATGAGCATGACAAAAGGATGAGATTGATTTTAAAGATGTTGATGGATCAATAATGAAGGAACAAAAGGGAAGATCGAGGTGTAAAGTTAATTATTTAGAACAGTGTGTGAAGGTGAGGGGATTGAACTTACAAAAGAGTGACTTACACCATAATTAAGATGTCTTCACCTAAGAATGAAGAAGAACTATGCTCTCTCTTAGGTAGGAGTGAATTTTACATCAAATTCATAGACAACAAGGCTAATGGGATGATCAATATGAGTGTTCTATTAACCCCTTCCCCGCCATGGACGTAATGGTTACGTCCATGGCAGCGCACGTGTGGCGCCATGGATGTAACCATTACGTCCTGCTACCCCCCCCCACCTCTCCAGGCCAGGGCTGAAAGGGGAATCCCTTCCCCTTCAACCCCCGATCCCCCCGCCCCCCCTGTGACGTCAGCGTGCGAGCGCGCACTGACAATCACAGAGCCTCCCACATCGCGCTGGAAACCACTAGGCACCAGGGATCTTTTTTTTGCGCTGTCACGCAAGGGGAGCGACCTTGTAGGCAAGGGTCGCTCCCCGGGGGGGGTGGGGGTGGGAATTTATTTTAGGCCATTTCTGCCCCCCCTGGGGGCAGAAACCACTTGGCACCGGAAGTTTTTTTTTTTGGCGCGAATGTCACGCAGGGGGAGCGACCCCGTAGGCAAGGGTCGCTCCCGGGGAGGGGCTGGGGGGGGTGGGGGAGGGAGAAATTTATTTTAGGGCATTTTTGCCCCCCCTGGAAGCAGATCGGCCTATTGTTATTAGGCCGATCTGCCCCCAAGGGGGGCAGAAACCGCTAGGCGGCAGGGCAATTTTTTTTTGTGTGTTTTTTTTTTTTTTTTTTTTAGAGATGGGGAGCGACCCATTAGGCAAGGGTCGCTCCCCTGGGGGGCAAATTGTATTTAGACCATTTCTGCCCCCATTGGGGGCAGATTGGCAGATTTTAGGTCAATCTGCCCCCAAGGGGGCAGAAACCACTAGGCACCGAGAATTTTTTTTTTGGCGCCAATGTCACGCAGGGGGAGCGACCCCGTAGGCAAGGGTCGCTCCCGGGGGGGGGGGGACAAATTTATTTTAGGCCATTTCTGCCCCCCCTGGGGCCGGCTGAGCTAGAGGCCAAAATCCACAGGTAGGCACTGTTTTCTATGAAAAAATGTGATGTGTCCACGTTGTGTTTTGGGTCATTTCCTGTCGCGGGCGCTAAGCCTACCCACACAAGTGAGGTATCAATTTAATCGGGAGACTTGGGGGAACGCTGGTTGGAAGGAAATTTGTGGCTCCTCTCAAATTCCAGAACTTTCGGTCACCGAAATGAGAGGAAAACGTGTTTTTTTTAGCCAAATTTTGAGGTTTGCAAAGGATTCTGGGTAACAGAACCTAGTGAGAGCCCCACAAGTCACCCCATCTTGGATTCCCCTGGGTTTCTAGTTTTCAAAAATGCGCTGGTTTGCTAGGTTTCCCCAGGTGCCAGCTGAGCTAGAGGCCAAAATCCACAGGTAGGCACTGTTTTCTATGAAAAAATGTGATGTGTACACGTTGTGTTTTGGGCCATTTCCTGTCGCGGGCGCTAGGCCAACCCACACAAGTGAGGTATCATTTGTATCGGGAGACTTGGGGGAACGCTGGGTGGAAGGAAATTTGTGGCTCCTCTCAGATTCCAGAACTTTCTGTCACCGAAATGTGAGAAAAACGTGTTTTTTTAGCCAAATTTTGAGGTTTGCAAAGGATTCTGGGTAACAGAACCTGATCAGAGCCCCACAAGTCACCCCATCTTGGATTCCCCTAGGTCTCTAGTTTTCAAAAATGCACAGGTTTGGTAGGTTTCCCTAGGTGCCGGCTGAGCTAGGGGCCAAAATCTACAGGTAGTCACTTTGCAAAAAACACCTCTGTTTTCTTTCAAAAAATGTGATGTGTCCACGTTGCGTTTTGGGGCACTTCCTGTTGCGGGCGCTAGGCCTACCCACACAAGTGAGGTATCATTTTTATCGGGAGACTTGGGGGAACATAGATTAGCAAAACAAGTGTTATTGCCCCTTGTCTTTCTCTAAATTTTTTCCTTCCAAATATAAGAGAGTGTGTAAAAAAGACATCTATTTGAGAAATGCCCTGTAATTCACATGCTAGTATGGTCACCCCGGAATTCAGAGATGTGCAAATAACCACTGCTCCTCAACACCTTATCTTGTGCCCTTTTTGGAAATACAAAGGTTTTCTTGATAGCTATTTTTCACTCTTTATATTTCAGCAAATGAATTGCTGTATACCCAGTATAGAATGAAAACGCACTGCAGGGTGCAGCTCATTTATTGGCTCTGGGTACCTAGGGTTCTTGATGAACCTACAAGCCCTATATATCCCCGCAACCAGAAGAGTCCAGCAGACGTAACGGTATATTGCTTTCAATAATCTGACATTGCAGGAAAAAGTTACAGAGTAAAATGTAGAGAAAAATTGCAGATTTTTTCACCTCAATTTCAATATTTTGTTTTTTCAGTTGTTATTTTCTGTAGGAAAATCTTGTAGGATCTACACAAAGTACCTCTTGCTGAATTCAGAATTTTGTCTACTTTTCAGAAATGTTGCGCTTTCTGGGATCCAGCACTGGTTTCATGCCCATTTCTGTCACTGACTGGAAGGAGGCTTAAAGCACAAAAAATCGTAAAAATGGGGTATGTCCCAGTAACATGCAAAAGTGTGTTGAAAAATTGGGTTTTCTGATTCAAGTCTGCCTGTTCCTGAAAGCTAGGAAGCTGGTGATTTTAGCACCGCAAACCCTTTGTTGATGCCATTTTCAGGGAAAAAACCACAAGCCTTCTTCTGCAGCCCCTTTTTCCCATTTATTTGAAAAAAACGAAATTTTCACTGTATTTTGGCTAATTTCTTGGCCTCCTTCCGGGGAACCCACAAAGTCTGGGTACCTCTAGAATCCCTAGGATGTTGGAAAAAAGGACGCAAATTTGGCGTGGGTAGCTTATGTGAACAAAAAGTTATGAGGGCCTAAGCGTAAACTCCCCCAAATAGCCAAAAAAAGGCTTGGCACCTGAGGGGGAAAGGCCTGGCAGCGAAGGGGTTAAAAGGCAAGGCAATATTTTTATGGAGTAAGGATAAGCTTAAAGACAACAAAGATTCTTCAGCACAACTCCCAAACTGAAATGGGTTTGAGTGAATGTAAGGTGATTGTAACCACTGATGCAAGTTAAAAGGTTTGAGGGGGCTGTGCTTACACAAGATAGCTACTCTAGAGAGGAGTCAAAAGTGACTATAAGCATTTGTCTCAGGAGCACTTGAGTGGTCTGAATCTAATTAGCCATGGAGAAAGAGGTGCTAGCTGTGAACTGGGCCTGAAAATGTTCAGGAGTTTTCTGTTTGACATAAAGTTTAAAGTACAGACTAACCACACGTCATTAACAGAAATATTCATGAAAAAGTGTTCAGATGCAATATCAAGTAAGATAAAATGCTGGGTGATCAATTTACAAGAGTTTACAATTGAAGTACAATACATTCCTGAAGAAAAGAATAAAGCAGCAGACTGCTTGTCCAGGACGGTAGAAGAAGGTGATCAAGATAATGAGAGTGAAGGTAAACTAGAGGATCAAGACTGGTCTTTGGAAAAGATATGTGTTGTGACACAGGGTGTTATGCCAGAACAGAAGAGGGGTTCTTGGAACAAAAATGCAACCTATTGTGACTAAAAGCTTCTCACTATAGGTCCACTGGTTGAATACTGAAGCCTTCCTTGATGTATGAAGGTATGGCTCAGGAATGCAACAGCCCATGGGACCCTATTACTGAGCAGCCACCTTTGATGGGGTCATACTCTGCCTCATAAAACTCCTTTCCTCTTGTCCAACTACAATATCATACATGACAAAACACCACTAAGTTGCCAGTTGAATTGGTGATCAAGAGTACCAGCCTCAGTTTATTTGAATTCTCAGACTACTGAACTTGACACATGGGACCCGATTTCCAATATGGCAGATGCATATTTTCGAGGATTGATTAACTCATCAAAATGTGCATGTGCATTACCTCATCAAACTGGCCCTTTCTCACAAGCTGAACTTAACAGAGCAAGAGTTGAGTCCTCCTTCCATTTATTAATACTAGGTCAGTGGCGTATGGTAGCTACTCTAGCATTCATTGCCTTCCTTAAAATATCTATAATGAAATGGCAGGGGCTACTGATGCCAGCTGCTCTGGTCCTCCAAACATATGGTTGTGAAATATCATCTGCCTTGGTTGGTCTCAAAGGATCACATCTTGACAAATACAATTTCATTGCTAACTCTTATTTGTGGTGCATATTTATGTGAATGAAGGAATTACCAGGTTCTGTGCACTCTACCACTCTGGATCTGACCTTACATAAAAAATATGTGCATGGTTTATCAACATGTGTGTATTCTAAGTTGTGCCCGCATAAAACAATTGGCATTAGTGTAAAATCAGTATGGAAAATCATCCAAAATAGATTGTTTTTCAATCTCTGAACATGCAGATGATTAAGAACTCCTATCTGGCTCTTTTTGCTTTTTTTCTCTTTTTTTTAAACCAGTCTTTCTTGCTCAATTCCCATTGCCACCTCATTGTGGGGAGACAGACTAATGTTTTCTCACTTCAAACACATACAACAATCCAATGCCCACCATGGGACAGCTCTCCTCAGCTGCCTCATAACATTCTGTAAGTGTGCCTTAATTATGCCTTAATAGGTGGTACACATATGTCTGTCATGGTGTGATTTACATTGTGTGCTGTGGGTCCAAATGCAGTATGCTTAAGCACTGCTTCCTTCACAATACAAATACATAAATAGAAACGTTCGAGAATATCTCAAAGTGCAATAGGCCATAAAGTGAAAACCATCAAAAGACCTACCCTGGAAATCAAGACGTAATATTCAGAAAATAGCCTCACAATCATTCTCTGGTGCAGCAATAGCATAATGGAACTTACTACCAACTGAAATATGAACAGCTGAATCAATACAAATCTCTTGGGGGAAAAAATGTATATGTTTCTCTTTCAAAATAACATCAACAAAGACGAGTTCCTATTACCATTAATATATCTTCAATTGACTAATAGCTCCACTCTCTCACAAGTCCATACCGGGTTGCCCCACTAGCTTTTTAGTATGTCAACGTTGCCCACAATATATTCGGTTGTTATATCGTGTTCCATGTAATGCTGAAGCCTATAAAATGCCCCTTGTGTGCACAGGGAACGGACACCCTTGGGTAGAGCCCACTCTACAAGAATGCATTACTAAAATGAATAGATGCTGCTACACTACGTGAAATCAATCAGTTATCCGTTTCCCATCGATGCATTTCTTTCTCTAAAATTTAAAATTATAGGACGTGGCAGATGGGTACGGTGGTGCGTTTAAGTATCGCCACCATTATTATTATATTTTTAGGAGATCCCCATGTATCTATACATCTGCTTCTCTTACAGCCTTTTCCCTTTTTTGAGGTGAATGTTGTTGTGTGATTGTCCTCGCCCTCCACCTGGCTCAGATTTTAATTTCTTTTAGCTTAATTGCCTCTATTTGGCTGCTGTTTGAAAGTAAACATGTTCCAAACTATGGTGGCTTTAGCGCCATACATAAAATATTGAAAGTAAAGTGTATACGCTTTTCTTCCTAGTTTTTACTTGAATATTGTTTTATAACTTAACGTAATACCTAATAATTATGCTATATTGTTGATAGCCTAGCTACATAATATATATTTTTCAATATCTACCTGATACACATTTCCTTGTGCTGTTTAAAGGCGACCAATATGGCGTTCAAATTCTCACACGCGGCAAGACGAGAGCCTTATTGAAAACAGTGCGAAGAAATGTTTTCACCTACCTTCCAGGGGGTGCATTTTGGTATTATTGAAGAGGCGAGGCTACCAGCAATACGATATACAGAGCCTGCTCCTATTATTAGTTAATAATTGAATGTATTCTCAGCAGAAAAGAAAAAGCAGCCTGAATCACCATTAAACCAAATGAGATCCTGCTAGGGCCACAGCACTGTCTAAAGTGCATTCACTGAACCCAATATTTACCCAACTTGAAAATAGGTTATTTCTGGTCCGGGAGGATCTGTTCCTTTCTTTTTGGCAACTTGACAGCATATTTTAACTCAAAAAATCTCAGCGTTAGTGCATGTTTTGATAACACCGAGCTCAGAGACACAAGAAGGCAAATACTACCCTTTATTTCCAAGATTCCTTGTGAGCAAAATGTACAATACTCGAAGATATTTCTACATAATGTATACACACAAAAGGTCAGCACGGCTCAGAAAATGGGATCGGGATATGGCCACCGGTATTTTAATGTAAAACTATTATATGGCCCAAATATCGTAATATACTGATCACCGTTCTTTTAAAGGGCTTTTAATTTAAATTTACAAAAAGAACTTTGCATTTGCACTAATATCCAAATGGAGAAGGACGTTCACTCGAGTCACAAGATTATATGGATTGTAAAAAGTATTTCTGTGAATGAATTAAATTAATAAGGACAAGAAGAATAAGAAGAATATTGCATAAGAATAATAAAAATTTCATTACGAATAATAGAAGCAATAAATACATATGTTTAAGCACTATCAACCATATCAGCCCTGCATTTGGAGAGCCTACCAATTTTGAATGAGACATAAAAAGCTCAATAAGAAAGGCCACTAATTCCGTGCTTTCCTGATAATATTCTCTTCCACATAAATGATTTCTCTACAGGAATACTATTCATAAAATTATGTCATCTAGTAAAGTCCCCTTATTTGAAAAACACACTTGTCATCAATTTGCACCAATTTGCATTGCGTTTGCTATTGAGCGTGCAATTGATCCATCTGTACAGTTAAAGCAGGCTTGTGGTCTACTTATTGTAGTAGGAAAAACGTCTTCCCGAAATGCAGAACAGCCTTAATTTCTCTAATGACTCCCTGATTGAAATGTAATAGTGTAAATACAAGTACCAATTATGATTGGTTGAATGCTGACTCTGGCTCAAATCCCACGTTGTTTCGGCCATTCCGGGTTTGTTTAAGGAATGTGCAGGTGCTTGCATGTGCAGGTAATGGAACCAAGGCCCCATTAATGCTACAGTACTCCACCTCTTCCTGTGAACTCCACACTATTTGTCAATCATTTTACTGTCTGCAGATGCGCAACCTAAAACGCATTTGGAAAGCCAATAGGTCTTACCTAAGCTATTAGCTTTGTCAATGTTTTATAGCCATTCTGCCAGTCTGTTGCGGAACATGGGCAAAAGTAGTTTTAAAAAGTGCTATGCTGCGGCATGTGCTGGCTGCATAATAGGGCTTTTTAGGGTCAAGCGCACACGCGCTCTGGCCCCTGATGTAATCTCTCTGTGGGCTTTTAACCACGCCCATCAGTTTGGTTGGTTCGTAGGCTTGCCTTTATAAATTTGCTTGATTTCATTTGTGAAAGGCATGCACCTGTGCTGTCGAGGTGGATTTTTAGCCCACCTCGACAGCACAGTACAATACTGAAAACATAGCATGCTCCATGTTTTCAGCATGGCTTCTGGACTACTTTTCTTTTTATTTACTACGAAGCGCAATCTCGCTAGGCAGTAGTCAAGCACTTTGCATGACATCGACCCTGTTACATAGATAATTGCACAACTGCGGATACGTTTGACTGCGAGCAAACTTCTGTTTCCTTTTGTGTGCTCTTTCACGCTCATGCTCCTGGCGTGGCGCTCTAAATCGGCTCACTTATGTAAAAATATATTACTTTTCATTTTCAATTTATGTGGCAAGAAAAGTCTGGTTAGGGCTTTACACCGCTAATAGCTCTAAGTCAAACAAGTGTGAGACCCATTGCATTACAAATGCTTGTTATTTATTGATCCCCTGAAGCAACATAAGGGATGGGGGAAGGACACAACAGAGGGAAGAAGGTGAAGGAGGCAACAGAGGAAAGGAGGGCAGGAGGTCACATAGAAGAAAGGGATGCTGGTGGGGAGGAATACAAAAAAGCTCAGTGATGCAGACAGTCATTATAGAGCTCTTTTAATTGCTCCAAAGGCAACATGGAGTTAGAGGCAAGGAAGTGGGGAAGAACAATGAAAATGGACGGTATGCAGGAGGGGCTGGGACAAGCAGACAGACAATAAGGGGCGAGGGCTTGGGACAAGTACAAGAGAGGATGGGAGGGAACCAAAGAGGCAAGTGAACGGACAAAGGAGTGCTTGAGGGACGCGTGTGGGCAAGTGGACGAACAAGTCAGGGTGGTTAAAAGGGGCTTGGGCCAAGCAGACAAACAACAGTGGGTGGTCAGAAGGGGTAGGGGCAAGCAGACAGACAATTGAGGGTGGAAGGGAAGGGCTGCAGCAAGCAAACTGACACCACAGGGTTGGCAGTTGTGACTGTGGAGTAACACAGAGGGGCAGAAGTAAACAAAAGAGGCAGCTGAAAAATACACACTCACATAGAGTGGTTGAACAAAAACAAAAATTTGTGTATAAAAAAAAAGGTGCAGTGGAAGCACAAGAGTAATGCGACCATAACCCAGGGGAAGGAAAAACACACAAAAGAGGAAGGGCGCCTACGAAAGCTGTATAATAAGAAGCAAGTAAATGAGAGTGACAATGAAGCCATACGACGTTACGAAACAGGTGGCCACTAAGACCCTTGTAAGATCACAAAAGATTTTGCAAAATACAGTGCATGTGTTGTCTTAGGTGAGATTTAAAAATGGCTTATCCACTTGACTTATCACTTTTGACAAGAAGAGTGAAATGCTGGCGCACCCCATATTGATAACACAACCTTGACCAGAGCTTATGCTGGTGGTAGACACAGGCACACAGAGTCCCCAAACTATTTTCAGAGAGGCTAGACCTGTTCATCTTAGCCTGAGGGAGGCTAGTGATGTTCACAGCACTCGAGTAGTTAGGATTTGCAAATATTATATGGCATCGCATCCCCTGTAATGTGGCATCAGGGTGTTTTTAGCACTTCTTTATCCATCTTTATGGATAAGAGAGGCCCTTGAATAGGATGGCTTCGATGGGTTTATTTTTTTACTGCTATGAAAACGAAGGACTGCACACCATTAACCTCTCTATTCCATAACGTGGTGGGTATGAGGTATGTTCTTGTTTGAAGGCAAAACAACAAGACGCAAAACATAGCAGCTAAGAACTCCTCAATGTGCTGGTGTAATTTTATGCACCTATGACTGTAGTTTAACAAATGTAATTAGCCAATACCACGCATCTATTCAAAATGATGTCACATTGAGACATTTCTAAGATAAAACACAAATTAATGCGTGGAAAACATACATGTGATTTATAAAATGTAAGTCTATAACTTCAGTTTGCATTTTCGAGGGCTTACATTCTTAAACAGGTTTTTGGTTTTATGTATTTATTTGTAAATCAGATATTGACAATTCTTCATTGTTTCATATGCACATGGATGAATGCGTATAAGTGTATAGATAATACTTTAAATGTAGATTCACGTCCGGTCCAAACTATGCATTCACACTAGTTTGTAATTGCAATTGCATTTATACAGTGCTTACTAATCCTGACGAGACGTTGATGTGCTCCTCTACGTGTATATTTTGTTTAAATATGAATAATACATTGATTTCTTGTTTACATTCATATAATAAACATAGTAGTGGCCGTACCTCAGCTTTGACTGTACATCAAACCTGTTCTCTTTTTAGTGATTGATGTGACAAATTAGCAACATAACTTCCTGTGGCGTCACTCCATGTGATGTAATTACGAACTGTACCTGCCGTGCATTTGATCCATGAAGACCTCAAGAAGTTCCTGTTCTCTTGGTCCACTGCATTTCATAGAACCCACATACACCATTGCAAGAGCACTCGACAGGTATATGCGTTTTAAAAATGCATCTGTATCAGTGAACTATTTGTCGAAGGCTTCCAACTAAAACTATTGGAGGCACAGCGTGCGAGGATAGCTCTCAGATGTGGCAGGTACTCGTTATTAATCACAGATATACTTCCTAAATTGAGTGGCAGATCCTTCCATCTCTTAAGACATAAGCAATGACCACTTCCAACTTGTGTGTTTCGATTAAGCACAGCTTCAGCCAGTACAAAGTGGCTGTGATTAATTGTGGAAAAGCCGTGTGACCTGCTATCTTCCCCCAAAGGCTGTGTGCCTATGATTAGATCTAATTGCACCCAATCAATGAGGGCTGTTTACTGCTGGAGACAGCTGGATTTCATCTGAGGGAGAATCAATCCTCAGCAGTAAATGAAAACAGACGTTCCATTACCATGTTTTTAGCACGGATGTTCCTCCTGGTGCCTGCATTTATTTATTCAGCGTTCTTGTAGTGCGGCACTCGCCACCACTAGGAAGCGCCAGAGTGTTTCGGAAACGTCTCTGCAAAGCCTACGCTTATTTGAGGTGTAAACAAGAGACAGATGGCTGTCAAACATTATACCCAGGTTGTAGCTTTTACTACTGGTTGAGAAGGAATCTCCAAAGTCTAAGACCAGGAACAGGCACGTGGGTCAGCCGAACCCATCCCATTCGGATGACTTTGGTTTTCTTTCGCCAGCATACATGCAATATCTAGTGTTACAAGTGTCTAACATCATGCTGAGAAGAGGCATGTAGCTGTTCCATAACGATGGTCATAGCAATAGCGCCGATGCGCATTTGTATGCATAAATGTGTATGAGACAGACAGCATTACTACATGCTGTCTTTGCACACTTTGTGGTCGTCCAGCAAAAGCTGCCATTATCTACCACTTGCTACAGATCGCAGTAATATCCTTTCATGTTGATGCTAGTCTACAGGGGCGAAGGGTGCTCCAGCAAATTGCACACTTGCATCAGGGGGATCGATCCTCTGATTAGACGATCAACAAGCACCTTATGCCAGCATGGCCGTGCAGCAATGATGGCGAAGTTTTTAATTTCTCTCCAGTGTCAGGGGCAGAGGTTATGTTAGCAACTTTCACATAGCTCATTTTTGGTATTTCTGTGCCCTCGGAGCTCCCTTGGCTGTCTTAGGCGCCTCTGTGCTTTCTCATTGCGAGTGTGGGAAGGATTTTTTAATTTGGACGGATTGATTGGTTAAATTAATGTTACATGATCTTTTCTGTTGGCTTAACGCAATATCAGTAGTTCTTTCTGGAGAATTTGTGATGCGTATTTTTGCCAGGAGGATTGTATGGTCCGACTTTGCATCCATCACGTTTCACTTAATGAAACCTTATCCATTTCCAGATCACTCATGTGCATGGGATTGCTGAGTAGTCTGAGTTACTTCTCTTAGAGATAATTGTGAAAAGAATGAGATGTGCAGTCAGGGGTGGAAATTCTTTGCCAGCTAGATAACAGTTATTAGACCTGATATCCTTGGTGTACCCTCTCCCAAAGTTTTTGCCTTCACTTAAATACTTGGCACACTCATTTTTGTTGGCACTGGCATTCACTGTGATTCAGGGGTGAAGTGCTTGTTCGTCCTCCTTAAAACATGGTATTGGCCTACACCTAATTGGCATATTTAATTTACTTGTAAGCTCCTGTATGTTGGAAAACGGCCCTCTCTGAAGGGTCACGTCAAAACTTTTGTCTTCCTTCTCCTCTGGTTCTGACCTCATTTTTGTTGGCCTTAGGACTCTGGGCACGTTTACCACACTGCTAACCAGTGCTAAAGAGCATGTGCTCTCTCCCTAAAACATGCTAACATTGGTTCATGCTCATTTGCCATATTTAATTTACTTTTAAGTCCACATTAAAGCACACTTCATGTGCCTGAGCCTTGTAAATTAAATGCTACTAGTGGGACTACAGCACTGATTGTGCCACCCACATAAGTATCACCGTAACCATGTCTCAGGCCTGCCATTGTAAGGGATGTGTGTACAGTTTTACTGCCATTTGGACTTGGCATTTACATTTAAAAATACTTACCTAACCTTAAACTCCCCTTTTATTACATATAAATCACCCCTAAGGTAGGTCCTAGGTAGCCTATATGGCATGGTGCTATGTAGGCAAAAGGCAGGACATGTACCTGTACATTTTATATGTCCTGGTAGTGGAAAACTCAAAGTTATTTTTCACTACTGTGAAACCTGCTCCTGCCATAGGCCAGCACTGGAAATTCACTTATAGACTTTTAAGTCGTAATTTCTGACCTTAAAGGAGTGGCAGTGTCATATTTGGTATGGCTGGAATGTAAGTAAGAAATCATGCTTACTGGTGAAGTTGGATTTAACATTACTATTTTAGAAATGCCACTTTTAGAAACTAAAAACAGATGATAGACAGAATGCAGAACAATTCAAACATTCACCCCCAGTCACAGATCTGGGTTTAATCCATCAGTTTCTTTGCTTGCCATGCAATTCCAGTTTGAACCCAGCCATATGCAAATAAGTCTTGACCCTGTTCCCCCTGGGAACAGTCCAACTTGAACAGCCAGGCCAGGTCCTCCCTGGACCAGAAACAGAGTCCTGGGACCGGCTCCAGGGTAGCACCCTTTATCAGCTAGGCTAGCTTGAATCTGGTGGCATAGTAAGCACGGGACCCACCTCTGGGCATACCCTTCCCACTTGAGGCGACAAATGCAAAAACAACAGATGATGGACGGAATGCAGAACAAATCAAACATTCACCCCAGTCACAGATCTGGGTTTAATCCATCAGACTTGGGTCCTGGGCTCACTGTGCCACTGGATTCGAGCTAACCTGGCTGATGAAGGGTGATACCCTGAAACTGGTCTCAGGATCCTTCTCTCCAGTCCAGGGAGGGCCTGGCAGTTTGGGCTGGACTGTTCCCATGAGGAACCAGATCAAGACTGATTTGCATATGGCTGGGTCCAGACTGGGGTGGCATGGTGAGTAAAAGAATTGATGGATTAAACCCAGATCTGTGACTGGGGGTGAATATTTGATTGGTTCTGCATGGCTGATGAAGGGTGATACCCTGAAACCGGTCTCAGGATGCTTGTTTCTGGTCCAGGGAGGACCTGGCCGAGCAGTTCGGGCTGGACTGTTCCCATGAGGAACAGGGTCAAGACTGATTTGCATTCGGCTGGGTCGAAACTGAGGTGGCATAGTGAGCAAAATAATTGATGGATTAAACCCAGATCTTTGACTGGGGGTGAATGTTTAATTGGTTCTGCATTCCATCCATAATTTGTGTTTCTTTACTTTTAGAAAGTAGGCATTTCTCTGCACTTACTGCTTTCTGTGCCTTACAGCCTGTCTCCAATCCACATCCAGTCTTTCCTGGTTGACAGCTCCCCTTTTGCAATCCACCCTGACAGCCTTAAATACAGGACACTCAGCTGCATCTGAATTCATCTGAATACTGATGACTCTTCCTGAGCAGGAAGGATGGAGGGACTCTTACTTACACTTGAAAGGCTAGTGGCCTGACATCACACAAAGGACTGATAATCCCCACAGATATCCTGGCACAAAGGACTGAATCAAAAGGGGAACTGGTGCACTTCAAAACTACTCTTTGAAGTTTCCCCCACTTCAAAGGCACATTCGGATATATAAACTGGGTCTGTGACACCCTAAAATCAGACACTTCTGGATCACAACTGAACTCTGTCAGAAGGACTGCTGTGCTACCCAAAGGACTCATCTAGACTGCTTTTCTAGAAGGACTGCTCTACTGTTTGTTGCCCTGCTGCCGCCTGGCCCCCGACTTTGCTTGAAGGACTCTACCTTCCCCCACAAGTGCTTGGATTGAGCTTGCCCCCTATTCTGAATTTCATGTCCATCAAAAGATCTCACCTGAAGGAGAAAATCCACAGCGCCCGAAGAACCGATGCTACGCCTGCAAAATTAAACAAAATGCCTGCAGAATCAATGCAGCACCTTTCTCATCGCTGAAAAACCACTGCATCACCTGCCAGATCAACACAGTGCCTGTATACTCCCCACAACATCATTTTGGATTTTCCACTCACTGTCCCTGGGTGTTAAAATATCCCCGTATCGCAGTGAGGAACCAAGGCTGCACACCTGACAATCAACGCATCACCTTGATACATGGAAAGAAATTATGTATCGACTTCACCATGTCAGAAAAAATGATGATCGCTTTACTTTCCCTGCATCTCCTCGCTGCCACCCTCTGTGTTGTTATTTTTTACGCATCCCAGGATCGGTGTGTTAAAAGGATACAACCTCTAAAGGGGTTGAGACTCATCTAAACCTTTAAAAAGTGATATCTTGACTTCTACATTTAGGATTCTTAATGTTTTGGTCTTATTTTATTTAGATAAATATTATCTATTTTTCTAAACTGATGTGGAGTACGTTTCGTGGTGTTTTCACTGTGTTACTGTATGAGTGATAGCACAAATACTTTACACATTGCCTACTATGTGCCAAACCACCTGAGGATGAGCACAGAATAATTTAGGTTTTGTTGTGACTTAGCCTGACTAGGATTATGGTCCCTACTTGGACAGGGTGCATACCTCTGCCAACGAGAGACCCCATTTCTAACACTGTAGCACTGTAAACCATGTTTCATGCCTGCCACAGCAGCCTGTAGTGTAGTTTTAAACGGCCATTTCAACCTGGGCAAATAAGACTTTGACAAGCCAAAACCTTTCTTTTTAATATTTAGAAGTCACCGCTAAGATAGGCCCTAAAGATGTGTAGGGCAGGGTACATGATATTGAAAAAGCAGAACATGTGTGTTTGACTTTTACATGTCCAGACAGTAATAACATTCCTGAAGTTGTTTTTCAATGTTATAAGCATTATCTTTCCCATAGACTGACACTTGGTTGAGTTATTACATTTAATAGGTACTAAGTTCAAATTGGAAGCAGACAGAGAACATTCACTAAAATCAATTATAATTTAAAATCCCCTTTAGGGGTAAAGTTGGATTTTAAGTTACTATTCTGAAAATGCCACTTTTAGAGAGTTTGCATTTTTCTTCCCTAAACCAACTGTGCTTTCCTGCCAATGTCCTGGGTCACATTACTGTGAATGGCTTTGCTGTTGGGGTTCATGTAGTGCTTCCAGACAGTGAGACAAAGGAAGCCTAGGTGTGGGTAAAGAGGGTCTTCATGACACGATGTGTGGCGAAGTGTTGTACCCAACTTGATTGCACTACAAAGGGCTCTGCCTGCAGCACACACAAAGGACTCTGACACCAGGCTTCCCTTACCTGTGTCCCCCTAGGCAGTTTGGAGCCAGGATTACTGGAAGAGAAAGAACTGACCAGAACCAATTTTGGTGGGTATGTCAGGAAATTTCCTCACATAAAGACTGTCAACAGGTATAAAGTGGGACTTTAACAACCTCTCATCAGAACACTCCTGAATCTGAGGAAGATTCAAAAGAAGGGCTGCCCTGCTGAATGAGGAAGAGTGACTGCCCTGCTGACTGAAGAATACCTGAACCTGCTTGCCTTGAACCAAGACTACCCAGAGTGACTTCAAGAGTTAGTTGACAGACCTCCAGTTTGAGCTACAGGGACATATCAGAATTCCAGAGAACTTCCTGCAACTCCACAGCTGGCCAGTGCCATCTGGACTTGCCAGGACTTGCCGGAGCCCTGCTGCTGGCCTCTGCTGGAATCCTGATCCCAAGAGTTGCCCCTCATATCGTGGACCCTTGGCTGGCATCAGTGAGAACTACTTCTGAAGAAAAGGTGAAGTTACAGATTTTGTAGGTTTCTTGCAACTGCAAAATGACCTCTTCGCATCATGAACTGACTTTGACGACTGCCAATGCAAAGCTCCAGTGGAACCTGCTCTTCACGCCGACACTAATCATCCACAACGACCAGCAACACAAGACCTGCTCTTTGCACCAACAGCGACCGTCCGTCATGATGATCAACCGACATAAAGGTCCAGTGATCACTGTCTCTTCACACTACAGCAAAAATAGTCCACAGTTCGACCTGCTTCTTATGCTGGCAAGTTCCTCCTTGCAGCCCCCACCAACACAAACGGAACTCTTCATGCCTAACTTGAAAAAGTATCTCTTCAGCGGAACTATCCTGCTTCCTGTATCCAAGACACTCTCTATCACGGTGGGCCTAAGCTGTGACTTTCCTCCAGTCTAGCATGGCCAGATAACTGAGAGTAGCACTTTGTACTTCTTAGTGCTATTTTTAACAAATACTTTAAAAACTCTTATCTCTGTTTCTACTGATTTGATTTTGATTGTTTGGGTGTAATTTTATTTATCAAAACGTATCTATTTTTTAAAAGTTGTTGGGGTAATTCTTGTGTTGTATTTCCACTGTATTATTGTTTGTGAGCTTTATAAATACTTTACACATTGGCTACAAGTTAAGCCTGACTGCTTTGTGCCAGACTTATTGGCACAGGCTAATTAAGTGACTTTTGTAGTTCACATTGGCAAGGATTGCATCAATAATTTGAGTGGGTCTCCCTCCACAGTGAACTAATTACCTAATTTCTTACTGAAGTTGTAGAGTGTCGTGTGCTGGCAAAATAGATCAATGGTTACTCACAGATCACATCTCAAGTGACAGAACAGGCCTACCCCAACAATGCTCCAGTTTAGGAAAGAGTTGAAGATGCTCCTCTTATAGAATGCTACATCTCAATGCATTATCAACTCACAAACTAGCTACCTCTCTTATCAGTCATTGACTTGAAGCTTGTCTTTAACCCTGTAATGTGCTCTGCTGCTTTTGGCTAAGCTAACTCTATAGAAGTACCACATACACACATAGATAAATGTTGTTAGGGTGATTTGGTTCTTTCCACCCATTTTGCCCTGGGAATGCTCAGTTGTGATACTGATTAATCATTTTTACCTTTTATTACATGCATCCCATATACTGACCTTAAGCTCTCCTTCCCTCTTTTTATTTGTACATGCATCTGGATATATTTCCCATTTATACACACTTCTCATAAATTCTAAATGTCATTCATTTCGCTTAGCTTCGATAGAGAAAAACAGACTGTTTTATGCACTGTTCCTTGATCCAGCTGCTTTGTTGTATCATCCTCTTTCTGTCTTTCCTGACTCCTCTCCCTTCACTGCACTACTTGAAAAGCTTGGCATCACTTATGAACTCTTACTCTGATGTTCATAGCTCATTACAACTCACCACCTCTATCAATTCAAGTTTTTTAATATTTAGAACATTTTGTTTTCTCACTGTCACTAAATGTATTCCTTAATTTAATTTTATGGATTATAGCTCTTTGTTTTTGAGGCTACCCAACATATTTTTTTGTCAATCTATATTTCAGTCTGCAGCGCATGTCCATATCTCGGTACTCTTCCTGTACCCAGGGTCCCATTTCTTCCAACACAGCCTCTTTTAATCAATGTTCTAACTTTGTATTTTATTTCACTTGGGTTTTGTTTTTTAATGTATCAGCTAAAGAAACCTCACTTAATCATTACTGGAATCCGGTGACTGCCACTGTGTCATTATTAGAATTTAGGGACCCTAGCCAAGGACATTTCGATGATTTGAAGTGCAAAACAGTATTAAAAAATATGGAAACAGGCATTCATCAAACAAATGCACATATGATGAAATATTGTATTTAATTCACAAAAAACATCTAAACATTTTAATTTTAATGGAAAGGGTGGAGCTTTGATAAATTGAACTGAGTCCACATAGTTTATATTCTATAATTCTGTTTGAAGCACTTCCACTGCTCCCATGAGTCAATCTGAAGATACTTAGTTTTCAAATTGCTTCACATTTAGAGAATGTTTTAAACTTTTCAATTTTACATTTTGCCTCTTTTTTTATCTACACTTTATTAATCTGTTAACATCATTTAATTTTCTAGGCAGTCTATGGACCCCCTGATTAGTTGTTGTGGACCCCCAGGGGTTCCTAGACCACAGTTTAAGAGCCACCGGTGTACTTAATTTCTGTCTCTGTTCTTCAGTCATTTTCTTCCACTCTGACCATTGCCTATGTTAACTCACTGTATCTACTAATTAATCTCTATCAAACCTTTCACACAGCCTCAAATTTACTGCCCTAAGTAGCTTTCATTCTATAAGTCTAAACAACCAAAAATAGTGGAATTGTCTTCCTAATTTTAAATTACGTTTGTTATAACCGCCTTCTGCTTCTTCTGTTATACATATTTTAAAGCTCTGAGTGCTTTGATGTAAATGCAACATAACTACAGCAAACGTAAATACTCCATTAAAGTTAATTCTGTAACATCACTATATGTGCATGAGAGATTTTTCTAGCGATCTGTAACGAACATGTGCATTCTGCATTCAACAGCATGAATACATTTCTTGCAGAGATCTAACATGGTTTGCATCAAATTACTTTGATATTTCAGAGACTGTCTGAAGATATAAAAAGGCAATTTAAAGAAAATGGATATGTCATATTGGTAATATGAGAAAACTGGCCTGGTGTGTGGTGGGTACCTAAGGTACTTACACCTTATACCAGGTGAGGTATCCCTTCTTAGGGAATGTAGGCAGTGTCTAGAAGCTAGCTGTGGATGAGCAGCCAACGCTTATCTAGGAGCCACTGTAGTCACACAACACTTACAGGCATGAAAGAAACCACACAGTGTTACAAAAATAAAGGTACTTTATTTTAGTGACACAATACCAAAATTACTAAAAAAGCAATACTCCCTTAGGAGTTAAGTAAACACACAAAATATGTACATTAGTAATCAGCAACAGGCATAGAAAAGGTTAGAAAACAGTGCAAATAGCAATAAGTAATAGTGACCCTAGGGAGAGGCCAAACCATATACTAAAAAAATGGAATGCGAACACACGACACCCACCTAGGTAAGTTGAATGTGTGGGGGGAGCTGGGAGTACTAGAAAATCACAGAGGTAAGTAATACAGTACCCCCCAGCGACCAGGAAAGTAGGAGTAAATCATTCGAATTTCCCCAAACCATCCAAAAGGAAGAAAAAGGAGAAAAGAAGACACCCAGACAGGACTGCAAGAAACTAGCAGTGGATTCCTGGAGAAGACATCTGCAGAGAAGATACCAAGTCCAAAAGTGTTGCTAGCTCAGGGTTCTTAATAAGAAATTATTAATGAGTGTTTATGTAATTTTAATAATAAGTTTATGTAGAAAGTGAAATAACGTAGAAAAACAATGCACACATTTGAAAATGTGATCTCGA
The DNA here is from genome assembly GCF_031143425.1 of Pleurodeles waltl. Taxonomy (NCBI): domain Eukaryota; kingdom Metazoa; phylum Chordata; class Amphibia; order Caudata; family Salamandridae; genus Pleurodeles; species Pleurodeles waltl. Next base: position 278,530,433 of record NC_090440.1, read on the forward strand.
AGAATGGCCACCAATGTTAACGAAGTGTACTAAACAATGTTTAATACTTATGAAACATTGAATATATGTTAGACTAATGCAGTAATATGTCATCCAAGGTTTATATATTAAGCTTTAGCTTTATTAATTTTAGGCCTTAACTTAGCGAGTGTCTTGGCCTATTTTGCCAGGACTCATGTAGAAGCTGTATTTCTTAGCGTTTAATAAAAATGCTGAACAAGTGAATGAAACTGTGAAATGATTATTGTATTGTTTAAATGTGCTCATAACGGAAGCTTTTCATGAGAACTGACTGCTAGGAGATGATGTTCTTGATAATGCAACATTTTATGTGTACTTTGTGGGAGACTGACTTTCCCAGGACAAGAATAATGAAGATACTGAATAGAGTGGAAGCTGCAACAATATTGTTACCTGACAAGCTGGATGATGAGGACATCGTAAGATGGATCAATCAACAATATGAGAATGGAGAAATATTAGAAATTCATAGATTTGGTATAGTAGTTTTATTGGATAGAGCCCCAATGCCCTGGGTACCTATATACCATATACTAGGGATTTGTATGGGGGGACCAGTATGCCAACTGTGGGAGGAAAAAGCTACAGTTAGCAAAATTTACAGTAGAGAGCATACCACTGGGGTCCTGGTTAGCAGGATCCTAGTGGACAGAGGCAAACACACTGGCAACAGGCAGAAATTGGGGGTAACCATGCCAAGAAAGAGGGCACTTTCCTACAGTAATGGAACCTAGCTTTGTGATTGACTGAAATATAAGGTTTAAGGAAATATTTATCAGTGGTTTATGGTGAATATAATGCAGTGTGAGATGAAATTTACACCACAGGTCAAGCAATTCAAAGCACAATTAACACCTTGACGAGAACACCTCCCACAAAACCGACACTTTGTACAATGACATTAACACAAATACATATTCTTAAGCGCTAGATAGAGAGAAACTCTGTTCAACATTAGACATTGGAGTAATGTTAAAGGCAGAATATAGAACTTAACCATTCTCAGGAGATGGACAGTGAAGAATAGCATTTAACAGTTTCTACTAGATGAGTTTTAGCAGAAATTGAAAAAAAGATTATATTTTACCAGAGCGAAGGCTATAAGCAACATGGAGGATTCACCTGGAATCTCGTTTGCAAATGCTTACAATTTTGCCAGAAGCCCATATGCTCTAGATACACTCAGATTTTAGATGAGTCACCTTTCAAGTCTTTGGCACCCATGTAACTTCATGTGGAACATGATCAGGCATACTGAATCTTATTCAGTATCTTAGCAGAGTAACTGATGCAAAGGACCTTATTGGTTTGGAACTGCATTTCTTACGTGCCAGATTGTGAATCCCAGGTAACCCTTCAATATAGTTCTCTGAACTATTACATTTATGTACTTAAAAAAAAATACATTAAAGTTTTAAGATGAATCACAAGATAGAATAAACAAAGTGTTATGGCTAGCACTAAGAGATTCAACAAAACACTAAATTGCTGTTGACTTTAACATGCCAGATGTAACGTGTGAATGATGAGGAAGTCGCCATCACGGAGTAAAAATTGTGAAATACAGGGTGAGTATTATAGAATAAAAGAGAAGGGGGGATTCTTCACATCATGCATAAAGCAAAGCAAAAAAATAAGGCACTCAGAATAAGGACCGATATGAAAGAATATGTATCAGACTTGTACAATTAGTAGGCAATTGCGCAAATCAAGGTTGCCGTAAAATGGTTGCAGTCAAAAGAAGCCTAAGAAATTACAAGAAATAGAGATACTCATGAAAATAGGTAGGATGAATTTGTCTGCTAACAAGATTAAGTAACCCCCTGCAGGGAAAAGCAGTAACAGATAACAACAGGAGCTGTATACAATAATCTGGAGGATATGATTAAGTAAAAGTGACTCATTTGCATTAAAAAAACACAGGCATGTTGTTCCTTATCCTTTTTATTAGTCTTTCATGAGAAGCCATGTGTATCAGTCTAGTTTGCTATGTGGAGGAACACTGTAATTTCTTCAGTGACTAAAGCCCTGATTTAGAATTTGGTGGATGGCTTACTCCATCACAAATGTGAAAGATATCTCGTCTGCTGTATTACGATTCCCATAGAATATTCTGGGATCGTAATATGGTGAAACGCGATGTCCGTCACATTTGTGACCGAGTAATCCCATCTGCCAAACTCAAATCCAGGCCCTAAGTATTAGACCTGGCCCTCTCTGCAAGGTCACCCCCATCCCCCAAATTTGTTTCTGTTAGCTCTTGGACTGCTAACTGGTGCTAAAGTGATTGTGCTCACTCCAGTAAACATGGTAAAATAGGCTTAAGCCTAATTGGCTAATTCAATTCACAGGTAATTCCCGAGTAAAGTGGCATACCATATACCCAGGGCTGGTAAATTAAATGCTACTAGCAGGCCTGTAGCATTTAATGTGCGGTTCTCTTAGGTAGCCTTTACTAATATGTTCCAGGCCTGCCATTGCAGCCTGTTGGTGCAGTTTTAAACTACCCTTTCAACCTCATAAAATAAACTTTTTGTCAGGCCTAACCCTGGCTTTTCAATACATATAAGTCACACCTAGGGTAGGCCCTAAACAGCCATTAGTCGAGGGTACATTTTATTAAAGAAGTTGGACCTGTACTTTTAAGTTTCACATGTCCTGGTAGTGAAAAACTCTTAAATTTGTTTTTCACTACTGCAAGGTCTGACTCTCCCATAGGATAACATGGGGTTACCTTATTATGTTTAAGAAGTGATAAGCTTTGACAGGAAGCAGGTAGAAATTTCATGTTTGGTGTCTGGGAAATCGTAATTTAAAAGGCTCTTTAATGGTAAAGTTAAATTTCAAGTCACAATTCTGCAAATGCCACTATTAGAAAGATGGCATTTACTTACCCTAACGTTTTGGTGCCTGAAGCCTGTTCCTGGGTCACATAACTAGGTGTATCGAGCAACTGGTCTTTATGTATTACTCCCAGACAGTCACACAATAGAGGACCTAAGTAATAGCAGGCTGGGCCATCACAACTTGATTAGGGGGGCAAAGCTGTCACCTGTCACACCTGCACTTCAGAGACTCTGCCTCAGCTCACATACAAAGGACTTCACACTAGCCAATTGTGCCCTCAGACTGACTGGGACCTGGACAAGGAAGCAAGAAATTCTGGTCCCTTCTAAAGAAGGAAGACTCCAGACATTTTTTCTACTTCAAAGTGGAAGCCCGGTATAAAAAAGGGCCCCCTCAGATCCACTCTTCAGTGAACTCCTGGACCTGTGAGTACTACAGGAGGAGTTCCCTACTGTCAGTGAACAATCCTACTGCTTGAAGCCTGCTATGCTTACTGAGACAGAATACCAGGCCAGCACCCTTCACCCCAGGCTGAAGTGACTCCAAGGGCCAGCTAACTGTCCTCCTGTCGAAGCCCCGGAGGCCTTTCTCCAAATGCCTAGCTGATCATGTGTTCTGGACCTGTCACAAAGCTGATGTCTAGTGGACAGTCTATGGTTGCAAGTTGGACCGGAGGCCCAGGTTTTCACGGTTCTTTACTGCCAAAGGTATGAGTGACCCCTTCTAGTAGCTACGTTGCTGATAACAGAGAAAGTTCCTACGCAGAAAGAGCCTACCAAATTAGCCCCCTTGAAGGAGGAAACAGAGGGCACAGTTGGAGCTTGAGATAAGACAAGGCTGGGACACAACCAACAGGAGAAGACTGGAGATTCCAGAAGGAGCCAAGGAAAGACTGGAGCACTGGCATGGCTGCATAATAACAGTAGAAGACTGAAGATTCCTGGAGGAGCCAAGGAAGGACTGGAGCACTGAAACACAACACAGGAGACTTGGAGCGTTACGATGCAAAGAGAGAATGGAAAAGCCTTCCTTATATAGGCACTAGACAGGAATGACACCACAGATAGTTAGGCCCCCATTCTGTATTGGGAATGTCATATTGAAAGAATAGAAAAGGTGCCATCTTGGAACAGTCACTATTTCCTATCTTAGAAATCGTATCCAGATGATTCTCGGAAGAAGAAAGAGAATAAACATGAAGATACCATGGCTCTCCCCCAACATGTCCTCAAGGGGAGAAACGTCGCCCAAAAGATCACCACTAGGCTGGCCACCTTGAGGTAAGTATTTTTAGGGCCTGTGGCAACCCGCCAGTCCCCCCTGCTGTCTTTTCCATGGCCTGTCTTGCTCCCGCCGGAACATGCATCTTACCCGCTGTTGGGTGCTGGCTTTGGGCAGGATGCCGCTGGACCAGCCTAGACCTACAACTGGACCTACCTGAGCCCTGCTGGAGTGAGTTCCTGATCCCTAAGAGGTGCCCCTCAGGTCCTGGACCCTTTGTGTGCCATCATTTGAGTTCTTCCTTGAAGAAAAGGAAAAATGCTGAATGTTTGGGCTTTTGGTACGCGCCAAAATCTTTGCCGCTCACCCCAATTGTCAACACAAAGCTGCAGTGAATCTGCCTCTTTGCATTATTCAGCAACCACTGACAATTGGCAGCAGGAGATTTGCACGTCACGCTACAGCATCGACAACCAGTGGTGACTGCCAACGTGAAACCCCAGCAACAACCATCCACAACTCCCGACAGGATCACTGCACTACAGCGACAACCATCCCAGACACCCTTGCCTGCTCTTCAAGCTACAGTGATGATCATCTACAACACTCTCCCTGTTCCTCACGTCCTCCTCCTCCTCGAATGGAACTCTTCACGCTGGATTTTAGAAAGTAACCTTTTCAGTGGGACCAACCTGATACCTGTACCCAGTCAGCGCTGCATTGCAGTCTGCTTGAATCTGTGACTTTCATTTGGTGTGCTTTTAGGCACCATACTTAAATCTTTGAAATTGCATATCTTGGGCTCTACCAATTAGATTTTTGTTATTTTGGTGTTAATTTAATAAATTTCACTCTATTTAGTGTGGAATTTTTATTGTGTTGTGTTTTCACTTTATTCCTGGTTGAGTGTTGCATACATACTTAATACATTGCTTCTAGGTTAAGCCTGACTGCTTTTGAACAAAGCTACCAAAGGGTTAAGTATAGGTTAATTTAGCAAGGATTGTGGCTGTTGCTTGAAAAGGGCTCACACCCCCTCAACGAATAACCCAATTTCTCACACTAAGGATACAAAGTTTTCCAACTACTAGTGCTGTGGTAACCCATCTGTAGCAATGCAGAGTATTCCGTTTATGTATGGCATATAATATAAGTTGTCTAGGCATGTTGTGTGTGTCACAACATAGAAATATTGTTCAGAAAATGTTGACCTCATAGGGGTCCAAAGATGGATCTGGCTTTATAACATTTATTACATCATACAATAGCTGCTTATGTCTTCAAAACTAGGCAACATCAAGGTAGAGACTGGGTTCATGATGTTTGTGGGAGACCTTATAGTAAGTAAATGTTAGTCATATTTCTCTTATGTCCTTCCAGGTAGTACACAAGAGAGATGAGTTAGTTGTCTTCTGAGAATTCTCAGGACAACTGCAATTGCTACAATACTCATGTAGGTTCCTCTTATATCTAAAGGACAGTTGAGAAATCCAGATATAGCTCAGTCTGGAAAGAACTTCCATGTCCTAACTCTATTTCTCAAAGTAGGCCTATATTAGTGAAATAGGCAGGGTATATGGAGCTATGAATAAGTATTCCCACAAGCAATGTAGTAGTTGTCTGTATGGTCAAAGCTAAGAATAATGGGGCCAAAATTCAGCTCACAAACTAGCAAAGAATTTAATAGGGTCTACCGTAGGTAAGTCATTAAATGTGAACAGGCCTGTGGCGGACCGGTGAGGCCAGTGTTTACCTTCACTCTGGAAATTGGCATTGTTCCAGCTCTTGTTTTGAGTTCTTCAGTGGGGGAATTTTCAGATACACAGCTTTTAAGGGCAGAGCAGAGTACCAGAACGGCTCAGTGGTTTTCAGAGGCAGGTTTTTCATGCAGTAAAGGTTTTTCAAGCCCCTAAAATGATCAGAAATGTTTTCCTCTACCACAGTCTTAGGTAGGGAAGCCAATGGCAAGGAAGAGAGGAGTTTCTGGTAACAAATCTTTTGTGGTAAAAAAATATAATTTCATATTGTACAAAGGGAGACCACCTTCACGAAAGCTCACACATATTAATGGAGATGCACTTATATAGACCTGTAATGGATTTAAACACAGAGACTAGCCATAAGCAGAACAGATGGCTGGGATCATTTGTCTTTTGTGACTGAATGAACTGTACACGGTTGGTACAGAGATGCATCATGTCCTTCAGACTGAAGAAGGATTAGTGTATGAAGAATAATTGATTCGGCTAATTAAAACCATAACAATTTTTTTTACAACTTTCAAATTCGGATTTGTGTTTAATTTGTGTATGTCCAATGTCAGGGGGCTCATGAAATTCCCAGGCATCTCTATCTTGTCTGTACTACTTCATCAGTTGTATAGCAGTGCTGGGACGATGGTTTTCCACAGTGGTTGGTCACCCATCTCATGCTGGTTATGTGACACTCTCTCACACAACACTCTCATCTCCAGACTCCACAACATTGGCATCCAAAACAAAGCACTCAGCTCGATTGCCTCCTTCCTCTCTGGCCGAACTGAGGGGATCCTCCTCCCTCCCTACGTCTCTGCAACCGAAGACATCATCTGAGGTGTCTCCCAGGTCTCCTCCCACAGCCCCACCCTCTTCAATATCTACATGACTCCATTGGCAGACATCACACACACCCATGGACTCAGCATCGTACAGCATGATCTAACTTCCAGAACACTAAGACCGACATTGTCTCCTGGATGAGGACTAACTGCCTTAAGCTAAACTCGGACAAAAAGGAGATCCTCATCTTTGGGAACAAGTCCTCCCCTTGGAACGACCATGGTGGCCCTCAGTCCCCTACTCACTCCCCCCATCAACCCAACCAGCCTCAGAAGCACCCTGGATACCCAACTGACTATGGAGAAACAGATCAACAACGTCTCCTCTGCCTGCTTCCACATCCTTCGCATGCGCCACAGGATTTTCAAGTGAATCCACATCTCCACCAGGAAAACGATCACCATGTCCCTTGTCTCCAGTCAACTCGACTATAAGGTGAAACCACTAAACAGATCATGAGCTGCCTCCAAACTATCTAGAATGCAGCAGCAAGACTTGTCCTCAACCTCCCCAGAAGAACACGAATCCCCCCTCACCTCAGGGCCCTCCACTGGCTACCCATCCAGCAGAGATGACTCTAAGTTCCTCCTGCATTGTACAAAGCCCTCCACAATGTCAGACCCACATACATCAACAAGCTCCACTCTTTTCACCAACCTACCAGACGCCTCTACTCCAACTCTCTCGCCCAGGCCCACGTTCCCCACATATGCCACGAATGCTGCAGACAGCGCTCCTTCTCCCACCTCGCAGGCAGATCTTGGAACATTCTTTTTTTCCATTTGCACACCTTGCATTCCCTGCAGGACTTCAGAAAGTAGCTCAAAACCTGGCTCTTCGACCACCAGCAACAGCCTGATGAGACCAGCAGCATCACCCTGCTCCCCCCCCCTTCAAAGCCTGGACACCCCTCGGGGTGAAAGCTCATGCTCTACAAGTATCTTGATTGATTGAGTCTTCGTGTAGGAGTCTTACTAGGAGTTTAGAAAACAATTAGGCCTTTATTACAAATGGCCTGTTAAATTCCCAGTATTTCCCTGCAGCAAAATTACCTTTACTGCAGGTCCTACGTATGCCAAGGTAAGCAAAATAATGGAGATATCACAATTGTGGGGACCAACGGTAGGTCGCTCCCCCTGCCGCTGCAGCTCCACCAGCCCAGGCTCCTGAGACCTCCTAGCAAGCCCAGCGAATTCACAGTAAGTACCCCCCCCACCGCCCAGCCCCTCGCCCTGCCCCGCGCTACTCACCTCCTCTCCTGCTTCTTTTCTTCATCTCTGTTCTTCCTCTGTGCTCTTCTTATGTATTCTTCATCTGTACTTTTCTTTCTTTCCTGCTCCCCGTCTTCTGTCTTCATCTGTGTTCTTCTTCTGTGTGCTTCTTTCTCTCTCCTTTGCACTGCGATCTGTGTGTGCTTTCTTCTTCTGTGTCCCTCCTCTTGGCTCTTCCTTCTGCTGCTCGTCGCTCCTCTTCTTCTTTACCTTCTTCTGTGTTCTTCTCTCTTCTGCTCTTCCGCTCCTCTTCTTCTTTACCTTCTTCTGTGTTCTTCTGTCTTCTGATCTTCGGCTCCTCTTCTTCTTTACCTTCTTCTGTGTTCTTCTGTCTTCTGATCTTCCGCTCCTCTTCTTCTTTACCTTCTTCTGTGATCTTCTGTCTTCTGCTCTTCCCTCTTCTGCTCCTCTTCTTCTTTTACCTTCTGCTTGGTTCTTCCCGCGTCTGCCCTCCTGCTCCTGTCTCGTCTCCCTGACCTCCCTCACTCGCCACCCCCTCTGTAACGCCCCCATCTACCTATCGCTCTATCTACCTATCTCTCTATCTTCCCCCTCACTCGCCACCTCCTCTGTAACCCCCCCTATCTTCCTTTCCTTTCACTCTATCTCTCACCCTCACCCTAATCTATCTTCTACCTCTCACCCTCACCCACCTCCACCTCTATAACCCCCCTCCCCTATCTTCCTAACTTTCCTCCTAACTTTCTTCCTAAACTCCCCGCAACCCTTAACCCCCCTCCCCCATCTTTTCTCCCCTCTACCTGTCCCCCCTCCCTCCGCTTTCCCGCCGCCACCTCCTGAACGCCCCGCCCCCAGCTCCCATTCGTCGCCCCACTCCCGTCCCCCGCCCCCAGCTGACCCCTCCCCCCCTCCGAAGGCGCGCCAAAGGCAAGCCCGTCTGCTCCCGTCCGCGCCTGGCCCGCGCCCAGCGCCACGACCCCTGGCCCTCAGCACTCCCAAACCCCGCTGCACCGATACGACCCCATCACTCTCCACGCCCTCAACCCAGGGCGCTCCAGTACCTGCTTCCAAGCTAACCCGAAACGTAACCACGGACCCTTCGCATGTCACACCTGCAAACTTACCTTCCACCACGAAACAACCATGACCACCAGCCCACGCGCCATCAACCACCTCAAATGCATCCTGATCAACGCTCGATCCGTCCACAAGCACGCCGTTGAACTCTGGGACCACCAGACGTCGCCTTCATCACTGAGACCTGGATGAACGCCTCTTCGGCCCCCGACATCGCCATAGCCATCCCCGAAGGCTACAAGATTTCCAGGAATGACCGCACCAACCAAGTAGGAGGAAGAATCGCCACCGTCTTCAAAGACTCCATCAGCGTCACCACCTCCACCAAAGACACCCCCCTTGCCGTCGAACACCTGCACTTCCAGATCCGCACAGACCCCAGGACCACCGTCAGAGGATCCCTCATCTACCGTCCCCCCGGACCGCGCGCCCTCTTCAGTGACTCCATCACCGACTTCATCTCCGCGCACGCCCTCGTCTCGCCAGACTACAACCTCCACGGTGACCTCAACTTCCATCTAGAACAGAACAACGACCCCAACACCACCGCCCTGCTCGACAACCTCGCCAACCTTGGCCTCAAGCAACTGGTGAACACCCCCACCCACATCGCCGGACACACGCTCGACCCCATCTTCTCCGCCAGCAAACACGTTTCCTTCAGCCACGCCTCCGCTCTACACTGGACCGACCACAGTTGTGTCCACTTCACCTTCCGACGCGAGACTCGCCACCTCCGCACTCAACCCATCCCTCGTCGACAGTGGAACAAAATCCCCGAAGAACAGCTTTTCTCCACGCTCATCGACAACCAACCCACCTTCTCCGCCGACCCCAACGACGCAGCCCTCAGCCTCACGAACTGGATCACCAACTGCGCAGACAACCTCGCTCCCCTCAGACGCCTTCCAAGACAGTCCAACACCAAAAAACCTCTCTGGTTCTCTGACACCCTTAAGGAATCAAAGAAAACTTGTCGTACCCTCGAGAAAGCCTGGCGTAAGGACCACACCGCAGACAACATGACTGCCCTCAAGAACGCTACCCGCGAACACCACCACCTGATCCACGCAGCCAAAAGGAATTTCTTCACAGACAGACTGGACAAAAACAGCCACAACAGCAGAGAACTCTTCAACATCGTAAAAGAGCTCTCCAACCCCAACGCCAACTCCATCACAAGACCTGTGCAACTCCCACGCCACCTTCTTCCATCGTAAGATCACCGACCTACACAACAGCTTCGGACACCAGACCCAGCCGACCACCACTGAACCCACACCCCCAGCCATCATCCTCAACACCTGGACCCACATCAACACAGAAGAGACCAAAACCACCATGAACTCAATCCACTCCGGTGCCCCCTCAGACCCCTGCCCACACTTCATCTTCAATAAAGCCGAAGACATCATCGCCCCGCACCTCCAGACCATCATCAAATCCTCGTTTTATTCTGCCACCTTCCCCGAGAGCTGGAAACACGCTGAAGTCAACGCCCTACTGAAGAAACCTATGGCTGACCCAAGCGACCTGAAGAACTTCCGCCCCATCTCGCTCCTCCCCTTCCCTGCCAAAGTCATAGAGAAGACCGTCAACAAGCAGCTTACCAACTTCCTTGAAGACAACAACCTTCTCGACCCCTCTCAATCCGGATTCCGAGCCAACCACAGCACTGAAACCGCCCTCATCTCAGTCACAGACGACATCAGAACCCTGATGGACAACGGTGAAACAGTCGCCCTCATCCTCCTCGACCTCTCGGCTGCCTTCAACAACGTCTGTCACTGCACCCTAATAACCCGCCTCCGCTCCACCGGGATCCAAGGCCAGGCCCTGGACTGGATCGCCTCCTTCCCCTCGAACCGCTCTCAAAGAGTCTACCTCCCTCCTTTTCACTCAGACCCCACTGAGATCATTTGCGGCGTCCCACAAGGCTCCTCGCTCAACCCGACACTCTTCAATGTCTACATGAGCCCCCTCGCCGACATCGTACGCAAACACAGCATCATCATCACCTCCTACGCCGACGACACTCAACTGATACTCTCCCTCACCAAGGACCCCACCAGCGCAAAGACCAACCTGCAAGATGGAATGAAGGACGTCACAGATTGGATGAAACTCAGCCGTCTGAAACTGAACTCAGACAAAACGGAAGTCCTCATCCTCAGTAACACCCCGACCGCCTGGGACGACTCCTGGTGGCCCACGGCCCTTGGCACCGCACCGACCCCCTCAGACCACGCACGCAACCTCGGCTTCATCTTGGACCCACTTCTCACCATGACCAAACAAGTCAACGCCGTATCCTCCTCCTGCTTCCTCACCCTCCGCATGCTCCGGAAGATCTTCTGCTGGATCCCCGCCGACACCAGAAAGACCGTGACCCACGCCCTCGTCAAGAGCCGCCTGGACTACGGCAACACCCTTTACGCTGGGACCACCGCAAAACTCCAGAAATGTCTGCAACGAATTCAAAACGCCTCCGCCCGCCTCATCCTCGACATACCCCGCAACAGCCACATCTCCGCCCACCTGAGACACCTGCACTGGCTTCCCGTCAGCAAAAGGATCACCTTCCGTCTCCTCACCCACGCACACAAAGCCCTTCACAACAAGGGACCAGAATACCTCAACCGTCGCCTCAGCTTCTACGCTCCCACCCGTCTTCTCCGCTCCACCAGCCTCGCTCTCGCCGCCGTCCCTCGCATCCGCCGCTCCACGGCGGGTGGGAGGTCCTTCTCCTACCTGCCGGCCAAGACATGGAACACCCTCCCCACCATCCTCAGGACCACCCAGGACCACTCCGCATTCCAGAGACTCCTCAAGACCTGGCTCTTCGAGCAGCAGTAACCCCTTCCCCCTAGCGCCTTGAGACCCGCACGGGTGAGTAGCGTGCTTTATAAATGTTAATGATTTGATTTGATTTGATTTAAAATGCAAGAATCAGTGAACAGTGAAAATTCCATTTTGTTTTCCACCAGAGTTTCACATTGAGATTGCTGTTGCTTTCACATATGTTATAATTTTGAAAGGTATGGTACTTTCCATTTTGGAGCCCATTTGAATTAATGGGCTACTGGTATTAAGGGTCTTAAAGTTTTCAGGGTCATTGTATCCTTTCATTTTGCCATCCATTGCAGTAAGCATCATTGTAGAAAGAAGTGTGGTATAGAAGTCTGAGAAGGTCTTTCCTATTTTGACTGAGTGACATCAAAGTATATTGCAGATATTATACATGACTGGGATTGCTTAGTGCACACCTCTATCTGTCTCAGCCCTGCAGAAAGTAGGCCCCCAGCCTTCACACCCTTTCCATAATGGCATCGTTTAAGGCTTGGAATGGTATACTTCACTTAAAACATGGAAAGAAAGTTTAGGTCAAACACTTTTCTTCCCATATTATTAAATATGTCTAGGGTGGGTGTTCGGTGTACTTCCACTCTAAACTCTGATTAAGATTTTCAAAACATGTTATTTTTGCTTGCACGTCTGTTTTGCAGGAACATATTCTTTTATCAGCAAACCCCTTATTGACACCTTTGTGACGGTTCAGAAGGTTGGAGTAGAAAAGTCCGAAACCTCATTGTCATCTCAGAAAGTACAGATATTTTTTTTAAGAGGTTGTTTCTGCACAGCCAGTTTAAACTTAGAGACTTGCATTGTCCAGTCTCTTTATTGACTAAGTAAACCAGAACACCTTCCTTAAGACACAGATGAGTTTAAGGGCATTTGTGAGAGGTCCATATTAATGTGTTCTTTACATTAAAAGAAAACTACAAAATATGTCCAAGGCATATATGCCACAAAATGACATTTAGCAGCTACCCTCAGGAAAGAGACAATCACCATTTATATTTCCTTGACAGTTGAGAACACTGAAAGCATGTCAATTTGCAATAACTCATGTGACTGCATGAAAGACGCACAGGACATGTATAGAACTAAAGGTTTTAAAAAAACCCTTTTCTTGTCTGGTTAAGAAAAGACATAACAGAAGTGTCATGTCTGTGGAAAAAGTTCCTTAAGATGTTAAAAGTGTGTTATAAGAAACTATAATTTGGCGAAGACCCTTCACAGTAAAAGTGAAATAGGCGATTAGAAAGTTGTTCACGCCCTTAATTAATGAATGATAGAAACATACCTTAATCCTTCCACATGCCTCTCTAAAGATGTGCACCACAAGAAAAATAATAATCTATATGTCTATAATCATCCCTTGGAATATTACAAGCCCTTTAAAACTTATGAAAACCTGTGCCTCTGAAATGCATGCAAATTGTCTTCGAGGAGGATTGAATTCCAAAGCAAACATTTGTATTTTTCTTTAAAAATGGCTTTGCATATGTGAGAGCTGAGATTTTCTTGATAAACGTTTAGTCTTTACGTAATTATATTTACAGATGAATGTGTGAATTAATCTATTAATAATATTGTGCTTACGAGAAATTGACTAACTGAATGGCCACCATCTTATGGAAGGGCCACTTTTCATTTTTTATGCTCACTTAAGCTAATGAAATTATTTAGTCTTTACAAGAGAGTGTGTTTCTTAAGTAAAATAAATGTGTATTTAGTGGCCTCTGCTGGACTGAAGTAGAAGCAGATGCAAGGTCACTGTGCAATGCAAGCTGTATAAAATGTTTCTAGTATGTTCCGTAGTTTGACTGACTTAATTGTTTATAGTTATGTTTCTAACTTGTATGTCTTTCCTCAAGGGAAAAAAAATTGTGTGGTAACATATTTTGTAATTGTTTTCCTGTGACTTCGTATTCCGCTCGCGTGAAAACAATGGATCCACAGAATGAAGCTGGAGAAGAGAATATATAGGATACAAATGTATTAGTTTAGATTTCGTCAATGAAATAACAGCAAATAAGAAGAGCTGAGAGTAAACTAGTTGTTTAATTTTGATATCTGTTAATGTTCTGATTGGTCATAACTTTCTCACCTCATGCTTTATCTAATGATTTTCATTTAAGAAGTTTAATTTAATGTTCAGTCACCATTGATCATGGGTCATTCTTGTTTGGGATTTTCATGTATCCTGAGTTCTACAGATTCTATTATGTATGGTCTGTCACTTTCACATTTCATGTTTCATGTTTCCAGATAGTCTATTGACATGCTGGTACTTTACTAGTTTATTTCTGTTCAATAATGAAATTATGCTTAGATGGCTTAGTGTATCTTATATTGCAAATTCTAAACCATCAACCTCTACCCTTATTCCTGTCCCTGTCCTGATATTGGTGCCTGATGTTGCTGTCCTACTAACGAAGTAGATGTTGTGGCTGATTACTGTAGTGATTTGGTAAATGTATGAGCTGTGAATTGTTATTTCTCTTTTCTCTTTCAGGTACCAACTACAAATGCTTAGTTACTGCTGCTTGTTATTATTTTTGATAGCGCCATAGCTAGATGTTTTCTAAAGTTGTGTTATTAAAACTTTTACATGAAGCCCAACATGTTGATGCTATCAACACCAGGACAGTGCACGCTCTACAGGCAACATAATGCAAAGAGACAAACCTTATGCAATGTAATAATTCATGCATTGTGTGCTGATATTGCATATAAACGTTTTGCATTGCAGGTATTTATCTTGGAATGTCTTTAATACTTTTGTTATTGTTCATTTTCAAGCCTTTCTTGCAGCCTGGCTGGGTGTGGCTGGGTGTGGCAGGTGGGCGGGGCCTGGGTCTATTTAAGGAACCCAGCCCAGCTTCACGTGCTCACTATTCAGAGGTCCCGGTGCAGAGCAGCAGCATTTTCCAGGGCTCCTGTTCCAGAGGCCTACTTGGACATTTCCAGGCCCAGTCCTCATTACCTTGGTGATCCTCAAGCAGGGCGGTAAGGCGGAGTTCGGGGTAGGCCCCCCGACTCAGTTTCCAGAGATTTTTGAGTTTTGGTCTTTTGATTAAATCGCGTGTGCGATTGTTTCTTGGCAAAATGACGCTTGCAGTTCAGATCGGCAGAGTGCGCGATCATTTCCCTGCATTTGAATCTTGATAGTTGAATCGGCAGCAGTGTGCGCAATTCATTCTTGGCAATTAACCCTTGCAGTTCAAATCGGCAGAGTGCGCAATCATTTCCTGGCATTTGAATCTTGATGGTTGAATCGGCAGCAGTGTGCGCGATTCATTCTTGGCAATTAACCCTTGTATTTCGGATTGGCAGAGTTGCACGATCATTTCAGGTATTGGAATCTTGATGTACAGTTTAGCAATAAGATGCTTAGTAATTTCTGGGCAATTTAATCCTGAAACTCTAATCAAAACAGAGTGTGACTTTACAGTATCATTCATGAGTCTTTCGCAGTTCATGTTTTGGGAATTAATTTGTTAATTGATTCTTGTTATGACGTAGTTGCTATTCCAAGAACTAACTTGATAGAGTTCCATGTTCAGTGCATAAGATGTTATTATGGAAACGCTTATATAAAAGTATGTGTAATCCTTCTTTTACTTCCAGGTATCCAGAACTAAAAAGTAATGTTATTGAAAAGCTCTTGATCTCTCATGTTATCAGAGTATAGATAATTATAACAAAGTTCATGGATATTAATGTGAGTAACTTTGCTATTGTGTTCTTAACTCTTGTTTCCACAGGTCTCCTTTCCCGCTGTTCCCAACCTAAACCCCATCCCCCACTTGACCATTCTTTAACTCTGTGCTATAACGGCTAGTACAGTTTGGAGCTGCCAAGAGGTGGTCATATTGGGAACAGGCACAAACCCCGAGGATCCGGTCTCGCTGACAGATGCTAATTAGTGGTTAGTTATCGTTATCAGATGTATTAAATTTCTCTTGCTCAGATCTTGTTGCTATGGTTTTGTGTAATACCCATTGAGATAATTTGTCTTTTTGCATTGATTAAACTTAGATATATCTGGCGTTTGAATCAGGCTTTGTTGTTTCTCTATATGTATCATTTGTGTATGAGAATTATTTTCGTGATCTTAGCGTTGTTAATATAGGGAAATAAATCATTAACTTCTTAATAAACTGATGTGGTTATTGAAGTGGAATTGATTATCATATGCTATATGTGATTTTTTTATGACATATTTTGAATGACATTTTCTCTAAAAGAGATTCGGTTCAGTTCATCGACCTAGTGTGTCAAATTCACTATCTAGTACTTACTGACCAAAATATAGCTAGGGTTTCTCCACGTCAACACCTACCTTGTGCATATCCATCTCTTTTATTATTGTTGATAGCAAAATTGATACCAAAGTTCTGATTGATTAATTTACTGCAGTTCACACCTTTGATAAATGATAACGTTTCATGTCTAGCCATAATGCTGTAACTAACTCTGCTATATATTTCCCACCATCAAAATGCACTGACAACAGTGACTCTTTCTGATGTTGAAATGGCATTTGATCAGATACTGAATCAATGCATATTTCCAAAAATGAAGATCAACAAGTAAACAAGTCAAATCTTTTTTCGGATGTCAATTTTAGGTGACTCAAGCTGCTACAACACTGCTCGTGTTTCGTCTCTCCCAATAAAATGAATTAAACCAAATAGACTAGGACAGTATACTTAGCTACTGGTGATCTCACAAAATAATTTTAATTGTCATCTATCACCTTAGCACTGTATTTCATGTAGAGTCAAGGCAGCTGATCCAGAAAACCAGTTCAGGACGAAGAAAAGTGGTACTGCAGGAATACTCTTACATACTCTGACATGCCTTTGTGAATGGGCCTGAGATTGCCAGCTACGTACATTCTATTTGCACCAATTGTATATGAATATTGTATGAATATGCCTATTTTATTCTCATTTTAGATACTTCGGGACAATCTTCAAAGTTACATAAGAGTACAGAAAAGAGTACTACAGGAATACTCCTTACCGCCTTTGTAAGTAGCCCTAGCATTTTGTGTTTATTATTAACTCCAGTGCTTTAAATTGGCCGGTACTCACCGGTACTGAGTACCGGCACTTCTTATTTTTCTCACTCTGAGTACCGGCACTTCTCTGCAGCCAAGGAGAGTACCGGTACTCATGAAAGGTAGGCTTAATAGCTGTTGGTGAGCACTAGGCTGTCAGAGTTGAACCTGCCTCTGACAGCTAAAGTTCTGCTGTAGCTCTGAGCCGACCCCGCTGAGCTATTCAGCAGGGATTAAGTGGCTAATGTCTGGGTATTCGCCATCACGCTGTGTTTGACAAAACAGGGCCCATTCAGGCCCTGTGCTGTCCATCACATTCACACTACTGTGTACATATTTGCAAACAGGAATTGAGACAGCCCCGCTGACAGAGACAACCAAGAAAGCCATAGGAGGAAAGTTTAATATGGCTTTAATCCCTCCTGCGTCTTTTAGAACGAGGGTCTGTTTAGGTATGTGTTTGCCTTCTTGTATGTGTGTGTGTTTTTCTGTGAGAGAAAGGCGAATGAAAGAGAGGGAGAATCGGGACACTTTAAGGAGGACAGTGTGGAATGCTTTGTGTCTGCTTGTTTCTTTCTGTCTGTGTGCACGCTCAATAATATATAGTATTGTGCAAAACAACACCAAATAACAATACGGCATTAAGAAGCTGCAAATATTACAAAACAAAATAAATTTTAAAATATAATTGTTTCGCTTTCATCTTGTGTAACGAGTTAACCTGTTTTATTTAAACACACTTATCATGTGTTTTGGTATTGCGGCAAGGGGTATTTAAGTCATAAAGTATCCTCATGTCTTGCTCTTAGCCCCGCCCCTAGCCCCACCCACCACACTACTAGCTCACGTTAAGCAGTACCTGCACTTATGTTTTTCCCATTTAAAGCATTGATTAACTCTTAGGATGTCAGCAGTCTCAAACATTCCACTGTGACTGAGGAAAAGTCTACAAAATGTGGCTAACACGATACAAATAAATATAAAACGATCATAAAGTGAGGAATAAAAGATCTCACCTCCCCCACAGAGTTGGACAAGGCCTGTACAATCTTCTCATGAGCGGTTGCCACAACACTTTGCCCATTGATCTCGATGATACGATGGCCAACTCTGACTCCTCCCCGCTCGGCTATTCCACCTCTCATCAGGCTGCATATCTGTCAGAGAAATTAGAGTAGCAGTATTAACTTTTATCAGTGACACAATACTTTTCCTGAGCAAACACCGTGTTACGAACCATTGCAATTAAAATCCAATGACGTGACTGTGTACATGGTTGCACGTTTCAAATTTTTAATAAGAATTTTTTTTAGAGCAATGTTTTATGTTGCATAGGAAAAGACCGGAAACACTATTGAGACAATGGATCATTTTTATCAAGGGCTTGACCCAGTCCCTAAAACGACCCCAAATCAGTTCAGAAAACCAACGTAGACGTCACCTAGTTGAAGTAGCATCTGGTGAACTTTGAAAGTAGTGGGCCATAAAACTGCAGCACAAACTTACATATACATACACGAGCTAAAACCAGAAATGCAAGGTAAGATGGCTCACTGGGTTATAAGCTTGCAGGTAACATCAGCGGTGGCATGCAGGTCCTGAATTCAAACCCCAACAGGACCTACTCAGACTATCAACCTGCCAAGGTCAGAACATTTAGAACCAGTACAAACAGAAAACTATCTAAAGCACTATATTCAAAGCACGTGTTTGATTACTCTGGTCCTGGGAGACATGAATAACAAGATATTGAGATGAAAGACATTACTGGGTGAAGTATTGTATGATGCGCTTTGAAGCATTGTGTTTCCTTTGTAGTATTTGACTCTGGAACCAATAAATTGAATTAAAATATTATTACAAAAGCTTTTAATTGGGGTCCATCCAATGCCAATTTTAGGGAAATTACTTTTTTCCCCAAAAGGTGGAGTTCTGCAAAAAGTGTAGGAATTCAGCAACTTGGACAGTATCCCGATATCATCAAACAGGTAAATCCATTTACAGAATATATCACAGAATACTGGCATCTAAAGGCATTCTGAGATTTGGATTATTTGTTGGACCCATAGTCCTTTGCAAGTGTTGAATGGATTTCCAGACATAAGATGCCAGTATCCTAATACATGGAACGGTAATATAGAAACGCTCTAAAATGATTGGTTTCCCTGGACATGACGAAGTTCCTCGTTCAGAAGTACCTTGCACAACATCCTATAGCGTTCTGAAAGAAGGCAGCAGTTTCAGGCGCATCTTTTCAAAAACGTATTACTGTGATGAGATTCCAGAGCAGTGCTTTGTCAGGCAGAGAAGGCAGAGAAAGAGGAAAAAAGAGACCTCTGCTAAATTAAAATTGGGATTAATAGGACATTTATTCAATTATATAAAATGACTCCTCTGCCCCAAAATATGTGTCCTAAAACCCCAGTTTCACCACTACTATGAAAACCATAAGTACATACCTGGAAATGAGGTACTGGAAGGCAAAGGAGCACAGTGATATGTGGCCATATTACATAATTACAGGAAAGGATGTCCCACTCCTTATGTTTGCAAATGACACACTTTTAAATCCAGAAACCCTATGAGTTACGATGTGAGTTGGATTATTTTGATGCTTTCTGTATTGAAAGGGGACTAGCGATAAACCGTTCACGTTTATGGCAATCAATCCTCACCGGTCCCTTAACTATCAAATAATGGGGTTCTCAGCTTGAACAAGTAAACATTTTTGACCATCTCGGAACGAGGTTGGCCGATAACATGCACTGGGGCTCACAAATAGAAAAAAAGTAAGACTATTCTTTATCAGAGGTCGATGGCCATATTGAGCAGGTATGAAAAAAGTGGGTGAGGGAGCTGTATCACCTGTCCTAAAAGTGTACCATGCCGTGGCTGTGACAGCAGCTATATATGAGATCGAGGTTGTTAACGCGAAGGCGCCAATGCAGACAGAAACTAATTTTGTTAGGGCCTTGTTTAACCTCCCAGGAGTACACCCCTTTTGCCATAGATGTATGATCTATCTTTGAACAACATTCACTACTATATCACCCTAAAACCCCTTCTCTTTTGGGAAATCACTAGCAGAGTTGGTTTCTTTAGACCCACAAGTGAGAACACCTTGGTTAAACCACATAAAATTGCTAAGTGATGTGATTAACATGGAAGAATTATGGAGTGACCAGGGGAAATAAGGAAGGATGTAATTCCAAAATAAAGAAAAGGAGTATTGGAACTATTGTGGATATTGCCTCTTAAAAAGAGAGACTGAGGCTCTTTTTTTCTTTTTTGCCCTCTGTATGCCCAAGCTAGGAAGAAATGGATTTTGCTGCTATGTAAACTGATGGGTACGAGACATTACTGGGAAATGTTGCGGATTTTATAGAGTGAGACACTAGAAGTATTTGCATTTGCCATCTCGTGGTACTTGCAGTGGGCATGGAGGCTAAGACTGACAATTGGTACCTTTAAGGATTCATAATTTGGTGGGTTGTAGGTCGCCATGATATATTGGAAGGGTATTGGCTTGGTATCTTTAGTGGGTGCAAAATACTTTGGGTCCATCTGTGCTGCTTATTTGTGCTGCTAGTTAATACATTTTAATGTATCATTTTAATGTGAGCTCTAAAAATATGCACGTTTTTATGATGTCTTATTTTTGTTATGTACTTTTATGGATTAAAGACGAATTAAAGTGTGTGTGTGTATGTATGTATATATATAAATATTTATATATATATGGGTTTGCACAATCGGAGGTCGCAAATTTCTCTGCTTCATTGTGAGTAGCCAATGCGGGCTACACATTTTCTTTCCAGTGTGGTGCTTGTGATTCTAGATTTATAATATTATATCCAGGACTACAAGTACCAGAATGCAAAGTAAAAGTCTTGTTCTGGACGACATACTCATGAATGGAGCATAGAAGTCAGAGAGTGATGCACATCACGAGGGGAAATTAACTTGAGCTTTCCTCCTACCATAATTTCTGCCATATCCAGATCCCCGTGTGGCCATATTTTGCACCTTCCTCTCCTGAGCCCTGCAGCTCGAAGAAGTAGAATTTCTATCACCCACAAGGGGCGTAGGGGAGCCTCTGCTATACCAGCTCTAGCAGGGGGTCACAATAACTTGTTTTTATTGTCTTTTGTCTGTGATACGCAGATTACAAGAAAAAAGCCTAAGGTAATAAATATTAAAGGAAAGAAGATATATAGCAAAGCTGTGGGATCGGACAAAGGGGCGGCAAAGCGGTACAGAAAGAAAAAGAAACAATGACAGGACAAAAACATTGAAGAGGCTAATAGAGTGAGAGATAAAAAAGGAAGAAAACTAAGACTCCAAAGAAAGAAAAACGGTCAGAAAGGAAGCACAACTGAAAGAAGGCACAAACGAAGAAAGGAAGTTGGAAAGGAGGTATAAAGAAAGGGAGAGGAAAAGGTGAAAGGAAGATAAAAATAGAGACAACAAATGTAAGTAAAAGAAAGTAGGGTGGCAAAAAGGCAAGGAAGTAACAATAACATTATAAAAGAAAAGAAAAGCAGAGGAGGGAAAGAAAGAAGGAAAGGAGAGAAACAAAATGAAATATTCGAAAAATATTCAAAAAGAAACCTGAACAAGAAGAATGAGAGAGGAACAAAGGAAGAACAGGCAGTAAGAAGAAGGAAAGAGGAAGAGAAATAAAGAATTAAAGAAGGAAAGGCATAATGAAAAGAAGGGGAGAACGAAGGGAGTGAAGGTGCTAAGTAAGGAATAAAAGGAATGAACGAGGAAAGAGAAGAAAGAAGGAAAGAGGTAGAGAAACAAAGAAAGTTAAATAAAGAAGGACAAAAAGATAGTAAGATGGCGAGATGGAAGGAAAGAATAATAGGCAGAATGAAAGTAAGATGGAAAGAAGGAATTAAAAGACAGTGGAAAGAAAGATTACTTTAAAGTAGAAAATAATGATATAAAGAAGGAAACAAAGCTAAACAGGTAGAAGGAATACATGAAAGTAAGAGAGAACTAGAGAAGGGAAAAATAAATGTAGATTGAAAGTAGAGAAAGACCATAGAAGAGAGGATTACAAAATTGTAAGTAGACAGGGAAGAAAGAAGGATAGACTGGTAAACATGCAGCCCAAATTAATTTGCTCTAAAAGCATTGCTTTGCACCATTTTCTCCAAGATCAGTGGTAGAGCAACTCTCACAGGCTTGCCTAAGAATGGTCTGGATCTCTCACTTTGCTCGCATATTTAGTGTGGTGGTTGAAAGTGGGGGTATTTTTCTGACTGTTCCCTTCATCGCCCATGTGGCACGAGCAGCGCCTTGCTGCTCTGAATTCTATGAGCCCTGCTGTCTAGCGCCATTAGTGACGGGTTCACGCAGTGGTTAATTTGTAAATAAAAATGTTGCGGTGTTCAAAGCTCTGCTTTGAAACTCGCAGCTCCTGCAATTAAATGTGCAAGCACAGAATACTAAGGCAGCATAATTCTAAAGCCATTTCGGGCCTCTTTAATTCATTTACACCCACTCCCTGCCTTTTCCTCTCACTCTTGCAGCTTTCTGCTTTCTCCCTTTGGGGCGCTTTTCCGTCTTTCGCTTCCTCCTTATTTCCCATTTGTGTCTTTTGCTCGCAATAAATGCCTGGTGCAAAAAAATAAGTGCCGGCCTGCAAAAATAAGTGCTGGTGCCCCCCACAGGCAAACACCAGCTCAAGTTAAGCACTGGGTTAACCCCTAGGCCTCCACCTACCTCCCTCTTCTGAGTTCCTGCACATCAATGTGAGGTGGTCTAATCCGCTGAGGCTGCCAGTGCTAGGCACTTTCTGTGCTCATCTTGAAAGTAGATAGAAGGAAAATCCTGAGTAGTCTTTTCACCAAGAAGATGGGCAACTGACAGTGCCCGCAATTAGCTGCTCCCATGGAACAAGGGGCACTAAGTGCACTGCATTACCTGTAAGCACTACATGCAACTCACTCTCCGAGTGAGGTTCCCACTGTGCACCTCACAATGAGGAGAAGAATGAACCCACAAGGGTGCCCAGCTGACTCTTCAGCAGACCAGCTGCACACAATCCCGAACAGCCTTCTGGATAAGCAACTCAGCCTGAAGGGCAATTCAGGCAGAAGCACAATGTAAAGGTGCCAAACCACATGGTAGTGTGCCCTCCATCTCCATGGTGGATGGGCCCATATCGAAAGGCTTTTCTCCAAGAGGACTGGACAAACGTGTCTCACAAATGCAGAGCAAATAAAAAGGCGTGCTGGAGTGCTCACAGAGGTCTTCTTCCTGCCTTGGGTTCAGAAACCACATGTGCTCTGGTGAGACACCATGACTGATCTCACCTTCTAGAAGTAAACCAATTCTTGTGACTCAGTGAGGAGGGTGGGTAATTGGATTCATTCAACATAAACCAACAGCATGATCAAAACACTTTTAAACACCATGACCAATTGGACTACAAAATCAAATTCCAAACTGCATAAAGTTTCAAAGCTTTATTACAGCCACAAAGTCAATGTAACGTAAATGGTGCGCAAAACTAAGTTATAAACATGCATGAAAAGCATAGGTTGACCAAAATGTCTAAAGAGATTGAGCCTACAATACTATTAAGCGCTCCAAGAGGATAATACAAATTAACAAAACTATAATATGCACATTATTATCAGATTTCAAAGCAGATGATGGTGAGTGACATCAGTAAATCATCTAAATTCAATTAATAACAATACGTTTTCAGGGCTGGGCCATCCTTATCTCTAATACGAATTTAAACTTGCATGTGTAGGGACAGGCTAACATGCGGGCAAAACAAAAGAAGAGACAAAAATAATTTGAAAATCATCTAACTAGGGTACCTCACTATAAAAATACACCGATATAATCACCTAAGCTGAAAAGGAAACAAGTAATCACATTTAGATTATATTTCTCCTCATGGGACAGCAGACAGGAACGATTCATTGAGAAGAGCATTCAAAGGTTCAGTAGACAGCAGCATTAAGGGCAGTGCAGAACACAAGCTGCACAAAGGGCAGGTTAGCAGTTCAGAATTTATTGGGATATTAGTGCTGAACAGCATAAGTAAATAGACATATAAGACTAAAGGAAAACTCATAACATAAAGACTGAATATGGCAGAAGACTTGGGGAGCAACAGAAAGTGACCGAGTACCCCGAGAGGACTCTCTCAGACTCACTAAACATTTCAAAAGTCTCTCCCTAACTAGAAATGTCTATACATTTCCGATTGGTCCTCCAGGTGGGCTCAGATTGCGCATATTAACCAACATCCAATTAGAATTTTAGATGCACATAAGGTTTGGAACTATTCTGGATTTCCATGGGGAAGATGCAAAGTCATCTCGATGAATTCATATAGTTCCACCAAAATGTTACATTTATTAATTGATTGCAACTTTGAGATGCTTTCTCGCAGCTCACACGTTGCTAAAGCTTCCCGTCTTGCTCGACAGCTAGAACAAATATTGTTACATTTGTTATTTATCAAGGCATGTTCTCTGTCTTTAATACAATAAACATTCACCAACACACCAGCAATTTAGGAATTAATTTAGGTCAAAGGAAACAGAATGAATTAGTACTTTTCCTTTACAGTTGCAAAATTAATCTTCAGGCCTAGTCTAGATAAAAAAGCCTAAATACACAGTAATGAAATTAATACACATAAATCCTATTGTTCACCTTACAATTTGAATCAAATATGGTTAGCAAATTATTTTAATTGTAAACACTATATTTGACTTTAGAAACAGTTTAAACGTGCATTTATTTCTCTGCAAATATGTAACTCGTGTTAATAACTTCATTTAATTAATATAAGTACACTCAATTCATGTTCATTTAATACTCATAATATACTTTCATTTTCACTATTCTTCTAAGAATACTTTTAATATTAATTCATGTCAGTATCTCACTCAAATATATATGCACAACCATCTTGGCATGGCAAAACACAATGTCAAAATACGAATGGGGGTCACATTGTCCACATTATTTCAAACGGGCACTTTTTAAATGTTATGCTAATTTCTCTGTTAGGCTTTTAAACATAGGTTTATAAGTCACCATTTGCTAACTTCTATGCCACTAATGTATTAGTAAAATGGAACCTCTATCACTGAAAACACACTGACAACATTTGCACAATACACTAAGAATGCAGAACCTTTAGTGCATGTATGTATATGTACATGTACATGTGTATTCCCTACTTGTTTAAGCACTGATGTATTCACTTTGCAAAAATAAAAATAGTTAGAAAAAAACATGTAGTTGTATTTGTAATTGCATCTACATTGCGCTTACTGCCACTGACAAGGCACTCAATCACTTAAGCAAATGTATGCACATTCCTCCTAGCTAGCTGGGCTCATAATGTATTAACACCACACTGTGTAATAGTGCAATAGCTTAACGCAGTGCAGGAGACTGAGGGCTGGCACTTGCCTTGTGAGTATTACAACTGCTGATTCAGGACGCAGGCACCAGTCCTCAGTTTTCCAAGTGCTAGCTCTCATGCGATAGTGCCTCCTTTTCACAGCTCATCAAAGGTTGAGATTGGATGAGTGAGGCTAGCTGACTCGATCCAACACTGTAAATAAGTTGCAAAGGGGCAGAGATTGCAGTCCATCATTCCCTGGTAGATATGTAGCCCATGGTGCTGCAAGGCTGCAGCCTGAAGCATCCAGAGCTTGCTTTATCAGTGGGTCATCCTCAGTGTACGAGACTGTGCCTATGACAGGCTGATGAGCTCACAGGTCTCAGGGCTGTGAGACTGTCAGCCATGAAAGGTTCGGCGGGCTGGTGCATGTGCTTAAGCACATGAAAAGCTACAGGCTTCATAGCAATTATGCATATAAATCACACATTTGCTACAAATAAAAGGGAGCAAAATGCAATTTAGGAATGGCTGTAGTTTGTACATGCATGTATGACTTTCGCACTCCCAGGCAAAAATACATTTTTTGTTCTGGTGCTTTCTTTTACTAACCACAAAATCTTCAGGTCATTTGTTGCAATCATTTGCGGCCTTGATGGCAAGCACCAGTGGTCAACTTGAGCCAGTGGTTTACAGTACGGAACACCAGCACTCATTTTTTAGGGTCAGCACTTATTTTAATGCCTCTAGCATTTACTGTGAGCAAAAGACACATATGGGAAAGACGGAGGAAGGGAAAAATCTTAAAAGTGTCACATAGGAAGAGAGCGGAAAGCTGTAAGAGTGAGCTAAAGGGGCAGGGAGTGGCTGTAAATGGATTAAAGAAGCCAGACATGGCTTTAGGATTACGCTGCTTCATTATTCTGTGCTTGCACATTTTAATTGCAGCAGCCCCGTGTTTGGGCACCAGTATTTTTTTTAACTAAAGATTAAGCACTGGCAAGCAGTCACCTGCTTTGCCTTCACTTTATCACCAACTCTGAGCATAAGAAAGGGGGAGTTGAAAGGAGGGCCAGTGTTCCGCTGGCCTAATAGGCAGTCTGGCAGCTGTGTGGGGTAATTTGTGGTCCTGTAATGGCCCACGGTATAGAAAAATATAGGAAAGGCATATACACTCACACATTGGCCTTTTCAATCTGGCCCATCTGGCACGCCAGACAGCCCAACACAGAGGAGGGCTGCATATGCAGTCCCTGAGCAATTAAAAAAAAAGGTCCCTGTTCTCTACTTGGACGTTATTTCGGGGTCACTATGGATTGCACCTGCGAACCCTGGTAACTCCTCTGCAACCCTTTGCAATGCCCTTGCAACCCTTGGCCTCTGAGGGGAAAAGACAGCACCAGGACCAGAGGAACAGGGATATTATACTGAGCAACATGCTCCTAAGTTCAGAAATGTTTCTCCTGGCAGCAGCTCACTTGATACCGTAACAGCTGCAACTCCAACTATTATAATTCAGCATGAAAAGCGGAGGTGTCACCTAGCAACAGCATGATTATGTTTGCCTGGAGGCTTTCACTATTGGTGTGCAGCTCCACTGTCAGATTAGTCTGCACGTCAGGGAGTTCAGTTTTCAGGAGTTTGGATTAGACCATTGAAGTCCTTGTTCAAACATTCTGAAATGGCACAATCCTTGTAGACAGCCACAGTCAGTCCTTCATTTGAGCCAGTGGTTCCGTGTGGAACCCACCAGCACTCGAAACTTACTTTTCATCATCAGGCTTTGGCCCAGAATAATAGAAAGAAGGGCAGAAAATGGAAAAAAGAAAGAAGAGAAAGACGTGAAAACAGTGGGGATGAGAGAAAGATCAGAAACAAATCTGTGAGAGTTTGATATAGAGTCAAGGAGTGACTGGTGGTGCAGGAAAGAGGCATGGGGTGAAAGCAAGACTACACAGCTTCAGTATTCCACAAGGCAAACATTTTGGGGAACTGGCTGCATGCTACTGAGGAATACTTTGGGCACTAGCACTTAATATTTTACAAATTAAGCCTTGGCCACAGTCAGTGGTGCTTTCATTTACTTTATTTCCGTTTAGGTCAGTGTAAGTTTAATTTGCCACTACTGTGGCATTACGTTTTTTTTTAAACACCATAGTATAGCAGTGGTGTAGCAATGGTGCAAAGGACCCTAGTGCAGGCCAGTAAAATGGGCCCTCTTACTGCTGGCTGAGTGGTAAGAACAGCAGTATTTAGACTCATGAGGCTCCTCAGGCCTCTGGAACCTCGTGTCACTACACCTGTTGCACCATAGATAGATATGTCCCTGCTTTTCAGTCATTTTAGTTTCCTTCTTCCCCCTCTCAGTTTGAGAGAGTGGTGCATATGACTCACACCATTACAGAGTGGTGGTGCTTCTTTAAAACATAGAATCTGCCAATCCCACTCACAAAACCTCTGCTAGTCACACTTTCACAGGGCATCCGGCAAGTCTGGTTCTATAAAGTGAAAGTCTAGCTTTCAAATGGACTCATCATCCTGCGAAGAACTGGTTTGGAAGTGAGTGACAGACAGCTGTCAGCCTCTAAATGCAGAGAATCATGTTCACCAAGTTTAGGTACCAGAGAAAATGAATTCATTCAGGGCCAGTGAAATGGCAATGTTCTAAGTAATACATGATATTGTTTTATTTTTGGCAAAGATTATTGCCTTGTGCATTAGTGGTGAGGGTCAACGAATAGTCTGAAGAGGGGACAAACGGAGTAATTGAGAGGAACGTGGGACAAATCGTGCACGGGCTCTCCATAGCTGAGTTTAGTGTGAGGTAATCAAAAGAATCCACCACTCTTCATTGCTGCCATCTCACTCTCAGTCTGGGACTGCAATACTTTCCACAACTTCATGTGTTACAAACGCAGGTTGTTTGTGCACGAATGACAAATGATTACAAAAATCAGTAGTACACTTTTATTTGCATTGACGATTGTTATGAGCAGTTTGGTCCTTTATGGAGCCCCCTTGAACAGCACCCTACCCCTACCCGTACGCTTACCCTTATACTAAGTAACCTAATTATGTAAAGTGCAGGCAGCTGTCGTGTGACACCTTCAGTCAGTTGAGGGGTTTTAGCCATCCCACCATTAAAAAGACAATACTAGCTGCCAAAGTCACAAAATGAGGTCACTTGACAGCTATGACAAACAACAGCTTGTTCAGCTTGTCCTGCCTTAAGGATGCTGCTCTAATAGCCAGAATCTTTTTAGGTAGAACCTAGTAGCAGCTATTAGCCAAAGACTTTGGCTCGATTGGTATAATTTGCTTTAGAATTGATTGTATCTATTAGGTAATGTTTGACATTGTTACAAAAATATACATTTCATATTTTAGACAGATATTTTACTGATCATTTCTGGGTCAAAAATGTCCTCTAGTGAGTGTCAGAAGAAAACGTTACTCAGTACTAAAATGCATGACAGTAACCAAGTATCTGACAGTGGGAGGAAGACATGAAAAATGGTATTGATTATTAAATCTTGCAGGTAAAGTCACGAATTCTCGCCACAAAGTGTGCAGGGTTGTAGTGAGTGCTCTATACTTGTATTTTTGAGCTAGACTTCGGAACCTTGTACACTTTCATTTACTAGAATCTGAGCAGAGTAGTGTTACATTTGGAACCAATTTTAAATGTTGCCATGAGTAACTAAGGAGACAGGGAGAAGAACTTCTAGCAGAAACAAAGGCATTCACACATGCAATGTGCTCTGTTTTTCGGGCATGCAGATTTGGCAATCTTTGGCATAACTTGGATGCAGCTGCCAACCCTGGCACTGCCTTTACGACCCCAGAGGTGGCAAAATAAGTGCTAGTGGCATGTGGTCAGTTCCAAACTCCTGTTTTTTTTTTGTTTTACACTAATAGTGGCTAATATTTTATTATTAACTATTGGTATAATAGAAACTGAAGTACAATTAGCTGCAATATAACCTTCCCTGGCAGCTGAGTTAAGAAATCCTTTTAAATGTATGTTGTGAGTGTGCTTGCAGGTAAGAGTGTATTTATGTGCCAGCGAGTGTGTGTGAATGTGTGTGTACATGTAAGCATTTGCCATTTTGGTGAATTGGCTAGCCATGAATGGATCAGGCAAACATGCAGGAGTAGATTGTCCTCACTTGCTCGAGCCAACAAGCCTGGAAACTCCTTTCAGATATCAGCGTGGAAGGTTCAGTCCTAACAGCATGCAAGCTTAAAATGGAGCTACAGTTTTACATTTTCATGTTTGCTTTGCTCTGCATGGGTGTCACTTAGCAGAACACGCCCGAGAGAAGCAGAAAAGCGTTTAAGCAGCATGCAATCCTATTTTTAGAGAAATAATATATCAATTGAAATTGAAAAATCAGTTGCTTGATAACAGTACTCACTGGGGCGTATCTGGCAAACTCACGTCTTTCTGGAACATTTTCACCATTTACAGTTCATGCGTTTTTTATCAGTTAAAAAACAATCTCGATTTTAGAAATATTACTTTATGCTGGATTTGTTTGGCCAAGAGATCGTTTCTTATAATATCCAATACACAGACAAATATTGAGCCTGTTGAATTAAATATAATGCATAATGTTGTTCCGGCTATTTCCGCGCTTAGTTTTTGAACATATTGTTAAAATATGAGGACTTTCATTCTAAAAGCACTGGAGTCAGAATTCCCGCAGAGATCTTGTTTTGATTACAAATCCACTTATCTCTACATAGCAAACAGTTGTTTTTTACCTGAAAATGAACACAGCGACACATTTCACCTTTGATGCTACACAAACTTCACACTCATCTGATGGTGGCATCTATTTGTTAGTTAGCCTACTGACCTGGAGAATAACTTTAGGGGTGCTAATGCCTCAAGAAGTCTTAGTAACATGCAAGTAAAACAAAATGTGGAAATTGTCATTAGAATAATGCATTCGACATGATAGTCCACAAGTGGGACTGAAACCCCACCCTGACAAATGGGTTTTACCAGACCTAATGTCACAAACCAAGAGAGCCACGAACCCACAGGGTTTGCAACTTCTAAAAGACATTTTAGTAATTACTACTGTGGTTGCAATTCATTGAAATGTTACCAACTCCTCATTGACTGTGATATCAAACTTGCTTAGGGAAAGATATCCACGCTAGGCAGCTTGTCCCTTGGAAATCATATCAGGTTGCCTTAGGCAGAAGGTGGTCCAGGGGACCACTCCCTGCTTAACTTGATGTGTTCCCAAAGGTAAAACATTTTTTTTTTTTAGCAGCACGCTTTCTTGCAGGCCGTCGGCCCACAAACTGTGGTAAATGGCAAGGCTCCCCCAACTCAAGGGAGCCGCACATATGGCAGTCTTTACCGAGCCAAGATCTGGGGGTCAGCCCCTCAGTAAGACAGGCCACGATTGGGTGTAGGTCAAGTCGCTCGACATGCGCGTCAGGCCTGCCAAGAAAAGGGGCTGCGAAGGCGCAAGCAGGTCTTTCTCTCCCACTCGCCGCCTCGCAAGGATGCCGTCCTCTCCTCACACCTGGGAGGGATTTTATTTTTAAGGATTTCTAAGTATTGGCTTTGTTCTTTTGTCTCCATTTGTCTCCCTTCAGGTCAAGCACGCCCCGCTCCGCACTCTGCATTGGAACATTGACCAGCGCAGCCATCTCCTGCCTGGGGGAAACATGGGTTGGAGCTTAGCTCACCTGATTGGGCTACTTGAGTAATCGGGCGGTAGCTCCGGCAGTGGGCTGCTGTTGCTGTAGGGGAGGGGGGCACTGTGGGGCCAATTTGTCATAGCATTTTGGGGGCAATTTTGGGAGAAATCTTCATAGCATTTTGGGCAATATTGGTGTAATTTTCTAGTGTTTTGTGGCAATTGAGGGGGCAGTTTTGGGAGCCAATTTTGTATAGCAATTTGGACGAATTTGGGTGCCAGTGTTTAGTATTTTGTGGTCAGTGAGGGGGCATTTTGGGGCAATGTTGTATAGGGTTTTGGGGGCAATTTTTCTGGCCATTGTTTAGCTTTACTTGCAGTTGAGGGTTTTTGCCCCTTGTTTAAGGCCTTTGGCACACAAAGGACTTGGGCAAGGTCCTGGACACTTGCCCACAGCCTTCTCTAATACAAGAGTCAAGTCCTCCCACTGGCAGAGTGTTGTGAGGTCATCTTTACTTGTTATTGGTGCATTGTCTTCTTGTTGTGGGCACTTTGCCTGGAGTAAAGGCACTGTTTGGGGGTAACTTCGTCCAGCTATTTTACAGTGGGAGTTCTGTTGATAAGTGAGTGGGGGCAAGTTTTAGTGTTCTTGCCACATTGATGATCAGCCCGTATTTGTCAGGATTCCCACACTGGTTAATTTGATGGCAATGGTTCCATGGCTTAATGTGTACAACATATCATCTGGCAGCTCATACACAGTATGAGGGCTTTCAGGATGGTTTCAGGATCCCAGCGGAGGGTGTGTAAGCACCCCTTATTGCAGAAGCCAACAGTCACTCCTGTCTAATCTTGGTGTAGCCAGGGCAAGCATCCTTAAGGAGATGAGTCTGGGGGTGGCACCTAAAAAGCAGCCTGGTGAGTTTAGACTGATACACAACCTATCGGCTCCCAGGGGTCAGTCAGTGAATGAGGCTATTAATGATGCTTATGCAATCAATAAATATGCCTTCCTTGACAGAGCAATTCAGATGCTGCAGAAACTGGGACCTGGTTGTCAAAATCTGATATTGAGTCTGCCTTCTTCTTGCTTCCTGTACATCCGCAAGATTTCAAACTGCTGGGTTTCCAATTTGAGGGCACATTTTATTTTGATAAGTGCATGCCATATGCTGCTCTGTAACTTGCTCCTACTTTGAGAAGTTCAGCACATTCCTTGAATGAGTCTTCAGGAGGAGGTCGAACCATCAGTGGGTGTTGCACTACCTCAATGACTTCCTCTTTTTAGAGACACCTGGAACTCAGGTTTGTGCAGAGGCCTTGCAGGCCTTTCGAGCCTTGATGGGAGAATCTGAGGTTTCACTGACTCAGGGCAAGACACTCGGGCCTGTTACTGTGACGGCTCCCAGGGGAAGAAGGTTAACGCCTTTTCCCAAGCATTGCAGATGTGTCTAGGGGCTAGGAAGGTCATATTGCATTAGTTACAAGTCTTGGTTGGGCAGCTGAATTTCACCCTGCGGATAATCCCCATGGGCACTACCTTTCCCAAGTCCACTGATCCATCACCCAAGCCATGTCCGGCCTGAAGGAGAAGCACTATCACACCAGGTTGTCTAGTGTGGTCAGGCAGGATATGAGGATCTGGAAGACATTCTTGTGGGATTTTAATGGGCCAGTGGTGTGTCCCAGCCACATGGGACAAATGAGGTGATAGGGCTCTTCACTGATGTGGGGAGCAGCAAAGGTTTTGGTGCTATCCTGGGCACTGCATGGTGTCCGCAGTGGTGGCCCAGTGAAAGGGTGCACTCAGGGTTAGTTGCTAATATTGCAGTGTTGGAAGGTGAATGCGCTGTTTAAAGCCAAACATGTCCCTGGTGGGTTAAACAACCCTGCTGATGCATTATCTTGTCTCAGGGTGCAGGCTTTGAGGTCCCTACACCCTTCCCAGACCATCTGTGGCAGCTTGGTGCCCAAGTTTCCCAGACCTCGTGGCAGCCAGCTTAGCTCCCAAGGCCAGGCATGCCTATTAGGGGGCATTTAACACATATTGCAAGTTCTGGGGCAGCCTGGGGGCTGCAGATTGTTATCCTTCTGCTTCAGCCCTGGCATTCCTGGGGTCACTACGGGGACAGGGATGGCCAGTGGCTTGTGGCAATATCCTTTTTTTGAAAATATGATGGGTCACACAGACAGGACCAAATCTTTCTTGATACTAACGGCCTTGAGGGGTTGGTAACACCTAGAGCGAGCCAGGCCACACTCTAGACACCCCATTGACATAGGCATGCTAGCTGAAATTCTGGGATCCCTGGGGGCTATCTACAGCTCACCGGACAAGGTCTGCCTCTTTAGGGTGGCATTTACTCTTGCCTTCTATAGGGCCCTCAGGATGAGTGAGTTAGTAGCCAAGAACAAGAAGTTTGGAGGGGGTTTGGAGGTAGCGGATATTCAGTAGCTTGAGGGGTTCCTGGTGATTAATACCCCCATTTCAAGGTGGATCAGGTTGGTAGAAGCAACCACACTTTATTGCATAGGGCACCGGGAAATTTATGTTGCCCCTTGAGCAACCTTCAGCCATTTCTAGCCCATGGCCCCAGGGTATGGCAGTCCTCTCTCGGCCCATGCTGATGGGATGCCTTTGATCAAGTTTCAGTTCTGCAGAATACTTGATGTTGCCCTGTGGGCAACAGTGTACTACTCAGCTGAGTTTGGATCTCACTCCTTTAGGACAGGGAAGGCCACTGTGGCAGCAGAAATGGGACTCACGGGCTGGGTGGTGCAAATAATTGTCAGGTGGCCCTCAGATTGCTCTTTTCTGTGAATGCAGGTGGGGGGCAGGGAGTTTCAAGTCAGCTGCTGGTTTTCAACCCCTGTTGGCCTGTAGTGAAGAGAAATCACAAAAGTGCTGGTTTTGGGACACTCATATGTGCGCCAAGCTAAAGAGGTTTATATTGCAGGTGGTTTCACAGCCAGAGAACAGCGGGCAGGTTACCACCTGGTCTTTTATAGTCAAGACGGGCTGCTTCTGGCCCAGATGAGGGCTTCACTGGACACAATGTTAGCCAGGGGATACATGCCCCCTGGGGTCATCGTAGTGCATCTGGGTGGCAAGAATTTGGGACACATTGGCCGGAAGGATCTGTTTGAACTGTTGATCTCCGACATTGGTAGGCTGGCAAAAAAGTTCCCTCAGGCTGTGCTTGCATGGTCTAACATCATCCCAAGGCTGGGGTGGAGGGGTGGTAACTCAGTCAAGGTTCTGAATGATTCAGTGAAATGAATAAATAATAAGGTTGTAAGTTGTTCAGGTCCCCTAGGCTATTGTCCATCCCTCATAGCTGCATAAAAGTGAATGTTTTTTTTTTTTCCTACAGGACAGTTGAAGATAGGTAATAAAATGTTCTTAGAAAACCTACTGGGCTGGTTGATTCACTAACCGCTGTAATGGGATAGATCGGGGAATGCCAAATAGCAGGAGAACTATGCTGGCCTGTGCCGGGTGAGGTCAGTTTGGGTCCATATAAGGCATACCTTTTCCTTACATAAATATAACAGCAGTGTTGTGAGGCCCTCTGAGGGGTGCTGGCAGGGAGCCGAATAGGGGATTCAGGGACAGGGTGGGTTCCGAATGATCGCTGGCATCTGGTCCTTCTGGTCACCCACATTCAAATGTGCAATGAGCCCGAAGCTAGCACTGACCCTTGGGGGGGGGGAATGATGGGTGTAGGGGGTACCCGAGGTAGGTATCCTGATGGTCAAGTGGGCCCCGTGTACAGGCATACCCTCAGAAGGGATGCAGGTGGGTTGGGTCCTCCCCCAAAGAGGGACACACCACAGGACCAATAGATGGGAAAGGGAGCTTCAGGAAAAGGAAATACCACTGGGGCCAGTCATGATCTTAAATTGGCCTAAAGTGTGGATGTGCAGGAACAAGTCTAGATATTGCTAGGAAATCAAATGCATTAGAGTCTTGGTTAAGGATAGTCATCAACACTTGTAAATAAAGCTGTACATATGAAGGGTTACTGTGTATAAACATTGGAAATGTGTGCTTTTAGCTGCATTTCTTTGTGTTTTAGTACAATATGGTTGAGTTTCACGACCCCTAACTCAAGAGATGTGTGAGCTTTTGCCTAATAGGGTGGGGTATGGTGGTTATGTTGTAGGAGGATTGGACTATTGTCAATTGGGGAGACCTCAGCAATGCCAAGCCATATAGCAACATGCCTAATTATTAATCATTAAGTAGGTCTTTCTTCAACTCCAAAGACAGGAGATTTTGTGATGTGTACATAAGGTCTTATCACAAAATGAACAAAACTGGCTTCAATTGCTTTAGAATGGGACAAAAAATGAATTCGATCTGGGTCTACCAGGTTGCAAAAACTTTGAAAGCATTTGTTACGTGTGTGATCATTGATGTAACTGCTGCTGAGAAAAGCCCACATGATTTTGTTGTGGTCTAATAGTTCAGTTACTATTTTAAGTATCAAGAAGAATAGCCCATGTCCCTCACACTAAACCTAATTAATACTATGTCCAAAATCCCAAAACAGCATGTAAAAGGGTATTTGAAATTTCCTCCATGGCACATAGGGCTTCATTACGAGTGTGGCGGACTACAGACCGCCACACTTGTGGTGGCGGTCAGGACAGTCCAACTGTCATATTACAACCCTGGTAGCCAGACCACCATGGAATCGCCAGCTCCATCAGGATTCATGATCCTGGCTGTCTGGCAGTGGCAGAGATCATAATCCACCAGGGTACCGCTGCATGCAGTGCTGGCCTGCGGATTACGGCCTTTTTCTCCTCCAGCCTTTTAAAAAATTTGCCCACTAACTTCATATGGAGAACGCCTCAATCATTACATAATCATAAAAATATAAAAATATAATCACAAAACTTCAGCCATCAAATTGTATGGCCTTCTCTGCATCATTTTGGTGCCATATTTTAAGCAAGGGCAATTACTTTTTCTATTACTAGCTAAGATAAATATACCAGGTTAGTCAAGATGTAGAGCAAAGCAGGTGTGTATCACACAATTAGCACAGCTTCTGGGTGACCTGACCAAGCCTCTCCATTGTTTACTGGCTATAAAAAACCTTTACCTTGCCATTTATCATTAAGTCCACCATCCTAAAGCAATTTTATAAATAAATGTTGGTCCACTGTACAAAAAGCAGCCGGAAAGCCCCAAAAAACTGTTGAAAGGTTGGGATTCTTTAGCCAGGCTATGATTCCAGTTATCTGTGAAAAAATTTAAATGCAGTGCCCTAATTTAATGTAACTTTAACCTAAGAGTGCCATGGTTCCTTGTTCACACTAACTCATGATTGTCAGATGTGATGTGAGTCTTTACTCTCACCATGCAAAAGTTTAAAAACATCTTGCTCATCTGAAACTGTTTTGTTACATCTAATAATTCTCATGAACTCAGCTAACCACCTGCTTGTTTTCTTGGTGAGATTTTTTGTTAAATGATTTAAACCAAGACTCTGCATGTAGTAGGACACTCACTTAAAAAAAAAAAGCAAAGATTAGAAGACGTTATAGTTAGGCTCACATTTTAAATGCACAAAACTACAGAAATTCAGCTGTTATAGTTAGAGGTATTTCCAGAACCATAACATGTACTCTAAAATAACTATAACTCGTGCCCTTGCCATGCACAGTTTTCTCATGAATAATGTTACTGCAAATCTTACATTGATATTATTAGCGATGTTATAAAGGATGTCATGAGTGCTGTAATATGTGGGGTAATTAGCAGTGCATGGCGAGGGCACAAGTTATAGTAAACCAACCTTATGCCATGCACGGCCTATTCCAGGGCACCAAATTAAAAATATTTATGGAGTGGCCATGCAGACCCACCCCAGGACGAGCACCTCATTGGGTTTACATAAAATAATTTTTTGGAGGGGGGCACACATATGTCCCCTGGGCCCCGCCAACCAGGACTTCCCGAGAGATACATGAAATAAATATATGGGGGGGGGGGGTGCACAGGCACCATCACCTCCCCAGGAGGACATTAAAAAAAGTATGGGGGACCGCACGGACCCCCCCTGGGGCCCAGAAACCATCACCTCAACTGGCCCACAAAATAATATAAATTAGGGGGGTGCATGGACCACCTGTGTGCCTTGGGGACCACCACTTCCCTAGGGCAACAAATTATAAATAATTAAGGGGGAGCCACATGGACTCACCAGCACCCCAGAGACCACCATCTCCCTGGGGCTATTTTAATAACATTGTTGGGGGGCCAACCAGAAACCCTCTCTCTTAGCCCTGAGGACCACCACCTTCCCGGGGCTACATTTAATATATATTTAGAGGGCTGCGCAGAACCCCCAGGTCCCAGGGACCACCACTTCATCGAGCTACATAAAATACATTTTCAGAGGGGGGCCACACGGACACCCTCCCAGGTGCCTGGGGGCCACCACCTCCCTGGGGCTACATGGCTGCACAGACCCCTGGATCCCAGGGACCATCACCTCCCCAGGATAACATTAAAAAAAATATAAGAAGAGCCACAAGGACCCCCCCCGGAGATTACCGCCTATTGGGGACTACAAAAATGTAAAAAATTAGGGGGGCCACGCAGACCCTCTCTTCTTCTGCGCCAGTGACCACCACCTCCCCAGGGCAACAGCTTAAAAATAGTTAGGGGGAGCCACGCAGATTCCCCCAGGTACAAGCACCTCCTCAGGGCTACTTTGAAAAAAATTGTTGGGTGTCTACACAGACCCCTCTGGGACCACCCCCCTCTCCCAGGCTACTTTAAAGAAATTCTTGGGAGGCCACCTCCCTGGGGCAATAATTTCAAACTACATGGGGGCTACATTATAGAAAATGTTAGAGGGCCATGAGGACTGCACAGACCCCACCGAGCCCCATGGACCAACAACTCCCTAGGTCCATTTTAATTATTCACATCGTACTGGGTGCCGTGGCCCCACCCAGAGCACCCAGTAGTGTTTTATGGCTACCGCAGAAGGAATCTCAAGGCCCCTGTGGTCCCAGCTGGCTCCCCAACTCCTGCAGGGTCTTCCATTGCCCAACACACACGGAGCTGTTCAAATGCTCGGTTTCCATCTCTTTAAAATGTTTAAAGAGTCTATGGGAATTACCATATGCCCAATGATCTTGTTGTGTGTCAGGGTCAGCGGTCAAGCGGGGGCGAGAAGGGGGAGTAAAAAAAAAAGTGAGTTTCCTATGTTAATTCCCATAGACTCTTTAGACACACTTGCAGCCCGAACGGCTGGACGGAAAGGTAGCTTTTGGTCAATAGATCACTCTTTTTTAAATTTGGTTTAAATCTGTTCAGTAGTTTTCTAGATAATAAAGCAAATCCAAATTTGTATATCGGGGGCAGAGCCTAAGCACAGATCTCATGGTAAACGCTGGGCTGCTGACAGTCTCCAAGTCAACACATTGACTTAGCCTTTGATTATGCATTCAACCTACTAGAGGATTTCGTGTTACTCCTCGATAATGGAGTGCATCGCCTATGCCTTGAGCACCATCCATTGTTCACCTCTTTGAGATGGCTGGAACTTGCTTTGTTTGGTCCCCAATGGCATATATTTATCTGCTGTTGCCCCTGACATCTTGAAGCCACAGAATTTATATCTGATGTTTAGTTGCCTACTGCTATGTTATTGCTGAATTCTATACCTCATCATATGCAATTTTCAAAGATAACTGCATTCGTGTAGACTGGAACGGTTCTAAGGTGGCTTTCCTGAAGTAAGCGTTCGGTTGCCAAAATGCACATAACTACTGTAGTAAGCTACAAGAAGATCCCGTTAAGAAGAATTTACTTAACACTATGAAATAAGTGATTGTATTGTGCACAAATTACAACTTTAATCCCTTCGCTGCCAGGCCTATTCCGCCCAGATATGAGGCCTTTTTTTGGCTATTTAGGGCAGTTTGCGCTTAGACCCTCAAAACTTTTTGTCCACATAAGCTACCCACGCCAAATTTGCGCCCTTTCTTTTCCAACATCCTAGTGATTCTAGAGGTACCCAGAGTTTGTGGTTCCCCTGAAGGAGACCAAGAAATTAGCCAAAATACAGCGAATATTTCATTTTTTTTTTAATGGGAAAAAAGGGCTGCCTTTTTTTTCCTGAAAATGGCATCAACAAAGGGTTTGCGGTGCTAAAACCACCATCTTCCAAGCTTTCAGGAACAGGCAGACTTGAATCAGCAAACCACATTTTTCAACACAATTGTGGCATTTTATTGGGACATACCCAATTTGTACTATTTTTTGTGCTTTTAGCTTTCTTCCAGTTAGTGACAGAAATGGGTATTAAACCAATGCTGGATCCCGGAGAGCTAAACATTTCCAAAAGGTAGACAAAATTCTGAATTCAGTAAGGTGTCATTTGTGTAGATCATACAAGGTTTTCCTACAGAAAATAACAGCTGAAATATAACAAATATTGAAATTGAGGTGAGAAAAACAGCCAGTTTTCTCCACGTTTTACTCTAACTTTCTTCTGCGATGTCAGATTTTTTAAAGCAATATACCGTTACGCCTGCTAGACTCTTCTGGTTGCGGGGATATATAGGGCTTGTAGGTTTATCAAGAACCCTAGGTACCCACAGCCGATAAATGAGCTGCACCTTGCAATGGGTTTTCATACTATACCGGGTATACAGCAATTCATTTGGTGAAAAATAGGTATCAAGGAAACCTTTTTATTTCCAAAATGGGCACAAGATAAGGTGTTGAGAAGCAGTGGTTATTTGCACATCCCTGAATCCTGGGGTCCCCATACTAGCATGTGAATTACAAGGCATTTCTCAAATAGCCGTCTTTTTTACACACTGTCTTACATTTGGAAGGGAAAAAAAGTAGAGAAAGACAAGGGGCAAGAACACTTGTTCTGCTATTCTATGTTCCCCCAAGTTCCCCGATAAAAATGGTACCTCACTCACGTGGGTAGGCTTAACACTCGCAACAGGAAACGCAACATGGACACATCACATTTTTACATTGAAAACTGACAAGTTTTTTGGAAAGTGCCTAGCTGTGGATTTCGATCTCTAGCTCAGCCAGCACCTAGGGAAACCTACCAAACCTGTGCATTTTTTAAAACTAGACACCTCGGGAAATCCAATATGGGGTGACTTGTGGGGCTCTCACCAGGTTCTCTTAACCAGAATCCTTTGCAAACCTCAAAATTTGGCCAAAAAAGCACTTTTTCCTCACATTTTGCTGACAGAAAGTTCTGGATTTTGAGAGGAGCCTCAGATTTCCTTCCACCCAGCGTCCCCCCAAGTCTCCTGATAAAAATGGTACCTCACTTGTGGGGGTAGGCCAAGTGCCCACCGCAAGAAATTCCCCAAAGAACAACGTGGACACATCACATTTTCCCAAAGAAAACTGACGTGTTTTTTGGAAAGTGCCTAGCTGTGGATTTTGGCCTCTAGCTCAGCCGGCACCTAGGAAACCGTCCAAACCTGTGCATTTTGTAAAACTAGACACCTAGGGGGAAATCAAGATGGGGGTGACTTGTGGGGCTCTCACCAGGTTCTCTTAACCAGAATCCTTTGCAAACCTCGAAATTTGGCCAAAAAAACAGTTTTTCCTCAAATTTCGGTGACAGAATGTTCTGGAATCTGAGAGGAGCCACAAATTCCTCCAAGTCTCCCGATAAAAATGGTACCTCACTTGTCTGGGTAGGCCTAGTGATCACACATTACATTTTCCCAAAGAAAACAGAGATGTTTTTTGCAAAGTGCCAATTTGTGGATTTTGGCCTCTAGCTCAGCCGGCACCTAGGGAAACCTACCAAACCTGTGCATTTTTTAAAACTAGACACCTAGGGGAATCCCGGATGGGGTGACTTGTGGGGCTCTGACCAGGTTCTATCACCAAGAATCCTTTGCAAACCTCAAAATTTGGCCAAAAAGCCAACTTTTTCCTCTCATTTGGTGAGGGAAAAAACTGGAATCTGAGAGGCACCACAAATTTCCTCCCACCCAGCGTTCCCCCAAGTCTCCCGATAAAAATGGTACCTTACTTGTGTGGGTAGGCCAAGCGCTCGCGAATGGAACTGCCTCAAAACACTATTTGTACACATCAAAATTATCAAATACAAAACTACCTGTTTTTGCGAGGGCACCTGCATTTTTGGCCCTGGGCTCAGCAGCCATTCAGGGAAACCTACCAAACCCAGACATTTTTTAAAACTAGACACCCGAGGGAGTTCAGGGAGGTGTGACTTGCGTGGATCCCCCAGTGTTCTCCTACCCAGAATTCTCAGCAAACCTCAAGTTTAGCTAACAAATCACAGTTCCCATATTTCTGTGTAGGATCACCGCACTGGGACAAATTTCCTACCACCCAACATTCTCCTCAGTCTTCCGGTAAAAATGATACATCACTTGGGTAGGTGAGCCAAGTGCCTGTGACAGGGAATAGCCAAAAACATGTAGAAATTGAGGGGGATCCAAAGCGGGCCCAAAAGGGCAGTTTGAAAAAAAAATATTCTAGGGTGACAAGTGGGGCAGAAGTTTTATTGGTATAGATGAGACAATGCTGGGTGGTAGGAATTTCGTGGATTCCTGCAGATTCCGGAAGGTTCCATTACAAAAATGTGGAAAGAATGTGCGATGGAGGCACTGTGGGTAAGCAAATGGTGCAGGGTGCATGTGAAGCACACCACCCTGGACTCACCCAGATGTTTAATTTTCAGATGTGTCTAGATCTTGTGGAGTTTTCTACATGGCAGCCTTCCAAAGCCCAAAAAGTGCAGCCCTCACCATTCCACGTGTGACGATTTTGAGAGTTAGCCAAGCTCCCATGGCCCAAATGTAAAACCAGAACCCAAAATAATCAAATGACCTCTTGCTTGCCATGAGATAAGATGTTTTAGTGTGGTGTGGGGGCATAACCATCCCCATATTGGTTGGTAGCCACCACCCCACTATTTTTTTTTTCATTCCCTGGCATCTAGTAGACTTTCTGCCCCCGGATGTGGATTTGGTGTAATTGCCCCATCTACCCACTGGTGGGCAGAACAACTCTGGGCCCATTTCTTTGGGGTGGGGGTATGGCCACACCTTCACCCTCTTATTTAAAAAAAAAAAAAAATGTCCTGGTCTCTGGTGGGGGTTTCTGCCCCTTTGGGGGCAGATGGGCCTTCCAAAAATAGGCCGATCTGCCTCCAAGGGGGGCAGATATGGCCAACAGTAATGTGCCCCCATGGGGAGCGACCCTTGCTCAAGGGGCTGCCCCCCCAAACAAAACACCTCACACACCAATCCCTTGTCCCTAAGTGGTTTCTGCTCCCCCAGGGGGCCGATCGACCTGATAGAAATAGGCTGATCTGCCCCCAAGGGCAACAGAACTGGCCTAAAATAAATTCCCCCCGCCAGGGAAGCAAGCAACCCTTGCTTAAGGGGTCGCTCCCCTTTGCGTGTAATTGCCGCAATATCTCTGGTGTCTAGTGGTCTCTGCCCCCCTTGGCGTAATAAAAATAAGCCGATCTGCCCCCAAGGTGGGCAGAAGTGACCTAAAGACAATTTGCTCCCCAGGGGAGCGTCCCTTGTCTAAGGGGTCGCTCCCTACATATAACAAAATTAAGTAAGCAACAGGAAAAATAAATCCCTAGGGTCTAGGGGTTTCTGCCCCCCCCAGGGGCAGATCAGCCTAATTCCAATAGGCGGATCTGCCCCCCAGGGGCGGGCAGAAATGGCCTAAAACAAATACCCTCCCCCAAGGGGTCGCACCCCTCACGTGAAACTGACAAAAAAAAAATCCCTGATGTCTAGTGGTTCCTAATAAAAATAGGCCGATCTGCAGCGACCCTTGTCTAAGGGGTTGCTCCCCACATATAAAAAAATAAACACACAAAAAAAAGGATCCCTGGTGTTTAGGGGTTCCTGCCCCCCCCCCCCCCAGGGGGGCAGATCGGCCTAATTATAATAGGCTGTTCTGCCCCCGGGGGGCAGAAATGGCCTAAAAATTAATTGCCCCTCTGGGGCGGCCCTTGCCCAAGAGGTCGCTCCCCTTATGTATAAATATGAATTTTAAAAAATCCCTGGTGTCTAGTGGGTAGATTGGCCTAACGAAAATAGAAATGGCCTAAAATAAATTTTGCCCCAGAGGAGCAACCCTTGCCTAAGGGGTCGCTCCCCAAATATAAAAAAATAAAAGAAACAAAAAAAAAATTATCACTGGTGTCTAGCGCTTTCTGCCCCCACCCCCGGGGCAGATTGGCCTCATTATAATAGGCTGCTCTGCCCCCGGGGGGGGGCAGAAATGGCCTAAAAATAAATTGCCCCCCTGGGGAGCGGCCCTTGCCCAAGGGGCCGCTCCCTTTATTCAATAATGTCTAGTGGCATTTCTGCTGCCCAATCGCATCACGATCGGGTAGCAGAAATGCTGAGAGAGACATAAAAGGAGAGGAAAGACCTAGCCACACCTTTCATGCCTCTCTTGCCCTCACGTGAATGGAGGAGAAATGCTTTTGCATTTCTCCTCCGATCCGAGGCCTCTGATGAGGTCAGCGCACGATCGCGTGCTGACATCATCAGATGCTAGGGGAGAGTCAGGGGGGTGGGGTGGAATTCCCCTTCTATCCCTGCCTAGTGGAGGGGGGTGCAAGGCCCCCGGGGGGGTGCTAGTGATTTCACCGAGGGCCCCTACTTGGGCGTAACAGTTACGTCCTGGGCACCTGAGGATTTAAGATGCATTCTTTGTAATATTTGATTACGTTGGTATACAATCTTCTTGCTTTGTTCCCCTTTGTAGGTGTGCTATGAACTACTGTAATAAGCCACAAGAAGAACCCATTAAAAGGAAATGTATATAATACTACGTAATAAATAACTGTATTGTGCACCAATGACAACTTTAAGAAGCATTCTTTGTAATATTTGTTTAAGGTGGTATACCATCTGCTTCTTTCATTCCTTGTGTGGGTGTGCAATGTATGAATGTTGATGCGTAAGTAGTAT
Organism: Pleurodeles waltl; assembly: GCF_031143425.1. NCBI lineage: Eukaryota > Metazoa > Chordata > Amphibia > Caudata > Salamandridae > Pleurodeles > Pleurodeles waltl. The sequence goes on from NC_090440.1 coordinate 278,574,388, forward strand.
TTATGTGTTTATTATGCACATATCGGGCTGCTTTATGTAGTAATATTCCAATCATAGAAGTGATTTTTAAAGTTTGTATTAAAATGATTATTATGCCTAAAACAGAATAAAAATATATGCTAAAGGGACATCCTATTTGCATGCCTTTTCTTTCCCTTTTCCATTTCCTTTATTTCATAAGATTCTATTTTTTTTTAAATAAATGTAAGAGTTGTCATAGGTTCTTGCGTTTTAAGAGATTTGATTGACTGTGAGCACTTCAACCAGAAAGTGATGGCTTCCAACCTGGGACCAAATACATGATAGCACCCGTTGAAATGCATTGTAGTGATGGCAGGTTTTGAGGGTGACAGAAAGGAGAACATATAAAGGGTGATAACAGATTTTAGTTACAATATAATTCACTTGTTGCTAAAGTGATTTTACCCTGTGAAAAAGCCACCTTCTGGGATTTCATGAATTGTGCTGGAGAGAAAACTGCTTTCACACAATGTTCCCCATAGAGGTTATGGAAGGTGCTCTGGAAGCTAACATTAGAGCCTATTTTCTGTAAATTCACACTATAAATCTCAGACATACAAGAATAAAGTCTGGCATTTGTTGCTTGAATGAGAATTTACCTTTAAAAACAAAAGACAAGGGGCATCTGGCAAAACAGGAAACAGTTTGTTTAATAAAACATTAAGGCCAGGACAGCAGTTACAGAACCGGGGTCTGAGGACTGCCTCCCTCTGTACTGGGATTGAAGCAAGTTTTAAACATTTCTCTGGGTGAAATAAAACCATAAATATGCCAAACGTTGTCACAGAGTCATAGATACAATTCCAGATACAGAATGCAGGTGGGCCTTGACCTGCTGTGGACAAAATGTGGGCAGGCAAGTCTGTGTCCAGATGTCCAAACTGAGGGGTGCCTGGTCATTGCGTTTGTGCTGTGTCCTAATTGGCTAAGTATACCTAACTACATGTGGCATCTAACTTTATGGTATTATGGGAATGCATGCGTTCCTCTGGCATTGTTTGCTTCATTGGGGCCAATCTACGGGGACCATTGTAGTGTTGCTGCCTATCTGTGGGATCTGATCTAAGTTTTCCTGCTCATGCATTTGGCTATGGCTAAGTGTTACCCCACCTGTTAGTCATTAACCTTCAGGCGTGGGTCTCAGGGTATGCTTGACCATGTACCTACATGCTGGAGTTGACGGAGAGTTCACGATGGGGGAGTCCAACACTGGTGATGCGACTATGTTTGTGTCTAAAGATGTATTGTTTATGCATAAATATGTCTTTTTTGTCATGCGCATCATCACTGATGTATCCAATATCAACAGATTCTCAGTAAAACATGAACTTCCAATAGAAGCAGTGTATGACAGTTGACTCCCTTGGGTTCTACTGCAGCATCCCATAGTGTTCTAAAGAAAAACTAGAGCACTAAAATTCTTACTCATGAGAAAAGTGTGGCACACCTGAAGCCATTTTGATTGAGTCAAACTAGTAATGGTTTAAATATTTACTTTAGAAAGGAACAAAATGAGGGGGTTCAATTTGTCATAGAAATTAAGGTTAGTGCTGTAGAATGGAAAATTAGGACATGTTTTAGGTGAGTTCTCAAATATCTTCCCCTTCTAATTCATTAAAACATTCAGGCCCTGATTACGAGTCCTAGGACTGCCAGACTTGCAGTGGCGGTCGGGCCGCCGCCAATGCGGTGTCCAGGCTCCACATTATGACTGTGGCGAACCTGCCTCTGTCGGACTGCCGACACCACAATTTTTTCGCCAATCGATGGCCTGGCGGTCTCAATCTGCCAGTGCTGCCGCACCCGACGCACCATAACATTGCCGCTGCACCTATATTGCACAGACTTAATCCAATGTTAAGAGTGTGCTTTACATGGGCATCAGTTACATTACACAAGAACAAATTCCTTCTGGGCCTTAGGCATGGGGAGAATACGTGATTTGCCCAGCATCACAGGATGTCGAGCTGAAGCTGAAATTCTAACCTGTTTCCTCAGTTGAAACGTCTGCAGCTCTGGCTGTAACACCACATTTCTCCCCTAAGTGCAACATATAATCAAGTGATCAACTGGATAAAAACATCAAGATAGCAAATAATTTAAAAGTGCTTTCTTGCTATTTGTGAACTCAGAAAACAGGTCCTCGTTTTAGTTTTTTAAAGCACTAACCATAATTGCTATGGGAATAAGACCCTCTAATTTTTGTAATTTCAAAAGGAAATGCTTTAGGTATTACACTCTTGATTACATCAAGAGGACGTCAGAGGTGCCACACTTTTATAAGAAAAGATAGAATGTTATCAATCTAGTTGTTAATTAGGATGCTGTGTTGAGGCAGATGTCAGGGACACAGCCTTGGATAATTGAGGGCAGGGAGGAGGGTGCCGAGGCAACAGGCTGACCACACTGGGCAAGAGGGAGGTGCAGTGGCAGCACAAGGGACCATGGAGGGCAGAAGAAAGGGGAACAGGGGCAACAAACAAACCATGCAGGACATGCAAGAGAGGCTGTAGCAGTATAACAGGCCATTGATGGCAGAAGGAAGAGGCACTGGCAGTACAACCATACATGGCAACAGACCCAATTCAGACAGAAGACTCCAGATGTTTTTCAGCCTAAAAGAGCTTTATTTTATTGCTCCTCTTTTTCAATGTAAGTCAATGGAGAAAATCAATTCCTCGTGTTTTTTGTTTTTCAAAATCTTCCTCTTACTAAGTTCAAAATGTTGGCAAGTATGGCACATTAGATCACTGAGGGCGGGAGGAACGGGATGGGGCATGCATTTGGATAACAGAGGGCAGGAGAGACCTGGGCAGGGGCACCAAACTGACCTTACAGGGCAGACGTCAGGGGTTGCAGCAGCACAATACATTACACAAGGCAAGCGGTATGACAGTGTAGCACAACGCATCATGGAAAACAATAGAGAGGAAACAGGGCCATGCACATGGACAACAGGGAGCAGTGGGGAAAGAGGCAAAGGAAGAAAGATGACCATCTCGGAAAGACAGGAGCGACAGTTGCAACATAACAGAAAATGAAGAGCAGAAGGGAGGGTGCAGGGGCATGACAACAGACAAGACAGCAGAGAGAGAGAGGATAGAGGCTTACACATGGAAAAAAGAAGGGAAGTGGATAAAGGGGACAGAGCTGGATCAGCACGCTGACCATGAACGGCAGACGGAATGGGCACTAGAAGCACAACACACCATGGAGGCCAACAGTGAGACTATAATGGCATAAAGACAGAGGCAAGGGGAGGGGGTCGGGTCAGCAAGGTTACCACACAGGGCAGTTGGAAGGACCTGTGGCAGCACAGAAGACCATGCATGGCAAGCAGGAGGGTTAGGGGCAGCACAACAGCCATAATGGGCAAAAGGGGGGAGCAGGGATATGCACAAAGGACCACAAAGAACTGAAGGGATGGGCAGGTGCTGGACACAGGCAAGAGAAGGCAGGGAAGGAGCTTCACAATAGACCACGCGGGGTAGGTAGGAGGACCACATCAGAGCATGGGGGGGCACAAGGGAGTGGCAGAAAAATGGACCATAGAGGACAGGAGAGAGAGGATAAGGGCATGGAACTGGGACAGGCAGGGTGGAGGTGGCAGGGACAGCCAGCAGTCATCTGACTATACTAGGCAGGTGGGAGGGGCAGTGGCAGCTCAACAGAACATGGAGCAAAATGGAGGGAAAAGGGGCAAGCACACAGACATTAGAGGGCAAGAGTTAGGAGGAAAGGGGACCAAGCTAAGCACAGAGGCTAAGCAGGAGGGCAATGATGGGACATAGAATTGGGCAAATGAAGGCAGGAGGAGTGGGCAGGGACATCAAGCTAAATGGAGGGGAGTGGCAGCACATCGGATCATGCAGGGCAGAAGGGAGGGGGCTGGTGCATGGACTCAGACAACAGAGGGAAGGGAGAAGGTGAATAGGGCAGCAAGCTAACTGTTTAGGGCAGGCGGGAAGGGCAAAGGCAGAAGAACAACCACACAGGGCCGTAATGAGGGAGCAGGGGCTTGGACCTGGACAATCGATGGTAAGGAAGGGGGGGCAGGAGCAGCAAGATTGGGTGGGGCAACAACAATGCGAGGCCAGTCCCCAAGTCCAACTCCTCCATCATTGTGCATTGCGATGGGTAGCATGTTAAAATAACGTTAGAAATTCACTAAAAAAAAAAAACACAGGTTACAGGGTCATTATAATTAGGAAATAGAATTTAAAAAACTTAGAAAGTCACAAAAAAACAAAAATTACGGGGATTTTACAGTTAGGTTCAGATTTTACAGGCACAAAGCCATAGAAATTCAGCTGTTATAGCTAATTAAGATGTGCAGACTCGAGAGAGCTTTCCATGAGAGGCATACAGAGTCAGCGAGGGTTACTTGTAGCAAGTGTTCTGTTTCTAATTAATTTGGTTTTGATTTTTATTAAAAAATACCTTTGTTAAGTCCACAAATTTTGCAAAGCATTAAAAAATGTAATGTAGTGGGCTGAAGCGACGTTGCCCAACAGAACTCACCATAATTGTGTTTCATCTACTAAAGCAGAAGATGATGATGCTCCTTATTGTGAAAAAGACAGTTAAACCAGCATCATAAAATTGGTCCATTATAATTCTTCAGGAATTCCTCAATGCATCAAAGACTGGTTAAAACGTGCACGCTATCAAGAATCCTGGACAGTTTTATTAAGTATGCTTCTTGCACAATACCAACACTTTCCTAAGCTACAATGTCCCATCTGCAATAATTGTTTCTTTCTGGACAAGATGGAGCTTTGGCGATTAACAAGGATCCAGATATACTTTTTTCCACGTTTTTAAGGAAAACTGTTTTTGGACTAAAAATGAAGGGGCATGTTTATGAGCCCAGTGCACTGCCCAAGCGTCACTTTTTGTTACGCTCTGGTGGCACAGACTATAAAATCACATCTTTGAGGCCACGCAGAGCCACTTTGTGTGGCTTTGTATGGACTCATATATTTAGACTAAGGCAAGGCAGCCCAAGTCGACAGGGAGGCGTTCCATGGGTGTTGGAGTGGGTTTCCCCATGCAACACCCATGGATTTTTACACATCTCCATATTTAAGAGAGCCTGTAAACCTGGGTATGTGCCAAAACCCTATGCCTCCCCAGGGCAGGTGTAACAAGGAGAAATAGTTTTGTTTCTCCTCATTTTTTCCTCTTTCCATTTATGTTGCATTCTGCAGCATACATAGAAAGAGAAAAATTCCCTAGGGATTGTTTCTCTGCAGAAAGGTGTCCCTTTCTTTACAAAAAACAATCCTGCCAACAACACAGGCACCCTTGTGCAATGGTGCAAGGCTACCTGTATGGGCGCTAAACTGCCAAAAACTGTGCCAGTGCAGGGGGAAAGGACAGGAATTCACTGTATTGCATAAATACGGTGCATTTCCACCCTTTTACTTTGGCATAGGGCAGCACAGAAAGGTTTCTTGCAGTGCTGCCGTATGCCAAATCCCCGTAAATTCGGCCCTAAGCTTTCATTGCATCCCATCTAAAACACATTGCATCTCATCTAAAGCACATCAATAGCTTAAATGACTATACTTCAGTATAGCCATCTCTGAAACACTGTTATGTGTACCAGCACTAACACTGTTAGATGTGTCAGGTCGCAGTAACAGTGAGGTGATGGTGAGTTCCCAAAGTCAAAGAAAGGTCAAAGGTGTGGCGGAACTCATAAAACTCCGCGGAGTTACATAGAGATTTCGCAGAGTTCTGCCCACTCATACTGAGGCAGTCCCAGCTCTCCTAATGCACCTTAATCCCATGAGATGCTTTTCACCCGGGAGCCACAACAGTTTGTAACACGCGTGATCCCTTCATTTCTTTCAGGCGCTTGTTGGAGAAAAAAAAAACTGAACATATTAGAAATATTATTCTTTACTGGACGACAGCTATTATAAATATTGCAGTTTAATGTCCTCGAGACTTTGCCTCCCTTAGTCTGGGTTGACGCACAGACCATCATGAGCTGCCCTCCGTGAGCTGCAGCCGGCAACATTGTTCAATTAGATATTCATCTATTCATACATAGAGCAAATCCACCCATTCTGGCACGTCTCGGCGCCATTCTAGATGGGAAAAGCCAAGCCTGTGAAGCACACTAAAAATCTGGGCAGAAAGGTGGGGTCTACTCGGGCCTTCATCATGCGAGGAGCCTGCTGGATTCGAACACACCTGCTGAGGAAAACACGTATATGTGCAGGGAAGCCGAAATATCGGCATATATTTAGCAGCAAGCATAAGTGGAGTGTTTGTGCCAAATCCACTAGAACTGCCATTTAAGAAAGCCCAGTCTACCCTGGAGTGGTTCTTAAGGGACAGAGCAGGATGTTTTACACGAACGCCGGAAAGCAGAGTGGAATAAACCGCTATGCTCTACCTGGTTTGATGAGGACACAGGCCTTGGCTGGCACAGCTGTAGCTTCGATGGAACAGCTCGCACCGGAGGCTTGTGCATGGACAAAAAAGCCGGGTTAATGTGTCCAATCAACGCCAAGGTGAGGAGCCCAGGGCCGGGGGACATGTGTGGATGACTGGCAGGGCCCCAGTCCATGTCGCACCATATTTGTTAACGCGTGAAGCAAAATCAGTCAATTCTAACGGCGAATCATCTACATTGGCTCGCCTTCAGGATCAAAACAAATTAAGCAAACAGTGGCTGCAGAATATCTGCTGTTTGATTGAATGAGCGAAAAACATGACCGCGTGTGCGGCACAATCATTTCGCTCCTGTCTAAATTAGCAACAAACACGGTGCAAGATCATTCCGCTCAGTGTTTACTTTGGAGCATAATATTTGTATATACCGCTGATCATCGAAACCAATTTTCTCCATTCCAAGCCAGGCACGGAGAAAAAAATACTGCACGTTTTATGCGCTCCATCTCTGCTCAAGTTGGTGTTTACGTTGTTAAAAAGTGAAAATCCAAGTCTCAGAACATATGTGGAGCTCGCATTAAAGTCTGTGAAGGCTGAATGTCTCTTACCATTGCTCCATGGTTTTCCCCTGGGTTTTGTCCGAATGAAGAGAGGGACTGCGAGGAACACATATTTCACTTCTATTCAAATAACTTCATTAAAATAGCAAGAAATAAATACCACTCTGGTGAAGGAAGCAGAGATTTACCAGTCTGTTCTCAAAGGTGCTTTGCCCGCCACAGGGTACTGGAGACCGCAAATTACACCCGAGGAGCTAGCAGTCTGCCATTAAGGATATGAACTGTAGGGTTTGGAAGGTCACATGACCTCCTACTGTTCCAGTTCATCATTGGCCTGTGCACCCTTTCGGGTAATCTTAAACACTGAGCCATGTTTTTGAAGGACATCTAGCACTCAAGCTTCCTTGTACTCAAACCACTGCTTCTGTGCCCCATATCACTTCTCAATGGTACTCTGGATTTTCTGCCTAAATCAACTCAGTGTTTCTGGAGAAACCAGCTCGCGCCCTCCTCCTGCGCCGTCCCCTCCCCCTCCCCTCTCTCTCAATCGCCCGAGCAGTAAAACGAGGTCTACGTCACATGTATGTGCAGAAAACAATGAGAAACAAGCATTTGCAATGCAATGGGTCTCACGTTTCCTCGAGTTAGAGCTATTAGCGTTGTAAATTTCTAACTGGACTTTTCTTGCCACATAATTTGAAAATGAAAAGAGAAACAGTTGACATAAACAAGCCTATTCAAAGTGCCACTGCTGCCATGAACACTAGCACAAAGGAGAGACACAAAGGGAAAATAAGTTTGCTCACAGTCAAAGGTATGGGCAATCGTGCAATTAGCCATGAAACAGGGTCGATGGCCAAGACAGTAACAGAACTGCCCCACAGAGGGACAAACATAAAGCATTTACCAATGATTACAAAATAATTTTTGAAAGGCAAGCGCATGAACAAGTGATTGTGCTTAGTGGTTAAAAGCCCACAGATAGATTACAACAGGCCAGAGCGGTTGCATGCTTGACCTAAAAAAAACAACCAGCCCCCAGCTGAACCCTCTGGGGGTAATGATTCCGGGATGTGGCTCATGACAATACCGAATTATTAGGTGAATCAGGTTTTGCAGGGACAAAACAGAGAGGGACACCTCTCCTTGGGGTTGCACTGACTCATAGCACATCTAGTGCTAATTAATTACGCCGGGCGGAGGGAGCAGCAGAATTTATTAGTAATTCCATGTTACAAGAGTAATTCAGAGTTACTAAATTCCTCCAATTCCACCAGTGAAATTAAAACTACTCCTCATTGATATGTAAAAGTGTGAGAATATAGTTTAAGCAGCAGAGGGTGCAATTCGATCAACATTTTAGTGTGTCATATGTTGCCATGAACTGGTAGTAAAGAGATACAGAAAGTATGTGGGGATGTGGCACCTGGAGGAATGTGCTCCTAGCCCACCTCGGCACATTAGAAGAATGGAAAAAAAGAAAGAAGGGACCAAGGGAAATTAGTGATACACTCTGAATTTGTTTAAAAAACACAAACAATTAAGTACACTTTTCAAGCATTGACAGGATTTCCTCTCAATTATTTTTTTCAGTTATTGTGCTATTTGGACTAGATTCCATTAGTTTTGATCATCAGCTTTCACATAAAGGTATTCAGCCTAAATGCTTTACAGACAAATGTATTGAGTACATTGATCTAGCAGCTAATGATTTATTTTTTCTGAGAAATGAAATGTATACTACCACAGAACACTAAATGCAAGCTGCAGGAACCACATTCTGGCTGTGGGGTTTTTCCACTGTCTTCTCTCTTTTATGTTTTTTAGCTCTAACCATTAGGACAACTTTAGCTGTCTTGCTGGACTATTGTTTTCCCTAACAGAATCTTAGATATTATACATAGATGGAGGAGTATTTGGTCAGTGGGCATCATCCAAGGGTCTGTTGAAATGTCATTCACTCTTTACTGCATCCCACCTCAGCATGGAACATGGGGCAATGGGTCAGCCCCCTTTATGTGTTGGCTCCTTTCACTTGCAGTCACTACACAAAGCCAGTGCAAATTTTTCACGTATGCTTAAAAAAAGTCCCTTTCATTTCAGTTGCAAAGATGATTTAATGTGTAGTTTATTTTATTGATGTTTTAACTTAAATACTATAAATTTTGCCTTCACTTTTCTTTGAAGTTCATGTCAAATTGTGTATCACTGTGTGGAAGAGCTCTGCTTGGACGCAGATGGAGGGGGCTCTGGATGAGCGTGGCGGACCCCCTTGAAAGGTGAGGACTGGTGGCAGAGGAACGGGGAGGAAGCGCGAGGAAGACGCCGAGAGAGTGGCACAGGTTGGAGCGGTGGGTCCGGCCCTAGAGTACACACGGGAAACTAGCAGGAGTGATTCATCAGGTGCTGCTCGGGCACCTTGTGCAAGCAGAGTGCGTGTTGGCTGTCGGTCGACCTCTTGGGCTGGCCAGTGGTGGAGGCTGAGTTCTGGGGCAGAGGGGGACTCCTGAATGAATAGTGTGGTAGCATCGGGGAGCACCCTGCCAGATGTCCGGCCAGGAGGCTGCTTGGGTGCCCAGAAGACAGCGGACTTGTGCCAGGGACCCTGGGGAAGTGGCAATAACTAGGCCTTCTGCCTTCCCTGGATGGTGAGGCACCTTGGGGGCGCTGACCGGTGGCTCCGCTTGAGTGGCCGCTGGGTTCCAATGGATGGGCATATCCTGCTGAGCGGAGGGCTTACTTGCTCATGGAAGACATCTCCCTGCCTGCTAGCAGACACACCCTGGGCCTACTAGGGTACGGACTGAGCGGATTGATGGGTAAAGACAGGGTGGTGCAGGCGCCCGGCTCGCCCTCCCTAACTCAATATAGTACCCCAAGACTGCCTGCACAGCAACTCACACCGCAGATGGGGGAAGTGGATGGGGACCTTCCGTTGGGGGGGACACACAGTGGAGCCCACAAGAACAGATTTGATGGAGGCCATTCAGGGACTCTGATCAGCATTGGAACACCAGATAGAAACTGTGTCTATTGACCCCAACATGCTGAGGGCGGACCTCCGCAAAGTCTCAGACAAAGTTACCACAGCGGAATCCAACATAGGGGCCCTCCCGGGGGAAATGGCCACACTGAAGAGGCAGATGACCACAGTAAGTGCCGAAGTGGTCAAACTTGGCAGGAGGGCAGAAGATACAGAAGGACGCTTCTGCCAGAGCAACATTCGGGTGCTGAGGTTCCCGGACAAGACAGAGGGGCCTCAGCAGAATGATTCCTGGAGGACTGGATTAGGTCATCCCTGAAGCCCGTGGCCTGTTGGAAATGTTTGTCATTGAAAGGGCGCACAGGGCCTTGGTTCCTCCTCCCCCATCGGGGCCCCTCTGAGGGCCATCATCGTGAAAATCCTTAACTACAGAGACAGGGACTGTATCCTGAGAGCGGCCCGTGAACAGCAGGTCCCCCATTATGAAAACTGCATTATTGTCATATTCCCCGAATATACTAAACCGGTGCTGGAACAGCGCAAATCTTTCTTGGCAGCAAAACAGAAACTAAAGGACATGGGACTGACATATATCTTGTTATATCCTGCCAAATTGAAAGTCCTGCATAATGGCAAAGCACACTTTCTAGATAAGCCATAGGATGATTAGGACTGGCTTGAAATCAGGGTACCAGAGACCGCGGGCCGGGGCTGAGAGATCAGAAGATGGAAGAGAACATGGAACAATTGACCAGAGCACCTACTGACACCGGAAAAAAGAACCTGGAGCGAGACTCGTCTACTTCTCACAAAATTCATTTAGGAGAAGATGGCACTATGCAATTATCCCAATCGAGCTACCCAGGGAGGGCTGGCTGGCCCCTTGAGTGGGCGCCCTCGGGAGTGGTCGTCTTGTGCAGTCAGCGCTCTAGCCCAGAGATTGTGCCAGGCACAGTGCCATGTGAGAAGGCCCTGCTGGAAAGCGGAGGAACATTACACCAGAGAGGAAAAATTGCTCTTATTTGTTCAGAACTTTGGGGTGCCATCTATGCAGAAATTAACTTTGGTCGGCAGGCTGATGCAATAGAGTGACTCTCACTAGGCTTTCTAAGACATATGCCACCACAGCGTAAAGATACTCTGAAATAGCAAAGTTTAGTACATGCTTCATTCCATGATAGTAATCAGATAACTGGGGGACTTGGAGGTGAAAGAAGATGGAACTGGGGGAGTAGCAAATTAAGGGAACAGGTCCAGGTTGGAAGGTAAAGGGAGTGTCAACGTCCAGACACAATAGTGGGTGAGCTCAGATAGATCTATGTTAATCCTATGGTTGTCCATAGGAGGGGGGAGGATCTTGGGGAAGTTGTGGGTTCAGTTTTTTATGTTTTACACTTTGGTTTGCTTTGCACAATATGGCCGTGTTGGTCCGAGGACACCCTCACTGAGGGGACATTTACACTATCAAGTACAATGGTAGTCCAAAAACACTTATAAACCTCTCACTTGGAATGTGAGAAGGCTTGGCGCTGCTACAAAATGATATAGGGTGATGTCATTGCTTAGGCGCCGGGGGGTAAGTACAGCTTCCCTTCAGGAAACCAATCTGATGGACACCAAAGTGCAGAATCTGACCAAAAAATGGAGGGGACAAAACTACTTTGCTACTTTCTCATCCTTCGCGGGGTGCATATCTGGATAGCCCCGGGGGTCCTTTTTGCCTTGAACTTTATGGAGGCAGATATAGAGGGCAGATACATCCTGCTTAGGGGGGCCTTGGATGGTCAGCAATTGGAGATACTAAATTCATATGCCCCAAATACAGACGACCCCACATTCAACCCCACCTTTGCCAGTGAACTGTCTACGCACATGGAGTCTGATACTTTTTGGGTGGGGGACTTTAATTGTATTATGGACTGGGGTATGGATAGATATCCCCCCCAAACAGGGCACCAAGCCATGAATGACTACAAGTTTAAAAACAGCAATGTCACACCTTGGGTTCAGGGACCTCTGGAGGGACACACACACGGCCCTCAGGGAATATACGTGTTACTCGAATACCCATGGCACCTTTAGTAGGCCCAATCATATATTGCTCACCCAACATACCACCCCCAAGGTACAGAATGTATCCACCTTACAAGTTGTGTGTGTTTCAATGGGGCTGTGGCTCCCAAACCCTGTATAGCTGGAGATTCCCATCAGAGATTCTTCAGGATCCGGTGGGCAGAGACACTATTGCACAATCACTGGCAGAATACATGGAACATAATTGGATGTCCACACAAAGGCGGGAGACAGAATGGGAGGCATGTAAGACTGTGCTCTGGGGAGGATGCATGGGGCTTACCTATGGAGTGCAGAAGGCATTACAGTGCAGAACTAACTCACAGGGGGGATGACCTGGTGGCGTGCCAGCAAAGCTCAGTGCAGGTGAGACAGTCAACGGGAGGAAACTAAACTTATTCGCCAAGTGACTGACACCAGAGATAGACTTGAATGGTACACTTTAAAATCCATATTGCCATCTCCTACATTGTAAGGGCGACAGATCTAGGAGACTTCTGGCATGGATCCTCCGATGGAAGTGACCGCGCTCCTTAGTACTCCATCTCACAAACCACCAGGGGGGGAGAGGTGAGAACACAGCATGATATACTCACAGTCTTCAGGGATCACCTTGAGGGAGTATATGAGAACCTGGGGGACCCAGACCCAGAAAGTTTAATGGCGTACCTAACTGGGGTGCCCCTCCCTTGACTGAGTGAGACAGGGGTGCAGGCGCTGGAATCTGATTTTACACTTGAAGAGGTTAAGGTGGTCATTCAATCTCTCCTACTGGGTAAAATTCCGGGAAGTGATGGCTTTAGGGCTGAGCTCTATCCGACATTTGCAATCGCACTCACTCCGCAGCTCTGAGACGTATATAATGAGGTGCTAACTGCTAATATACTACCTGACTCGATGTGCAAAGGCCTCATTTCTATGATACCCAAGTCGGGGACAACCTCATCCGACCCAGCGTCCAACCGCCCTATCACGATGATTAACCTGGATGTAAAAATCCTATGTAAGATTCTTAGATTGCGGCTTGCCCCCGAGGTGACCCACTCGGTGCATCCTGACCAATGTGGGTCCGTACCAGGACGAAATACAACAATGAACACCCGTAGGCTCATGCATGTCCTCCATGGCATTGAAGATAGCAAGGAGGACCTGGCACTGGTCTCAATAGATATTGCTAAAGCATTTGATAGCGTCAACTGGGTTTATCTCATCCGGGTCCTAGACGCCTTGGGGTTTGGGCCGCAATTTTGGAAGTGGGTCAAAATCCTCTACACAAAAACTTGAGCTAGGGTCAGAATGGGGGGATATTGCTCCGACATACTAAAGATACCGAGGGGGACACGGCAGGGGTGTCTTTTGTCGCCCTTGCTTTTTGCAATGGCCCTGGAACCATTGGCGCAGAGACTTAGGCGCAACATGGAGGGTGGGACATGTCACCTACTGTCACTGTATGCGGATGATACGCTTCTTTACCTGAGGGACCCAAGATTTTCCCTCCCTATATTGATGAAAGAGCTGGAAAACTTCAGTCAATTGTCTGGGCTCTGCATTAATGTAAATAAATCATTGATGTTCCCCCAGGGGAGCCTAACGCGGCTCCCACAGTGGGCTCTACCGGTCATGCCCCTGCGATGGGAGACTGACCATTTCCAATATCTTGGAATCGTGGTGGCCCACACAGTCAAGCGCTGCAGTTAGCTCAACGTCAAGAGGGTACTCTCGGGCTTGGTGCGCTTTTGGAACACCCTCCCATTATCAATAATGGGGCGAGTAGCAGTCACAAAACTTTTATTTTTGCCTCAATGGTTGTATATGTTACAGAATTCGCTTGACACACTTCCTCGCTCGGTCTTCAGGTGCTTGCATTCCCAGCTGGTGCCCCTGATATGGGTAGGGGGCCGCAGCAGGGTGAAACGGGAAACCCTTCAAAACCCACTGGCTGAGCAGGGATTGGCATTACCCAATTTAGGATACTACTACTTAGCCTCCCAGTTACAACAAGCAGCGCTCTGGTTAGCAGATGGTGACAATTGGAAGAAACCCTTCTTTGAGATGATGCCCGACATAAAACTTTATCACAACTGCTACACACTGGGGGTAGAGGGGAACAAACACTCCCATACATAATAAAACATACAGCAACACTGTGGATGCGGGCGGTGAGAGTGGTCTTACACTGAGCACCATTTGCTCTGGACTTTGATTTTTGGGATCTTCCAGAGTTTCAACACTTGACCTGTACAGTAGATGTTCGACCTTGGCAAGAGGGTTGGTGCCTAACACTCGCGGGTCTCTATCCTAATGAGATCTTTGTAACCTTCGAGGCTGCACAGGACACATTCGGGTTGAATTCGGGACAGTTCTTAACATATGCCAGTATACTCAATATAGCCCGAGAGATATGGCACACTTTTCCGGACGCCCCAACTTCATCGGTATTGTTTAGGCATGCCTGGAATATGGAGGGGGGCAAACAAATTATAGCCACATTTATAAGGCCATGGTAGCAGATACGCCTACCCCTACCTTGCAGGCTTGAGAGGCTTTGGACACCAAACTGAACACCCCTCTTGAGGAGACACAGTGGAAGGCAATATGCGCCTTGCTCAGACAGGGGACCTGCAATGATAGATTTAAACTATTACATTTTAATTCTATACATTGCACATATGTCACCCCAGTCTTCTTCCAAAGAATTGATCCTAGCAGGGCTGATGGATGCCAATGATGTTGTGCGCAGCCAGCAACCTTCAAACACTTAGCCTGGAATTGTCTCACAGTACAAATATTTTGGGACTTCGTGGTCTGAACTTTAAGAGGAGTAGGGGGGTGAAACTGGAATGACACCCATTCACTGTCTTCTGGGGGATGTTAAAAAAAAGAAAGGTAAAAAAATGGAATGGACATTTGTGCAGCTAGCCCTACTATTGGCCAGGGGTCGGGTGGTGATTGCTTAGATGAATACGCAGGGACCCAGTGTACAGGGATGGCGTAAGGATGTCAAGGAATGGGCAGTGGCAGAAGAAATACGGCTATGACAGGTTAGAAGGGCCGAACACCTTGAGAAAATATACAAACATGACAGGAGATATTTACACGAATTGAGGAGGTTGAAGAACCCGGGCATGATGTCTCTATGTGTACTCAGGGATAGAGGTTGAGCAAGCTATGTTATTAGGAACAGTACTACACCACTGCGGGGAATGCAATGACTGTATGTACAAAGCAAATGCATTGCAACTCCTGAATTTGGTGTGGGGACTACTTCTGAGATGGATTGTCATGAAGGAGTATGGGGGGACTGGCCTATATGTGCAAACGTGTTAAGGGTGCAATGTTTAGAATGTACAGAGAGTTAAATAAAATGAAAAAAAAAAAGTGTGTGTCATTGTAACATTGTAACTGCCTGTGACTTCAGTGCTTCTTTATATGGTCATTTGTTCTTGTTACAGTTGCAAATAATTGTATTAAACTAGTGTACAACTGAAAAGCTTGTTTAAAAAAACATTGGGGAAACAGCTACAACGATGAATATGTTTTAACTTTATTTTTGTATTGGAGGCATAAGGCTGACACATTTAGTTGACAGCATATTTTTTTTCTTTTTGTGGCATATGCTTGCAATTAAAAATAAAAAAAATATTTACCCATCGCACCTTTTGTGAAGGCCAGACCTACTGGCTTTGTCAATGCTTGTTTTATTGTGATCTTGCCTTGTGCTTCCTCTGTTGCATAATTGTGTACCACTTTATTACTCTTGTTTTCATTCTACTTTCAAGGGCATGATTGATAGCTGTATGTAATTAATTGATTAACGACTTCATTATATATTGACCCAGAATTTTCTCAGCTGTTAAGTTATTTAATTGAGTCATGTTGTCTACAAGTTGACAGTGTAAAGTCCGTCATGGCGATGGAGTAAATCACTCTGTCACCCTGAGGAACATCCTGTCCCCCAAGTCTAGAGCTGTCCGCTGGTCACATGGATATCACCTAACATTGGCAGGAATCACCATCAGGGCGGTTGATGTCAATGTTACCAGAGTTTGAGAGCCAGCTCTTTCAAACAGGATGGCTGCCCATCAAACTTTTACGAAGTTTTCTATTTTTCAAAAATAAACTCTCAAAGCAGGATTCTGTTTTTGAAAAATGATAAACTAATGACCCCCACACCACTGCAGTTTTCACTTATGATGTTGGGGGCCATTATTTGATTTTTACTGTCCCTCACCACCAGGTTTTACATGACGGTGAGAGAAAAAAAAAAAAAAAAAAAAAAAACATCTGATCACCCACTGTAAAATTGGTGGTCAAATGTGTTGGGCGTTCGAGAAGTATGTTGGTAATGATGTTGGAGAAGGATCCATCACTGAAATACTTAAGGTCTGCCTGCTTCTAAATTGGTTGGGTGGGCCTTGAGTTTGGTGGAGAGGGTACTATTGTCTTTGCGATGGAGGTACCCCCTTCACCAAACCTCCAAAAAAGCACCTCAGTGTGTGGTGTGGTAATGTAAAACTATAATCGACGCTCATGTATTTCACCATATTATAAGCTGTGGAGGACATTGTATTCAATCCACTGTCAAAAATACTTTTTTAAAGTTAGAAACAATTTACAAAACGTCTTTTATAAAGCTACATGTAATTATTTAACTCCAAAAAGAAAAAGAGAAAAAAATCTATTTACCTACTCACGAATTCATTTCCATTGGAGTAAAAACTCGTGCATATCACTTGTAAAATAAAAATGAAGATCATCATCACCAAACCCTAGCACAAATGCAGGTAGTTCCAGTTGTGGTTCACACTGTAATTGCGTGGAAATCAACATCATTACATTATGACTTGTATTATCTCACACTGCACACTGAGGCTTTGGCAGCTGAGCATCAAAATGAAAGAAGTTTCAATTACCAATCCCAAGGACCCAGTTCTGTGTTACTAACAAACTGATTAATGTGTTTTTAAGACAAGGGCCTTGTAGATATTGTGCACATGTGCAGATTGTGAAACTAACTGAATTCGAAGCTTTGTTTTGCCCATGTACCACATTCCTATCCACCCAGAGCAAAAATTTCATTCAGTTTGCAAACACTTAACCTACTCAAAATTAAGCTTTATGGGGGTCATTACAACCTTGGCTGGCGGCTACCACCGCCCGCCAGGCGGTAACCGCTGTGCGGCCGCCAATGCAGGCGCACTCACGCGGCCCCCATTATGACATTCCCGCTGGGCCGGCGGGCGCAAACCAAGTTTGCGCCCGCCGGCCCAGCGGGGATGAGGCCGCAACATAGGAGCCGGCTCCAAATGGAGCCGGCGGTGTTGCGGCCGTGCGACGGGTGCAGTTGCACCCGTCGCGCTTTTCACTGTCTGCTATGCAGACAGTGAAAAGCTGGCCGGGGCCCTGTTAGGGGGCCCCAGGACACCCCTTACCGCCAGCCTCTTCCTGGCGGTGCAAACCGCCAGAAACAGGCTGGCGGTAGGGGTGTCATAATCCCCAGGGCAGCGCTGCTTGCAGCGCTGCCCTGGAGGATTATCACCGCCGGGGCTAAAACGGCGGGAAACCGCCGGCCCCGGCGGTGCGACCGCGGCGCTTCCGCCGCGGTCGTAATAGGGCAGGAAGCACCGCCAGCCTGTTGGCGGTGCTTCCGTCATTTTAGCCCTGGCGGTCTCGGACCGCCAGGGTCAAAATGACCCCCTATATCACAGAAGCCCGCATATTTTATTCTATGTTTGTAACTTCCAATGGGCCATCTTTGGCTTTCTAGCCAGCTACGCTAATCCCAGGGGCAGCTCCTCTGCTAAGGCAGAGGAGCGTCGCCTCGCTGGATTTCCAAAAATAAAAAAAATAAAATGCTAATAACGTACACTATGGGGGTCATTACAACCCTAGAGGTCAAAGGCTGTTTTGACGGAAGCACCACCAACAGGCTGGAGGTGCTTCCCATGGCATTACGTCCACCACGGTTGCACCGCCGGGGCCGGCGGTTTCCCGCCACAATGGCCCCGGTGGTTTTAACCGCCAGGGCAGAGCTGCTTGCAGCGCTGCCCAGGGGATTACGAGTCCCCCTACCGCCAGCCTTTTTCTGGCGGTTTGAACCGCCAGGAAAAGGCTCGAGGTACGGGGAGTCGCAGGGGCCCCCTGACAGGGCACGTGCAGCTTTTCACTGTCTGCACAGCAGACAGTGCAAAGCGCGACAGGTGCAACTGCTCCCGTCGCACGGCCGCAACACCGCCGCCTCCATTTGGAGCCGGCTCCTGTGTTGCGGCCGAGATCCCCGCTGGGCTGGCGGGTGGAAACTAGGTTTCCGCCCACCGGCCCAGCGGGGGTCTCCAAATGGGCACGGCGGGGGTGCGGATGCATTGGCGGCTACCCGGCAGTCCGATCTTGGTGGGCGGCTTCAGCCGCCCGCCAAGGTCGTAATGAGGGCCTATGTTATTATAATTTTATTTTTCCTTGTTGTATAGGGCAGGGCTGGGCTGGAGGTAGGGGGCCGGAGGAGGGCTATGTGCACACAAAGTGCACATGTCTGTTTGGCTGGTCCTGTTGGGCCGGCCAAAAAGACATGCGCACTTTGCATTTTCTCCACCCGTTTGTATAGCACAGCCGGGTAGAGAACATGCCCAGGCTCCCATTCCCAATCTGAGCAGCGAAGCAGGCCGCTCAGACCAATCAAGACACTGCTTTCAGCAGCGTCGTGATTGGCTGGGAGCCTGTGCAGACAGGAAGAGGATGGAGGGGAGACTAATGCGCCTCCCCTCAAAGGTGCTTTTAGAAAAAACAAATGTTTTAAATGCCCCCATCACATTCGCCCTCTACTGCCCCCGCCAACCCTGTTCAGTGACAGCCGCCACTGGCTAATCCCCACCTGAAAGGAATGTGACACATGCTGTTCTTGTGCCATGATAACATCTAGAATGTTTGTTCTTCTATGCATTCCGTGCAAGCACATCTTTCTAAATATTATACATGACTCCCTGTCTGGGATACTCAATATCAAATATGAATGAATTATTCATGTGATAAATTTCTAAAGGTCATACACGTCGCAGTATTTGAACTTCCCACTGATCCTGATGGAGATGAATCTCACCCAGACTGGGTGTAAATAATGTTGAGGTCTTCCGACACTGAAAGGTTCAGCTATTTGCCATTCCTATTGAATGTATTGACATTCTTAATTGTTTTAAACCTTTCCAGTGATTCTGCTGAGTAAATCTCAACAAAAGGCATACGTTATGCTGGTTGTCGCAGTAACTGGACTCAAATTGTCAGTGTCAAATCTGAATTACTAATTTGATCTTTGATGTGTAAGTATCAGGTGAGTGTGCTGGTTCAAACCCTAGCAGTGCTGCTTGTTCCATAGTGGCAATAATTGTTCGAACTGACATCCTTGGTGTGGTAGTCCCCCAGACTTTTTGCCTTCACTTCTGATTTTTGCTGAAGTAATGTTTGTTGGCATTATGACTCTGTGCGCTATCCCCCTACTAACAAGAGGCAAAGTGTGGTGCTCTCTCCCTTTAAGCATTGTAAAATTGACATTTACCCAGCTGGCACGTTTAATTTACTTGTAAGTTCCAAGCAACTGGTACATGTACCCAGTGTCTATAAACTAAAACTACTATTGGACTGCAGCACTCATGTCACCAACTAAGGTAGCCTTTTAAATACATCTCAGGCTTGCAACTGCAGCCTGTAGTTACATTTTTGACTGCCATTTTGACCTGGGAAAATATACCTTTTTCTTAATTTAAACCTTCCTTATTAATATTTATAGGTCAGCCCAAATTAGGATGCATGGTATTTTAAACATAGGACACATAGTTTGAAGTTGTACATGTACCGATAGGTAAAGAAAACTACTTTAGGCTATCTCTCCCATAGACTAACACTTGGTTACCTTATCACACTTAAAAAGTACTACATTCACTTTGGGGCCAGACAGAGAAACACCGTCTACACTCAAATTATTGTATTTAAAATCTTGTTTAACGGTAAAGTCAGATTTTAACCTGCTTTTCAGAAAAAAACACTTTAAGAAAGTATACATTTTTCTGTCTAAACCAAATGTGCCATTCTGCCGAGGTCCAGGGTCACATGACTGTGAATGGTTCTCCCATGGTGTTCTGTGTATTCCTTACAGACACAGAGACAAAAGAGCCTTGGAAGTGGTGCAGGGTATTTCTCCCCAAAACAGGATGTCCTTGGGGATTGCACTCAGCCTTCTTGAGCTTCAAGGGCACAGGGCTCACCCCTCAGGGCTTGCAATGAAGCTTTTACCTAGCCCCATCTTCCCTAGGCGGTTTGGAGCCAAAACCAGGAAAGGGGGAAAGTTAGGTAAAGGAGGCATCCTCCACCTACTGGTTGGCACATGTGATAAAAGTGGCAACTTCAGAACCTTTCATCAGAACACTCCTAGACCTGCAGAAGATTCAGAAAAAGGACAGCCCTGCTCACTGAAGAAACAAGATTGGACCTGCTTGCCGTGAACCCAGGCTCCCTAGAAGTGACTCCAAGGATCAGTTGGCTGACCTCTTGTTTGAGTTACAGGGACATAAGAAGTTTCCAGACGTGTCTCTGCAACTGCCCCTCTGACCAGCACCAACTAGACATTCCTGGACCTGCCTTAGCTCTGCTGCTAGTTTCTGCTGGAGTGACTCCTGTTCTCCAGGAAGTGCTCCCACAGGCTCTGAGCCATTGGCTGGCATCAGATTGTACTTTTCCTGACGAAAAAGTGACGGTACAGACATTTTGGGCTCCTCGCAACTGCAAAGTGACCTCTTTGCACCGAAAATCCATACTCGGTGATGACCACAAATGTGAAGCTCCAGCAGGAGCTGCTCTTTATGCCATCAGTGACCATCTGCAATGAGCACAAACACAAAATCTACAATTTGCGCCACAGCAACAATTCATGACGATCACCAACACAAAGTTCCAGCAATGACTGGCTCTTTGTGCTACAAAAGCTATCATCTGTGACGTCCGACTTGCTCCTCGCATCAACAACAACCTCCTTGTGGCCTATGAAAATGCAAACAGCCATTCACACAGACTTGAGAAAGTAACTCTTCAAACCTGGTCCCTTCATCCAACCCTCACTTCATTGAATTTGGACTGAACTTGTGACGTTCCCGCTGTCCACCGTGAGCAGATAACCAGCGAGTGGTGCTTTGTACTGTTAGGTGCTATTTTCATCTAAAACTTAAAAAATGTACATCTCTGGTTCTACTGAATGATTTTTTGAAAATTCTGTGACATTTTATTTATTAAATTAGACTCTATTTCCGTAAGTTGGTTAGGGATTTTTCTTGTGTTGTGTTTTCACCTTATTTCTGTTTGAGTGCAGCATAAATACTTGCCTACAAGAGGGTTAAGCACATGTTTATTTAGTGACTTTCCTTGCTCATCCTGAGAGGTATTGTGTTTTTTCTTTGTGTGGGCCTTCTACTCTTTTCAACTAATAACCCAATACATTCATTTAATGGCATTGCTGGACATTTCACTTGTTCATCCCTTTCAAGAATAACAGTCATTATTACTCACATATTTATGCAAAGATGCCCACACTTCACGTTCTCACAGTACACCCCCTTAAAATAAGAATAGCAAACATTCTGGTGTGATTCAGTTTTTCAGTTTCTCGTGCTCTCTTTTGTTTTCTCTGTCAGACCCAACAGCCTTAAGGTGGTCTTTCCAAAGACCTTTTGCCTCCTCCTCCAGCTTTGCAGATTGTTTTTTTTAGCTGGACCTAGGCTTCTGTGCACCTTACCACTGCTAACCAGTGCTACAGTGCATGTGCTCAATCCTTAAAAAGAGGTAACATTGCCTTCTTCTCAAATGGCATATTTAATGTATCTGTAATTCTCTAGTAAAATGGTACTACATGTAAAAATCTCAAATTCATTTTATCACAATTGTAAGGCCTACCTCTCCCATAGGATAACATCAGAGTTACCATACTACATGAAATAATCTATAATTTCCAAATGGGAACAGGTAACCAGTTCATCTTTTGTGACCTTGGAATTGTAATGAAAAATCCTCCGTCACAGTAGTTTTAAATTACAGTTTTGAAAATGCCACTTTTAGAAAGTCAGCATTTTCCTGCCTGGTCTATTTTGTGCCTGTAGCCTCTTTCTGGGTCACATGACTGGTGTAATAGACATGTGGCCTTTGTATATGCCTCCTAGACAGCCACACAATAGAAAGTTTAGGTATGCCTGGATGAGCCATCACTGGCCAGATGAGAGGGCAGAGGTGGGCACAGCCCTAATTTGGCTGTGTCCTGCTTCCAGACAAAGGGCTGCATAATCCCTGTGTTAGAAATTTGGGGTCTCTAGTTGGCATGGTATGTGCTCTGTTGAAGCAGAACCACAATCCTAGTCAGAACAAATCAGATGTATGAGCTAAATTAACATGTGATCACCCTCCGGCAGCTTGGCATAGAGCAGTCAAGCTTAACTTAGAAGGCAATGTGTAAAGTATTTGTGCAACACCCAACTATAGTAACACAGTGAAATACACTTAAAATGCTAAAAGATTGAAAACCCACTCTATGAATTCAGTTATTTATTGAAGTCCATTCCAACAGCACACCAAGGGATTCAGCATGGGACATTTAGGGGCACATTATAACATTGGCGGTAAGTAACGAACGCCACAAAAACCATGGCGGTAGGCAGGGTTAAAATGCTGCTGGCGGTACAGCAGCGGCCACCGGGTTGGAGATTGTTACCTCCAGCCCGGTGGCTGCTACCGCCATGGCGGTCGGGTGGTATATTGACGGGTTGGCTTCAGCCAACCCGCCAATGTCATAATGTGGGGGTATGTACCGCCAGCCTGTTGGTGGAACTACCGCCATATTCACACTGACCGCCGAGGTCATAATGACCCCCTAAGTGTCTTTGCTCACAGGCTGATGGAATATAATGACCAACCCATTGTTCTTAAAATGGATGTACTTTGATGACGCCTTAGCCTGAGTCTTTTAAAAGCCCCAGGTTGACTCACCAAAGGGGGCGAAACACGTGCCGGCTCTCTGGCTTTCCTGTCCAAAGTGTCAACAACTTTTGCTTAAAATGGACACTTATAATTAACTTTGGACCTTAAGGATTTTTGCTCAATTGTCTATTGTTAGAAATGAGGTATTTGGTTGGCAGTCAGGTTACCCCATGTCCAAGCAAGGACCCTCCCTCTAGTCAGGGTAAAAAAGAATCATCCACAGCTAACCCCTGCCTACCCCCTGGGTAGCTTTGCACGAGCAGTAGGCTTAACTTCAGAGTGCTAGGTGTAAAGTATTTGTACCAACACACACAGTAACTTAATAAAACACTACAAAATGACGACACAGATTTAGAAAAATAGAGGATATTTATCTAAACAAAACAAGACCAAAACGACAAAAATCCACAATACACAAGGCAAGTTATCAATTAAAAAGCAAAAAGAGTCTTCATGTAGTTTTAAACACACACTAACACTGTTAGCGTGACAATGTACCTTGGGTGCGTCACAAATAACCCTGCATGGGCGAATGTGCATCAAAAAGGGCTTGTAATGCGTCCATTTCACTCACGAGTGAGACCTTCCATCGGGTCGGAGCGCGTCGTTTCTTCTCTCCGCAGGAGAGCGATGCGCCGATCCGGTCAGCACTCTTTGGTCCGGGCAGGCCTTGTGTTGTTTCTACTCATTCAGCGGTACTTGTGTCAGAAATCCAGCCGCACGATGATCCGAAAACCACGCTGTGCGGGTCGCGATCTCACCAGCCTCCTTCAGCGATGCTGCATGTCGTTTCTCCAGCTCCGTGCTCGATTCTTCGGTCGCATTGCAGGCGAGCGTCTATTTTCAGCTGCGAAACCGACGGGGCGCCGATTTTTCAGCCGCAGATCGGAGTTGCGCCGATCTTTTCCCCGCAAGGCATTCTGTGCGTGGATTTCTTCCTCTTAGGCTGCCAGATTCTCCTTTCAGGGTCCCAGGAACTGGATGGGCACCACATGGTAGAGTAGGAGTGTCTCCAGAGACTCCAGGTGCTGGCAGAAAGAAGTCTTTGCTGTCCCGGAGACTTCAAACAACAGAAGGAAAGCTTTAAATCAAGCCCTTGGAGATCTTCACAAGATGGAAGGCACACAAAGTCCAGTCTTTGCCCTCTTACTCTTGCAGAAGCAGCAACTGCAGGATAGCTCCACAATGCACAGTCACAGGCAGGGCAGCTCTTCTTCTTCAGCTCTTCAGCTCTTCTCTAGGCAAGGTTCCTCTTGCTTTCCAGAACTGTTCTAAAGTCTGTGGTTTTGGGTGTCCTTCTTATACCCAATTTCTCCTTTGAAGTAGTCCTACTTCAAAGCAAAGTCTCTCTTGAATGTGAGATCCTGCCTTGCCCAGGCCAGGCCCCAGACACTCACCAGGGGGTTGGAGGCTGCATTGTGTGAGGGTAGGCACAGCCCTTTCAGATGTGAGTGACCACTTCTCCCCTCCCCCCTAGCACAGATGGCTCATCAGGAAATGCAGACTATACTCCAGCTCCCTTTGTGTCACTGTCTAGTGTAAGGTGCAACCAGCCCAACTGTCAAACTGACCCAGACAGGGAATCCACAAACAGGCAGAGTCACAGAAATGGTATAAGTAAGAAAATTCTCACTTTCTAAAAGTGGCATTTTCAAACATACAATCTTGAAATCAACTGTACTAAAAGATGTATTTTTAAATTGTGAGCTCAGAGACCCCAAACTCCACATGTCCATTCGCTCCCAAAGGGAATCTACACTTTAATCAGATATAAAGATAGCCCCCATGTTAACCTATGAGAGGGACAGGCCTTGCAACGGTGAAAAATGCATTTAGAAATATTTCACTGTCAGGACATATAAAACACATTACTACATGTCCCACCTTAACCATACACTGCACCCTGCCCTTGGGTCTACCTAGAGCCTACCTTAGGGGTTTCTTACATGTAAGAAAAGGGAAGGTTAGTTTATTGTTGAAGAGATGCAGTAAAATCCCCTGCAATGCCAGAGGGGTCGTAACATAGTGCAGCACCAAAGTTATAGTATTTGAAGTGCGAGGGAATTGTATCCTAAGCATTCTGTTATGACCATTGTGTGTCAAGCAGAAAGAAAGGAAAATATGCTGTGCTCCTTTTGGGTGTTTTATGGTGAGGGCTGGGAGCATTTCCCTGATCCAGCCCGGAGAGAGCAGGAGGCACCTCTTCTCATTATTCACGGCTCCTGACGTGGTTTTGGTGGTTCCTGGAGGCAGGGAGCCTCTGCTTCACAAGTGATGCAGGCAGGGTGCCCAACCCAGAGGACACAGGTTCACCCTGCGTGAGGAGTCCAGCCGCAGCGAACCAGGTGAGCCCCACGGCCCTCCTGCTCTATGCCTGGGCAAATGAAGTGTGGTTCATGCGGGGTGGCTTGATGCAAGTGCAGATGGGGGTGGGGCATGATGCAGCTCAGTCTGCAAAATTGTCTCCTGGTGACATGTCCAGCATGGGGGTGTCCGGCGCAGAAAGAAGGCACCTGGCAGATGTGGACACTGCACTGGCAGGGGGTGAGGCTGCGCTCGTGATCCTTGCAGATATTTTAATGACAATGTTGGAGTGTCGCTTTGGGGTCCCTGGCCAGGGAAAAACATCACACCCTATCCTTTAAGACACAATCCGGCATGCTCTAACCGCCAATCCATCAGGGAAGAGGTCTTTGATGTCCCGGTGACCTCTGGAGAACCGGTGGCCAGGCAGCCGGCCCTTCGAATCTCTTAGAGGGGATCAGGACAGTCAAGAGAGACTAGTCTTCTCCGTAGGGGCAGAAGTAGCAGGCAGCAGGCCAACACACAGTGCACCATCAAAGTGGCAGTCCCTGCTACAGTCCAGCACACAGCAGAAGCAGGGCAACACAGCAATGCAGTGCAGAGTGGCAGTCCCTCCTGGTAGCCTTATGGTCCTTCTTCTGAGTATCCTTGTTCTAGTACATTACTACTCTGGTGGGGGTTGCGGCCCAGCCTTCATACTCTGGTGCCCATGTTCTGGAAGGTTAGGGAAAACTTCCAGAACTTCCTTTGAAGCCACCAGGGTCCTTCTTTGCCATCCTCGGCTCCAGACACTACCCTGGGGGTATGCAACCCTTTGTGTGAGAAGAGGCACAACCCTATTCAGTGTCAGCTCCTCCCTCCCACTTAGCCAGGAAGGCCCATTAGCCTGGTGATGGGTCATCAATAGGCTAATGCCACAACCAAGCTCATTTTGTGTGTGCCTATCCAATCAGAATGCACAGAGCCCAGCTGTAATCTACCCCAGATGTGTATTCGGGGACAGACAGAGGGACAGGATGGTTAAAGTAAGAAAATGCCAACTTTCTAAAAGTGCCATTTTTAAACTTACAATTCCGACTTCACCATAAGTTGTAATTTTAAAATTGAGAGTCCAGGGACACCAGACTCCCCTATTTCTACCTCATCCCATTTGTAAGTTAGCTCTAAAAGATGTTCTAAGGCACAGTTCTTCAAACTGTGGGTCTCGACACCCAGGGGGGGCCACGTAGTCATCAGAAGGGGTGGCATGCATATCTCAGCCATTTCTGCCTCAAATCCAAAACAACTTCATTTTGGAAAACCACAACTGTCCTGGGACGGTTAATTTAGATAGTTTAGAAAGCTTAAGCTGAATTGTAATTCAGTGAATCTCCTGTTAAATAAATCAGAGGGAGGGGCATACATCTAAAAAAACGTTTTTGCAAGGGTGCCTGCTTGCCTGAAAGAAATGCAAATATGCGCTACCAGTTAATCTGCAAATGTAAACTGTAATATGCAAATGTAAAGGATGCTTGGGAGCAGGTACTGATCTAATCACTGGAAGCTTTGTGATGACAAAGATTTATTGTTTTTGAGTGGTAGTAAAAAGAGTTAACAACTGAACTGTGAAGTGC